>NC_136942.1:9160283-9350283 GCF_949987615.1 Pollachius pollachius
TTTTGGCACTAAGCACTAAGAAAACCTGAGAGTTTGAAGAAGGCAAAATTCTGCAAATTAATTAGCGACTTTGTTTTGACTGGTAATGAATAAAACAGTCGTTTTCCCAGAGAACCATAAACGTAACCGTTAAAATCGTTTTACAGTACTCAGTAAAAAAGGGCGTGCACACAGACAGGTAAACACGATACACAGAGGCACACACACACACTCACAAACAGACGCACAACACACACAGATGCACACACACACTCACACACACACACGCACACACACACACACACGCACACACACACATACACACACACACACACAAACTCAAACATACACACACGCTCGCTAACATTTTAAGTACAATTAAAAATTCCGAAAATAAGTGATGATGAGTTGCAGGCCAAAGAGCAATCTAGTAGCTGTCAGGTATGGTTGGGGTGCTGTCCGGTCATGATAGCAACACACTAAAACAGAGACAGCAATATGGTAAGACAGGGCTGGGTGGACAAGGTAAACTCTCACGATGACCTTTCAGCCAACCGTGGCGGCTGTACCGATGTACAGACCACAAGGGTGCTCAGGGACTCAGAGATGCTGACAGCTCACTTTTCCTAAGTCCAACATCTAAATTGGCTCAATCAGAGGCGTCAACTCACAGCGGATATTCTCAGAGCGGGTTTCACTCACTAATAGCTGACGGATGGCTAGGGCCCTTCTAACTAATAACACTAAACGCTCTTACACTCTAAATCTTACCTACAGCGACGTCGACTGCTTTACTTAAAGGGATAGGAATAGATGTATCAGAGGTAAATCGGTAGCCTGGAAGGGCGTGTCCAGAGCAAGAGCGGAGTGAAGCGAAACTTTGAATACAGAGTAGGTTTGAGTCTTTGTGCAAGGCATGCCACACACACATAACATTCCTCTCTAACCAAACCACCTATCTGCTCTTTCCTCATTCTATCTTGATAATGAAGTTTCACTTAAAAGTGGATCAACTATTTTTTTTTTGATAATGTGGAAGTCTTTAGCATTGACATAGATTGATTTCATGATATGAAACCCTCACGGAAGTAGCTGTGGCTGTGGCTTAAAACTCTATGAGTCTTAACTATTTAAAGTATGAGTCTTCATTCCATACAACTATGAGTCTGAACTCTATACACCTGTGAGTCTAGACTTTAGAAAAACGATGAGTTTTGACTCTTTAAATTACAAGACTTCATTCTATACAACTGTGATTCCTAACTCAATATAACCGACTTTAGAAAAAAGAGTCTTGAGGAAAAGTTGGTTTCCTCTGTAAGAACAGTGTGATCTGGACCACTATCCACAACAAGCCTAGAGTCCGGGCCACTACACCCAGGGGCCGGTGAGGGCCAGGTTCAAGCCGGCCTTTATCCCGGAGGCCATGGGATGCTGAAAAGCTGAAATCAATTTTAGCTATTGTTTTATCTTGTACTGGGGAAGAGGGCTGAATCATTTTTGCCAGAGAACCCTTACGTTTTTCCCTGATTTGAAGGCTTTGAATGTTGTTTGTATATGTACTGTATGGCTATCTAGTTGACTAGCTGTTTGTCTGACCATGAGCGCTGGTGACACGGGACAATTATTTTAATTAATCAGAGCATGAAGTGATCTTATCCTATTTTAATTCACTGAAAACTCAGCCTACAACCGTCGGCCACTTGGTTTGAACGCTGGGATCTTGCAGAGAGGCGTGATGTGGAATGTAGCATGGCTTGAATCCAAGCTTTCAAAATGAATCCAATTGACTGAGTGAAATTAATCGATTGAGAAAAACACATTATAACAGATCACTGCTAATTACAGAGCATGATAATTGCTATGTAGCCTCGCTAATTGGATTTGGCATCAATTAAGACCGCATGTTGACCTGTGTGTGATGTACACGGAGACATGCTTGTGGCAGACATGCTTTCTACTAGCATACACACACACACACACACACACACACACACACACACACACACACACATACACTCAAACACACACACACACACACACACACACACACACACACACACACACACACATACTCAAACACACACACACGCACACACACACACACACACACACACACACACACACACACACACACACACACACACACACACACATCCCTGCTTTCACGCTCACCTCATCTGCATGTGTCACTAAGGCACATTACCTCCAGCTTTTAGCCCCTCTCTGACAAGGCCTCGACCCCCTGATGATGGCCCCTCTGGAAGAACACTTCACCCCCTTCCTACTCCAATCAGTCCATCACATACCTGGCCCTCCTAGCCCATGGAAGAACTCGAGGGTTAAGGGGTTATGACAAATTATTTTTGTTCATTTCGCGGCCCACTTTTTGGTGTGTGCGTGTGCGGGTGGGTATGGATGTGTGTGTGTAGGTGTGTGTGTGTGTGTGTGTGTGCGTGTGTGTGTGTGTGTGTGTGTGTGAGAGAGAGACAGCATGATATCCCAAAGCATGTCTCACCCCATGCGACTTCACAGATCCAAAAAAACATAAAGCGAGACAAGGCCTTGTGAGTGACAGCCTAGCAGTCTATCTCTCACTCACTTGCTCTCTCTATGTCTCTCGCTCTCTATGATTTTCTCTTCACATCCATCTATCCATGTATGCATGTATGTATCCATCTATCTCTCTATTTATCTATCTCTAAATCTATCTATCTTTCTTTATATGTATCTATATATCTACCTATCTACATATCTGTCAATATGCATATCTTTACATCTATATATCTATCTACTTATCTATCTATCTATCTATCCATCTATCCATCCATCCATCCATCCATCTATCCATCTATCTATCTATCTATCTATCTATCTATCTATCTATCTATCTATCTATCTATCTATCTATCTATCTATCTATCTATCTATATTTATTATTGTCTGTCTATCTATACATCTATACATCTATATAACTATCGATCTATCTATCTCTCTATATCTCTATCTACAATCTACCTATGTATAACTATATATATATATGTCCCTCCCAATGTATATAGCTATCTATATCTCTATATCTTTTATGCATACAGGTTTTCATAAGCTCTGAAATGGCTTCCATTTTATTGGCTCAGCCGCACCACCAGATCCCCAAACAAATGCAAACAACAAATGGCAACCATCTGCCTTTCTATGCCTATGTGCAAATTATTGCTTCTGTTTAATTTTGCGCAGGTTTTGACTCCAGGATCCAGATGGAGGATTTCGCAGTATAGCTCTGAAACAAATATGAAGTCATAAAACTCCAAAAAGTTCTGCCTTGTTGTTCTACCTTGCTCTCTCCCCCATCTTTTGTCCTTCCTTCCAAAGAACGAGTCTTTGGCCGTGAGCTGGAGCTGTGTCCTCCGGCGGGTGGAAGGAGCCAGAGAGACGGACCCTCAGTGATGCTGGAGGGGATGAACGACGTTAGGTACACGTTGTTCTCCATGGTGTAGTTACCGCTTCTCGTCTCTACCTGCGCCCGATAGTAGTCTGCTATTCTGAGCCATGCCAGGCCCCAACGTCGTGGGCCACTTAATGAGGACCAGCCAATGGAGGAGGGAGAGGAGGATGGATGCTGGATGACATTTGTCCCTCACTCCTCCACTCCCCCTCGCTCCTTTCTGCCTCTCCTCTGAGCCCCCCAGGGGGGAAGAGAAATCACTTTTGTTCATGGTCTCGTTAAAGCGAACAGCGATTCTTTATTTTTGGTCAATCCGTTCTTTTGTGTTTTCTTAATATAGAGGACGGTACGTTGGCCTAATATTAATATGGAAGGATCAATATTGGGGGCTCAATAACCGGACGCTTTGATTCATTGAAATGTATAGAAGGGGAAATTGTTGGTTTTGGTTTTGGGTTTAGCGATATCATGGTGTGATGATTAAGTCCATCCCGATTCTGAAAAAAATATAATAAATAGCGAAAACGGTGGGAAGATTGCAACAACAGATTTTAGTTGGCTGGTTCAAACAGTTAAAATACTTTGGTTATAAACAGACTATGGGAGTGATGTGAGGTGGATTGACATGCAATGTAGAAATTAAAAAGTTCTAAACTAACTTTTAATTTCCTATTATCTGCACTAAATTATGCTAGAAATCAACCCACAGGCTGTTCTATGCAAGAGAGTTGGGGAAGGTGTCATTTTTTTGGGGTGCATTAAAACCCTTTTATATATGGGCCATTTAAAGCATATTTTATGTAAAATAAAAAAATCGGACACATAGGCCCTTTAATGATTACATATTTTATTTATACACACGGCTCCACTTTATTACCAATGGCTGTTTTATGATATCTCCTATTCAGACGAACATTATAGAAATGACCTTATATTAGTGACTGGCCCAGAATTCAGTCAGTCTCAGACCTCAGCTCTGCCGAGCAGGAGTTCTGGGTCGTCTGCTCCGGCCTCACCCTTGACCAACACTCACACTATTAGTGGAAATCTGCAAAGGTTAACTCGTTTGGGCCGCGGATGAGGATATATTCCGGGATTTATGTTTTATAAGTGGCAGACCCATTGATAGGGCAATACCGAACACAGACGAAGGGGGTCTAATTGGCTGCCATTTATAGACTTTTTTCGAGTTTTAAAAGTTGGAGGAAAAAAATGCCAGCGTCAACAACGATTGTGGGTACACGCGAACCCATCAACTATCACAGCCACTTAATCCCAGACTGATAATTGAACGTGTTGATGAGTTCCGCGGTGTTGGCTCCCGTTGGCGCGGCCTGCTTCAGTCTTGAAGGACGTTCATTAGCCTTTCAGAGTGCGGGCCTCCTCTACTGATTGGCTGAGCTCGCGGGCTCAGCTGACTACGCGGCAGCTTCACTCGTCTTATCTTATCGCCATGGAGATGGTGGTGCTATCAAAGGCGTCAATCCGCAGCCCTGCAGGAATCCAATGGCATGTGTTTGTGTGTGTGTGTGTGTGTGTGTGTCTGCTTTTGTGTAGGTGTGTGTATTGGCATGTACAGGTGTGTGTGTGTGTGTGTGTGTTTGTGTGTGTGTGTAGGAGCATCTCTGCAGATCAGGTCTCTGAATAGAGCGTACTATTCGGGGGTGGGGGGGGCAGGTGTGCCATAAAACTGCACCCTGGAGGCATGTTTCCTGCAGGCTGCTTCACTACAGTGCACATGAGAACACACACACACACACACACACACACACACACACACACACACACACACACACACACATCTGTACACGCCAATACACACACATACACAAAGGCACACACACACACACACACACGCACGCACACACACACACACACACACACACACACACACACACACATACACACACACACACACACACACACACATACACATTCCCTCCTTTTCATTAGATTCCCTTACGTGGATGTGAGGATGAAACTTATATAGCAATGCTCAAAATGAACCCAACATTTTCGGTCCCAAAAAAGGGTATACTTGATGCAATAAATCATGAACACCACAAGCATATTCCTGACAGTTGACCTCTGCTTTGACAGCCAAGTTTGGTCACAAATCCTCCCACTGGAGCACATGGGACACAGTCAGTCTTCTCTCTAGCATGAGGTCGGCCACACACACTTACAATGTAAACTTACACAATCTAATCACATCTCGAGTTGAGCTATCACCTGTATTAAGGTATAAGACAGGAATCCATACGATTCGATGACCTCCGTCCTCCTCACCTGGAGGATACTTTTGGATGTGTTGCCATGTTCTGACACGGGCTGCGTTGTCCTGCGTCTCGGCGTCTTTCAAAACGCCTCGTCCGTGTTTGACGTTGCTCAATTTAATTCATGTTGTTTTCCACTCTTATGCTGGGGGTGGCAGTGGCTCAGGAAGTAGAGCAGGTGACTTGTACCCAGAAGGTAGCTTGTTAGATCCCCGTCTCCTCCTAGCTAGAGTGTCGAGTTGTCCCTGAGCGAGACAACTGATTCTGATGAGCTGGTTGTCGCCTGGGATGGTTGAATCCGCTATCGGTGTGTGCATGAATTGGTGAATGCAAGGCAATATTATAAAGCCCTTTGAGTAGCCACTGGTTAGAAAAGAGATATATAAATGCAGTCCATTTACACTCATCCAAGTATGCATTTACTTAAATTAATCTCGATCCTCATTAGTACACAATTTCTTTTCAAACCTATTAACAGCAGAAAGCCATCGTAGGAGCAGTAGTAGTAGTCGTGGAACGGTCGGTTTGTAGTTGCCCTAGCCCACAGGGTTCACTGAGATAGGGAGAGTTTGCCAAGCCCAGAATCTAAGAGAAAAACATTGTATCTATTAAATGATCTTCCAGTGGATTGTTAGTGACCTTCACGGGGACATCGCTCTCAGACAACAGTAAAGTCTTCATTTACCAGCAATACAAGGCTACTTATAAAGCATTCCGGGCGGCTGTGTTTATATGAAGCATTAAACACAGCTTGGCTCCTGTCTTCCCAACTGTTTACCTGCACTTGAATGTGGCACCAATTACATTAGCCATCCTGCTGATTCAAACAGTGCTGCTTTACGGCCTCAATAAAGGAGATGAGGGCCGCTTATAAAGACGGACGGCAGTACCTCAGGAGCCGGAGCAGGTCATCAAGGGACCGAAGGTTGCCAGTTAGATCCTGGGCTGCTCCATGGCGCGACGTACCGTTCTGCAAAGCACCGTCCTCCTCGCAGCTAGCTTGTGGCTTGCCGACCTGAGGGGACCAAGAGTGAGGATATCTTTAAAGGAAAGCGTAGAACACACACACACACACACACACACACACACACACACACACACACACACACACACACACACACACACACACACACATACAAAAAAGAACACACACACACACACCTTGACACACTCATACTCACATCTACACAAAAGCACACCTTCTTTAGCCTTGTGTTTATTTCGACTTACACTTTGAATGTTGTTTCATATTTCTTATTTTATTGTTTGTCTTATTTTATTCTATTTGATCATTTTAATTTTTTTTCTTTCTAAGCTAACCCACATTTCCCCTTTTATCTTCAGAACATGGAATATCCACCACGTGACAAACCATTGTATGACTGTCCCGCGGTTGACTGAAGCCCGCTGCGTCATTTTGAATATTAATGTTATTGTTATTTAGCTGTCCATCATAAACAACACATCACTATTGGTCATGCGGATTGCGCGTCACTAAACCATTACGACCAGGGACCGCGAAGCCTCAAGACCGTGAACATTGAACCATCATCGTCCTCCTTTCTCCGACGCAGGAATTAGCCCAAAGGGCGGTGGAAAAGCAGAACATACAACAGCGATTCTGACATATCTGACGTCGGGAATGATGTATTTCCAGGACATCCGCGTGCTTTGTCCTATATTGTGCGTTCTCCTTTGCGGCAAGCTCCATTGTCTCCTCACGCAGGCAACAATGGCAGCCCGGGGCTAATGTTCGTCACAGGTCAGTGAGGACGAGTGAATACCTGCCAGGCTGTCCTTCCCTGCCTTTCGCTCTCCCCCTTTCCCTTCCTCAGACAAGTGGGTATGGCTCCTTGATGGATTACGACACTCAAAGATACAATCTGAATTGCGTTCGGCTGCGTGTGAAATATGATTCATATGTTATGATGTCAACAACGAGGAAAAAGTATGTTCCTATAGGACCTCGGCTCATCAGGCGACAAACTAGACCATATAATATGGCGCTATTGGTTATGGGTAATATGCATGAGGGCAGAGATAAGTGATTTTAATGCATTGTCTCTGTGATGCCCGCAGTACAAAACTGAATAAATCACATTAAAGGAGATTACTACGGCAAGGGCCATTATAAAAGTTTGCTTTTTTTAGCGCATTAGCTTCCTTCATATGTACACATCTCCACGACCTTCAGCGATGTAACTCCCCAAAGGTTTCCATATAATCACACACTTTCTCCTTCAACAATGTAACTCCCCGAAGGTTTCCATATAATCGCATACTTCCTCCTGACATTGCAGAGTTCACTTACTAACTTTCCCTGCGTAAAGAAAAAGGCGGAAAAGGAAAAGGGAGGTGTTATTTATTTTATTTTTTTCTTCACCTTGTTTGTCTGGTGTTACAAACACACACACACACACACACACACACACACACACACACACACACACACACACACACACACACACACACACACACACACACACAGTCATTAGCGGGCACATGCTCGCATCACACACTGTTCTTCACTTCAGCGCACCTTCATCATCCTCTGCTTCCTTCAGCGGTCACCAGAGTCGTCTCCTCACACCTGGGCGCTGTCCGCCCACCTGCCCCCCCCCACTGCTCCGCAGGTCACTCAGCATCCATCTTGTTATGTCCCCCCCCGCACCCTGGCGACCGCGCGGCTGTGGACGACGACTTCAGCACGCCATTAGCGGTGTAGCACGGCACACTTGTAGCTGCCACTCTCACGTAGAGCTGTGTGTGTGTGTGTATGTGCATAAGTATGTGATTAGGCCGGTACATAAGTGTGTTTGTGTGTACTTGTAGCTGTTTAAATGTTTTTGTGTGTATGTGTGTTAGTGTGTGCGTTTGTCTCTATATATATAGGCATGCGTGGGTTTGTGTCTATATGTGGCACACTTGGAGCTGCCACTATTAGGTCGAGTTGTGTGTGTGTGTGTGTGTGTTGGTGTGCGTTGTGTGTGTTAGTGTGTGTCTGTTTGTCCGTAATGTGTGTCCGTAGTGTCTGTTTATATATAGGTGTATGTCGGTTTGTGTGTGTGTGTGTGTGTGTGTGTGTGTGTGTGTGTTAGTGTGTGTGTGTGTGTGTTTCTTTCTAAAATGTGAATGTGTGTTTGTGTGTTAGTGTCTATACATAAAGGAGTGTGTGGGTTTGTGTCTATGTGTGTGTGTGTGTGTGTGTGTGTGTGTGTGTGTCCCTTAAGGGACCAGTGAGTCGCTGTAGGGACCAGTGTCCGGGGTGTGTGCTGTCTCCAGTGTAGCGGGGGTGAGAGGGGGTGAGCGGGGGTGAGCGGGGGTGAGAGGGGGTGAGCGGGGGTGAGAGGCGGTGAGCGGGGGCTCGGTCGGAGCTCATTAATCAGCCACTATCCTGGCCGCTCCCTCCACCTGCACTACCCCACCCGTCAGCCTCCACCCGTCAGCTCACCAACGAGAGGGCTTTTGGACGTGCGTGGTGGGATGTGTGTTTTTGTGTCTTTGTGTCTTGGTGTGTAGGTGTCTGTGTGCGTGCGCATGTATATCCGTGTGTGAGTGTGTGTGTGTGTGTGCCTGCCTGTGTGTCTGTGTGTCCGTGTCTGTGTCTGTGTGCTGTGTGTGCCTGTTCAGTGTGTGAGTGTGCGTACACGCACGCGCGTGTGTGTGTGCGTGCGTGCGTGCGTACGTGCACCCTTCAGAGAAGCGGCTACAGATGGATATGTTAAGGTAAGGTGTAATCACAGCCTCCATGCATCCTTCCCTGTAGACTGATCCTCCTGGCCCTGAGTCTAGCCCAGGGTTATAATTGGGTCCAAGGTGAGACTCCAATCCCTGCTTCACCATCAACCCTGTCTGTCGGTTCTGCCCTCAATACGTTCACCTGGGTGTGTTTCTGTGGGTGTGTGCGTGTGTGGGTGTCTGTAAAAGGAGAGATTGTGTGTGTGTGTGTGTGTGTGTGTGCGCGTGTGTGTGTGTGTGTGAAAGAGGATCATATGTGTGTGTATGTGTGTGTGTGTATGTGTTTAAACGGAGGACTGTGTGTGTGTTTGTGAGTGTGTGTGTATGACTGTGTGTGTGTGTGTGTGTGTGTCTGTGTGTGTGTGTGTGTGTGTGTGTCTGCGTGTGTGTGTTTGTGAAAGAGGATAATATGTGTGTGTGTATGTGTGTGTGTGTATGTGTTTAAAAAAGGACTGTGTGTGTGTTTGTGAGTGTGTGTGTATGACTGTGTGTGTGTGTGTGTGTGTGTGTGTGTGTGTGTGTGTTTGTGTGTGTGCGTATGTGCGTGTGTGTATAAAAGACAAGGATGCATGCGTTTTTGTATATATGAAACTATTATGAAGACAACCTGTATGGTTGCTCTTTTGGCACCCATTAAAAAAACGTAAGAAAATAACTCCTAATGGCTCGTCCGTAACGACAGACAGACCTCCGCCAACTCTGCACGCCGGTACGCCTGTGTTTCTACAGTTACTATAGAGAAGTCATCTCCTCTGGAACGGACAGCAGCGCCAAAAACAGGAGCCTGTGTTTGAGAAGCCAAGCATGGAGTGATTACTCACCCTGAGGTGAGGCACGGGTGTGGGAGGGGCAGAGAGAGTGCACGAGAAAGATTGCGCGAGAGAGAGTGCAAGAGAGAGAGTGCAAGAGAGAGAGAGTGCAAGGAAGAGAGTGCAAAAAAGAGAGTGCACGAGAGAGAGCGAGAGAGAGTGGGGGCGAGACAATGTGCGTAATATATATGCGTTTTTGCGTTTTGTTCACATTTATGTTCATGTTTACGCACGTCTTTGTCCTCTCTGATGTCGGCATCGTGGTTGAAGTGTGGTTGGAGCGTGGTTGAATTATTAATGCTTGACAAATGACAGCCACCTTCAACGGGAGTCGCGGTTGACATCCATTAAATACAAAGAGTGTCAAACACGGGGAAATAAATTCTACCGCCTGCCATCGGAGCCAGAACACACGATCACACGAGTGGCTGTCTGTGCTGATGAGCAGGGAGGGGTTAAACTGAGTCGGCCGTCGAGACGAGCAGAGAGCGGGCGGCTCTAACACACCTGCTTATCGTTGGCTGCTGGCCGACATGTGGCCTTTATTCATTGTGTGTAGTTCATTGTGTGTGTGTCTTTCTGTACGTGTATGTGCAGGTGTTTAAGTGTAGGTGTACGTCTGTGTGTGTGTGTGTGCTAATGTCTGTGTGTGTCTAGGCGTGTATGGAGGTATGTCTGTGTGTGTGTGTGTGTGTGTGTGTGTGTGTGTGTGTGTGTGTGTGTGTGTGTGTGTGTGTGTGTTTGCGTGTGTGTGTGGTGTGTCTGTGGGACTGGGTGAATAATGACAAGTGCGTCTGAAGGTGTGTAGCTGTGTGTCTGTGTTCCCATGTGTCTGCTTTTGTGTACGCATGTGTGCGTGTGCGTGTGAGTGTGCATTGGTATGCCTGTGTGGCGTCTCTTCCAGCAGCGTGAAGAAAAAGGAGAAATGAAGACAATAAGTGAGTGATAATGAAAAATGGGCTGCCGGTATATGATTGCATCAACGTGTGTGTGTATATGTGTGTTAAACGTCTTAGTGAGTCTCTATGTGTGTGTGTGTGTGTGTGTGTGTATGTGTGTTTGTGGGTCTTAAAACATCTTAGTGAGCCTGAGTGTGTGTGTGTGCGTGTGTGTGTGTGCGTGTGTTCACCTGCTCACGTTCACCTGGGAGGGAGCAGGCTGAGAATGAGATCAAAGGCAAACAACTTTATTGGCCGTCTCCATAATTCAGCAGCTCTACTAGGGGTCCTAGTCTTCCCTTTGAGGTAGAGCCACACAGATGAATCTTTAATGCACTCTCGCCTTGGAATAATGGATGGCACAGGCCAGTGGCTACACAGACCAGCTCCCCGGGCCTGGGGGGGAGGAGTGGTGCGGAGGACAGGGGCGATGTATGGACTATAGACGAGATGGAGAAAATGAAAAGAGAGAAAATGAAAAGAGAGGAAGGGGACGCCACTATAAAAGTCTGAGTGTCTGTGTGTGTCTGTGTGTGTCTGTGTGTGTGTTAGTACACGTGCAGTTCGGTTTATAGAATGTGTCCATGCCACTTGGTGTATCTCCCCAAGGGCTGTGGTTATGTACAGACACAAATAACCCGGGAAGGATGTGCAGGAATTGAAAAAAAAACATGATGAAATAAAAAAATAAAAATAAAATGACCTTCCAAAACATTATAGGTATTGAATTGAAAAGAAGATACAGGGAAGCTCGGAAATAAAACGGATATATATTGAATGCACAAAACACATTGTTTTATGCTTACATTACCAACCTAGATTGTTTTTCTATACCATTTGTCTTTTGTATATTTTGTCCTCGCATTTTCCGTACAGCGATCTCCTATATTTCATATAATAATCCCTGGTAATATTGCCATACTTGGAAATGATTAATTGCATTCTGTAGATTAGGCTTAATAAATACTGTGAATACATAAAATAAATACTTCACGCTTTCTGTCCTGTCTTTCAACCGTAAAAGGCCCAAAGCACACAGAGCAAGAACTTTGTTTCTTATTGCAGAGTGACCGGAAAAAATGTATAGTAACATATTTTTAAAAATATTATCTGACGTCTGTCCCGACACAGCCGTGTGCCTGCGGTTTTGACCCTCATGCCTTTGTGTTACACATAGAGTAGAAGAGAAATGTAGCATCAGTCCTATCGTTTCTATATGGTAAATGGACTGCATTTAATCAGCGCTTTTCTAACCAGTGGCCACTCTTTACAATATTGCCTTACATTCATCCATTCATGCAGACATTCAAACACCGACGGCAGAGTCATCCACGCAAGGCGACAGCCAGCTCGTCCAGAGCAGTCAGGGTGAGTTGTCTTGCTCAGCGGCATCTCGGCACGAAATAGCAACCATCTGGTTACAAGCCATCCCGCTCTACCTCCTGAGCCACAATGCCACCGTCTGACCCTGCTCTTCTTCCTCTGGTGCGACCAGAGCTCGGAAACAGATTCAACCCTCCGACCTGGCGTCGACTCGCCACTCCTCAGAAAAACATCGGGAACGCTGGCAGCTCCGAGGGGGAAAGCTCATCATGTGTTCACTGCTCCAATGTGTCAGGCACTCAGACTCTCTCGCTCTCGCTGTGTGGGCAGAATTGCGTCTCAATAAAATGGCTTATGACAGCCTTTTCCACTCTCTGAATGACAGTCTTTTCTTTTTACAGCAGGAAGGCCTCCGGGGTGCCCTTGGGGCGGGAAAATGATTGAGACACCCCCCCTCCTCTCCGCCACCCAGTGTTCCCAGTGTGGCCATGCCTCCCCCCTCAGGCAACACCGGCCCCTACGCACCACATCGCTCTCTGATGGTCTGGGGCTGACTACCAGGCTGAGTCCTCACACCGCATAAGCACATGTTCTGCCACAGAGAGAGAGAGAGAGAGAGAGAGAGAGAGAGAGAGAGAGAGAGAGAGAGAGAGAAAGAGATGGAGAGAAAGAGACAAGGAGAGAGATGGAGAGAAAGAGACAAGGAGAGAGAGAGCGCGAGAGAGAGAGTGAGAGAGGCCAATGACCTGCATTGCTCTCTGTTTTGGAAACAGACCCACAATAAAATGCCATCATTAGGGTCGTGGGTGTGAACGGGTCTCAAATATTCCAATTAAACGCAAACTTCACAACAGCACTCCGGACGACAGTGCTCTGCGTGGTGTGAACCGCGGCCCGGCCGAAGACTCCACCCCCTGGTGAGTAGCATCACTATACATCACGCCGTATATCCCTGGGGGCGGCCATTGAACAAGGAAGCAGTGATTCAAGCTGTGCCCGTGTGTTTTTTTTTTTTACCATATGCCGTGTTTCCCGCGTGCGTCCCTGAACACATAAAAAGGCCCCGGATCCCGGTCTAAGTTACCCGTGTTTATACCCCCGACGGGCCCGATGAGCTCGGGTCCTTGTGATATTTTAGTGCTATCAAAGTGGTGTCACGCTAGCGCTAACATGCTAAGGCAGTGCACGGCGGCATCTGTGGGGACAGCGATAGGAAATAATGGTGGAGGAAGCTACTAGGCTGGTGTTTTTTTACTCAGTGGACTGAAATGTGCAGGTACACCCCCATTAAATCACATTCTCGGGCGCTTTCAAATTAGAATGTTGTGGAGACAGGGACAGGCGGGGGGGGGGGGGGGGGGGGGGGGAGAGAGAGAGAGGGAGGGAGAGGGAACAGAGAACAAGTCATATTGTGTTGTGAAAATGGGTCAGCCGCTGAAACGTGAGGCTGGCTCGTCCATCCCCAAATGAGCCATAAAATACAAAGAAATGGCCAAAATAAACGGAATAAACTGGGAAATGCACACTCCGCCTCAGACACACACACACACACACATACAAACATACACAATATCAAACAGCCAAACAAACAAGCACATAGACACACACACACACACACACGACACATGCAAAACCAAACAAGCAAACAAACAGATCCCCCCCCACACACACACACCCTTACACATACAAAATCAATCAAAGAAACAAACACACAAACACACACACACACAACGCACAAACAGCAAAATCAACAACCATATAAACGTCTCCTCTGATAGAAGATAGTATCTGGGAAGCCCAGTAACATTTCTGATCTGACCGGCAGAGAAGGAGAAAAAGGTGAGTTTTGACAATCTCCTGAAATAAAGAGGGAGAGAGAGAGACAGAGAGACAGAGACAGAGGGAGAAAGAGATATAGGAGAGAGAGAGAGAGAGAGAGAGAGAGAGAGAGAGAGAGAGAGAGAGAGAGAGCGAGAGAGAGAGAGAGAGAGAGAGAGAGAGAGAGAGAGAGAGAGAGACCTGCCTGGCTCTCTGGTTTGGATCAGCCCCCAATAAAAGGCCATCATTATGACAGAGGGTCGTGGGTGTGAATACAAAGAGGAGAGAGAGAGAGAGGAGAGAGTGACAGACAGAGAGACAGAACGACTGGAGAGAGAGAGAGAGATAGAGAGGGAGAGGAAAAAGAGGAGAGTGGAAAGACAGAGAGAGAGAGAACGAGACAGAGGGGAAAGAGAGAGAAAGGGAGACAGAGATGAGAGAGAACAAGAGAGAGAGACAGAGAGAAGCACACCAAGAGGGAGAAAGAGAGGCAGACACACAGAGCAAGAGATGTGTGACATGTGTGACAGAGAGAGAAAATGAGATACATCCCTCTATTCACCAACTCTTTCTTCTACATTTCCTCAGCGGTTGTGAAGGCCGGCTGCTGCAGTTAAAGGTGGGGGGGGGGGGTGTGACTCTAACTCAACCTGATTCTCCGAGACCAATCAGAAGGCAAAAATGACACATGCAGTGTCATGCAGTCTAGCACCGTTCCCTGACGAGCGGAACTTAACCACGTTCTCGTAGGTGGCATGCAGTGCACACACAAAGCACTCTGGGCAAAGGCTTCATCACCTCTTCTAGTGTCCGCCAAGACTCCCTCTGCTTCAACGCCGACCCGAGAGCTCATCAGGGAGGCAGGTGTGAGGAGCTTCCACCTGAAGGTAAAGACGTGGAGGGATCCCACTCATTATCATTGCCCCTCCTGGCAGTGGCCGGTCGATAATGGGGTACTAAATAAAACCAATCAAACCCTGTGTGGCTTTGTGAGACGTGGTCAAAACCGTTCACGTTCTTTTCTTGAGGAAATGCCTACAGACGTGCGTGCATGTTGTTGCTATTTGAATTTGGACTTTTACATTTGTTTTAAGGGTATTTAGCAGACGCTTTTACCCAAAGTGACAATCAATACTTTTTACATAAGAAACCTCAGAAACAACAATACATCGATGTCGGTACAGTAAGGATGTTCATAGAATCAAGTGCCAAGCACTATCAATCGCTAGGTCAACCCATTCCCAGTATACAACAAGCTACCTAGGATAAGATGTTTCACAATGCTAAGTTCTATTTTTAGGTCCAAGGACATACAACATATGTGCGTAAGAGGGGTGTGTGTGTGGGAATAAGGAGGGGAGGCTATGCAGAGTCTAGGTGAACTCCGGACATGTTTACCTCACACGTTATGGTTTGCTTCCCCTGCCTAAAGGTCCAAGAATATTTCTGCTCGCCTAGACTCAGCATTGATGTTTGCTCATCAGAGCAAATATACTAAGCCTCCTCCTCATTCTCAGCCTTCAGCTGCCAATCAGAGACGCATTTCATTGACATCAAATCGAAGGCCAAGAGAAAGAGAACTGGTTCTCCCGCTGCTCTCGCCACCAGCAGCCATGGAGACCGAGTGACCAGATGTCAGTAATTTCCATGGCACCGAGATCCGCCAGTCTAGATAAGTTCAGCCGTGGTTAGTGTGCAAATGAGTCGACCACTGCAGTGCAGCGCCATCCAATCACAATGGAGCTCCTCTGAGGTTCTATAGGCGGTGAAGTATTTATCAGAAGTTAGCGCTTTATCGAGATCCGTCTATCAGGATGGAGGGAAATCACTTGTAGAGGGAAATCACTTGCTCCGAAAGACACAGTATTGTTTTATCCTTAACTCTTGTTAGAACACGACTTAGATTAGGTCTGTTTCTGGGATCCCTGCCAATGATTGTTACCTGCATTAAGCTGCGCAGTGTGTAATCGGTCATTTGCATCGTACACTGCCATTCACCGATATGATCAGGGATCTGTAGTTTGTATTTAATCATATGTATTACTTTCATTACAGATGATTGATTTATTCCTTCTTTTTTTGTCAATACATGGCAGGGATTAAGCCATATGCTGCCTGTCACGTCTAGCATGCTTGTTTGTTGCCCATATTTTTCCACTTCTTTGACAGTTGACAGGTGAAAAGTTGGCATGTCTACAGGAGAGAAAGAGAGAGAGAAAGAGAGAGGGAGAGAGAGAGAGAGAGAGAGAGGGAGAGAGAGAGAGAGAGAGGGAGAGAGAGAGAGAGAGAATAGGCCATCTGATGCGGCCATACAATGCTGCCGTTATAATCCCTTTATAGACAGTGAGCCACGCACACACAAACACACGCACACACAAACACACACATACAAACACACAAACGCACAGACATTTTCAAAGACCATATGTGATCATCTCGGCAGTAAATATGGGCCAAAGGAATCCAGAACCTGGGATTGTGTTTTTGTTGTGTTATAGTGAATTATCCTGACATCAAGGGAGATAAACGGGGAGAAAGGGAGCCGCGATATGGCTATCGCCGGGCTGTGTGCGTGGACAAAGTCTGTTATCTACAATGCCAATACCTCCAGGCCCTCCCTCCCGTCTCCCACCCCTCTTTTATCTTGTCCCCAGTCCCTCCGAGAGTAATGCCTCTATCAGCCAAAACAGGGATCTTCCCCACAGATAGTGGCGGCCATTCAAAGCCTTCGCCTGACATTAAAATTCATTACACCTCAGCAGTTGAGGGTCTGTTTTCCATGATGTTTGCATAACAGATTCGAGCGAGGGACCTGATAATTTCCCAGCAGTCTAACTTCATTATATGGGTCTGATCCGGATGATAATGTGGCCCCACGCCCCGTCCTCGCCCCCCCTCCTCCAAGGCGCTCTCAGGGGCCCGGTGTGGGGGCCTAATTAGCCGTGTTGATGGATCGTGTGGACCGCGCGCGCTGCTCTTTACACCTGCCGGCGACGCCGGCCCCCGTCGCTCTCCTGAAGCTGGCGGTCCCCTCCCCCCCTCCCCCCCCTCCCCCCCGCGCTGGCAGAGTGCTGGCCATTAGGAGCCCTCTCAACCCCCCCCCCCCCAGGAGGGATTAGGGGAGTGGAGGAGTCGGACATGGTGACCTTGACCTCACCGAGGCACTCGGCCTTTGCTTGTCGCACTTGTGTGTGTGCGTGTTTGTGTGTGTGTGTGTTTGTGTGTGGGTGGGTGTTTGTGTGAGTGTGTGTGTGTTTTATGTGTGTGGGTGTTTGTGTGCGTTTTGATGTTTTGTGTGTGTGTGTGTGTTGTGTGCCTATGGATGTGTGTGCTTTAGAGAGTGTTTGTGTGCCTGTGTGTGGGCATTGAGTTTTTTTAAGTGTGTGTGTGTGTGTTCTGTGCTATTACCTAGCATGGGGTGTGCAGCTCACAGGGCCCATGGGGGGCAAAGACTGGTGCTACCGGACGTTGGGGAACAAACAGAGTTAACACGTCAACAGTGAAATCTAGGCCAGCGCACAACATGTCCACCCTCAGACCGATAAGACTCCCCTGGTCGATGGAAAGAGCCACAGCAAACGTGAATGGATATCGATATTTAGGAAAGTGCAAGACATATATAATATAATAACAATAGCATAAATGACCAACGTCAATTGGTTTATTCAATTTGACTTAATGTATCATAATTCCTTGTTTTTCCCCACTTGAAAACTAAAATGTTTTGGTGGTTAATGGTTGTTTGCCAATTCCAAAGAGTTCAGAAGAGCAGAAATCATGTAACCCTGAGGTCAGTGATTGTGGATTCAGAGAATGCCTTCGTGGCTGTAGAGGACTTGGCTCTCGGCGGTCAGTACTGTGAGGCAGCCCAGGAGCACCACATCTCTTCAAAGTGCAGACCACCTTATCCACCGTATTGCTGATGCTCCTCACCAGAAGCACCCTGGGGAACAGATTCAATACACTGCTCTCCGGGCCCTTGTCTTTGTACAAGTTCAGATGTTGGTGGTATTGTATGTCCTGAAACAAAATCTCCTTCTGATATCTATTATCTATTTATGTGCTCTGACCAACGTGGTCCTCTCTGGAGGGGGTATCGGCAGCTGCTCTGACGACTATAACATATTCAGCCAGAGCGCACTCGAACGCAGCCTTGCCCTTAAAAAAAACACGAGAGAAGAACATTAAGTTTCCTATAAATCCTGTAATGGGGAAGAACTAACAACTTTTGATTGATGTTGATTGATTGGCAGGTGGTTGTGTGTGTGTGTTCCTGCATGCACAACAGTGTGTGCAAGCCAGTGTGTTCCTGTGTGTGTGTGTGTGTGTGCATGTGTGTTTGTGTGTGTGTGGCACAAGCTTGTTTGGCTATCCAGCAGAGGGAAACAAAGCCCTGCAAGAATTAACCAGCTGCTGGTTATATCATCGCTGCCCCTCGTGTTTCCAGTGGTCAGGAATTGAACAGGGCTACTATCCACAGCCGTTTATCTTGTGTGCGCCGTATGTCTCGGGCAAAGCATGAATCATTGCAAATGAAATATATGCACAGGTAGAAGGAGAGGCTGCAGCAGCAATTAGTATTATTTATTTCTGTCCCCTGTTCAATGTTATTGTGCTGAGGACCGGTGCCACCCTTAATGCGTTTTATCTCAAAAATGTGTTTCATCTGCAAATAGTTACACGTTCTCGTCCTTTTTGACCTTCAGCTCTGTATCATTAAAGAGTGGTGCTGTTTAATCATGTGGTTCAAATGGAGGTGTTGCATCGACATAGCCTCAGCCAGCAACAGACATAGGCTAAGGCTTTTTCTTATTCTTTATTTTTCCTGACAGAAGATTGAAGGAACTGCCCACAAAATAACAAGCTGAACTGATGACTCACCGCTTTTTAATATGAGTCGGCGCCGCCTTGTAAATGTTAAGGTTTCGGAGTTGTCACAATAAGCACACTGCTACCAGCAGCAAGTCAACTACATTCCCACCAAGAGCCAACGCCATAACTCACTGTGTTGGAGTGGGTCAGGTCAAACTTTAATGAATAATACATGCATTTAAATCGGGAATCACCGCAATGATTGATTCAGACGACACCACGTCCAACGAAAGATAAAAAAAAATTGCGGAATCCCGATAAAAGGCGAACGTAACACAACATATTTGTATTTATGGTCTGCTTGGCGCCGCAACACTGATTTGAGGGATCGGTCACATGTCCTCTGGATTGGATGTAGGAACACGAAATACCCCTGAAGCGGAGGCAAGTAACAGACATGCCCCTAAGTAGTGACACCACTTAGGCAGTTTGTATGATTAATACGCCGCTGCCAAATAAGTTATTCACTGAATCAATTTGGCAAACATCAATTTCATCAAGGAATGGAGCCCCCTTTTGTCTTGCTTTGATTTCCCGAATATCTCCAATGTTTCTCTTTGTGTCGAAGTACACACCGCACGTCAACAACGAGGCCGGGCTGAGAATTACGATTTTACAATTTACAGTGATAGCATTCATCTAGATTTGTTGTGTATGTTGTTTACCGAGGACGTCACTATTCTTTACACTTGCAATCTCTCCCAAAGTGTGGTGGTTAGTTTGCAGCAGTCGGCCTAATGTGTTAGGACAGGTGCCAATGTCCATCATATCAACATGTTAATACACACGCTGCTGCTGTAAGTGTACGTGTCAGCATGCTACTCCTGGCAAAGACCTTCCAGAGATGAGCGTTGACGCGGCGAAAACGCCTTTTCAGTACTCAGCCTCGTCTTGGCCCCTATAAGAGCCACGAGGTGTGGCAAGAAGTGATGACGCTGGGAGTGGATTGCGACCCGCTGAAAGAGTTTCATTGATTTGATGAGTTGGACCTGCTTAGCACTGGTTTAGTAATGAAAAGCAAATTAGAAGTGAGAATTATTCTGCCCGGTGTGTTATTGCGGCCTGCTTTGTGAGAAAGTGACAAAGCCCCAGCTTCAGCGTTATTGTGAGGAAACAATGAATTAAAATACAACGAATAGAACTAGTTCCCGCCAGAATTAGAAATCGTCATGCTAATTTCATCCCAAACACATTCTGAGTTGTTTTTGTTTTTGCGGGATGGTTGGTGCTACATCCTGGAATAATCATTATTACGGAGCGATCGTTTCTACCATTATTGATGGGTGGAAAATACGAACGCACGCTATTTTGCATTTCACTGCAATGTTTGATCTTTGTATTTCCTCCCCCTCTCTCTCTGTCTAACTCTGCTCCCTCTGTCTGTCTCTCCCCCTCTCTCTGTTTCGAGCACTTTGTGACCCCCCCCCCCCCCCCCCCTCCCTCCCTCCCTTCCCCTTCTCTCTCCTTCTGCCTTCATATTTCCTCAGCAGCGGCAGATTCCTACGAAGGTTTGAAACAGGCTCTGTGAGAGACAGATAGCGCCAGGAATTAATAGCCATTTCACGCTCGCACCTCTGTGGACGCCCAGACCGCTGGGAGAGGGGAGCAGTGTGGGTGCAGCCAGAATGCTGACGGCCCCAGAGACACTCTGTAATTGTCCCGCTCTGAAGAGCAGGTAGGTGTGCAAATTACCAAATGTGCCGTGTAAGACCATTTCAGCCAGCTCAATCATTGTCAAACATTTCCAAGTTTTCCCTGACTGCAAACATGGTTCATTTCTGAATCCCTGCACTGTCAATAAGGGGCCGTCTTCTTTCTAGTATGTTCCTCTGTGTCTTCTTTTTAGCTCTTCTCTATTCAGATGTATTGAGAGCTGTCTATCAGAAAGATGGATACATTATTTATCTGTACAGTATAAACAGTATATACATGCAAATACACTATATATTCACACACAAACACACAAACATATGTATGTATATATATATATATATATGTATCATGTTTTGATGAAATTGCATGGCAGGAAGAGTGCCATCCGAGAGATAAACACACACACTATTGTTGGGGACGCGTCGCCTGAAAATGAAAAAAAATCATTATTAATCGCCATCCAACATTACCACCATTACCTGCTATTTTCACCGTCCATCTACTGACTTCCTTCATTGCAGCTCTGCGTACGTATGAATATTGATATGACTGAGGTCATTGCAAAAATAACAGACCTGTGTTTGATTGAGGACAGCATATGAAGGTGGGCCCAATCAGAAGGTCGGATCAATGTGATTTGTGCTGTTCACACCGATCTGAAAACATTGGATCACCAGGATCAGCAAAATCATTCCATCTGGGCCAATTTTTATTGCAGTGTAAAAACAAACCAGTGTGAGCCTCCCACGATCCAGATCGATCAAGCATCGCAACATGAAGGTGGAGGAATAGTTCCCATTTCCATGTCGTCTCACTTTGCCTCCGCCCCCGTCCCTCTGAATTCCCTCTCCTTGATGCATCGCCATCCAGTCAGAGAGCGGCAGGGCAGCGGCGACATGAAGGATGGCCGACGACACCTCATCGCCCCGGGGTGGACAAGAAACACCGGCTGATCTCCGCCCGGCCTCCTTCTCCAGCCTCCCTGGATGGAGCCACGGTGGAGACTGGCGGAGACCGGCAGAGACCGGAGCAGGCAGACAGGAAACAGCACCTTGGTCCTCCTGTCCGGTGGTGGTATAAGCGTAACAGAGACAGAGATAGGGTGGTCTCAGAGACTCTGTGTGTCCCTGGTCCCCGGGTGGGTGTGGTGGAGGTCTGCCGGCGGGGTAAGTGTGTGATAGGGTGGGGTTAGTGTGTGATGGGGTGGGGTTGGTGTGTGATGGGGTGGGGTTAGTGTGTGATGGGGTGGGGTTGGTGTGTGATGGGGTGGGGTTAGTGTGTGATAGAGTGGGGTTAGTGTGTGATTGGGTGGGGTTAGTGTGTGTTTGGGTGGGGTTAGTGTGTGTTTGGGTGGGGTTAGTGTGTGACATTGTGTGATAGGGCACTACGTACCTTCGCAGTCATGTGGTCACTCAGAGACCCTCCCACTACTAAGTGCGTCTTGAGAAATGTTTTAGGCTTGGTTTAGACTGTTCCTCATGATAAACTGCTCTGATTTTGGACCAGAACATAGTTCAGTGTAATTCAATTATTAGAGTTATTTGATTTAATTATGATTTGAATTAGGAAAAAGTAGAGAACGTAATGTGTTTACCTTATCTCACCAAACACAAAATAACTTAAATTCCCATGGTGCACCTCACCCGCTCTTCCCTTGCATCTGTGCTGATGATTAGCATTGATTTAATTGACAGTTGAGTCTAGCAGTTTTTACAAATGTACATTTTTTTACTTTATTTCAAAAAGTAAAATAGTGATGGTGCAGGCAAATCAATCCCACCTCTCATCTGGTAATGTGAAGCTGTGCAAGGTTGATATATAATATGTGATTCATGAAATTAGAATGAAACTATGCAAATTGTACATGATGGTCTTGATTACTGAACAATTTTATTTATATGTACAGTTTCATGTCACAGTCTTTTTCTGTATCAAACAGTAAGGAGGAAAATGGGGAATTTTCTCTGAATTTATACTGTGAAGGGCTATACAATAGGACATGATTTAAAATTACATCTCAAAAACTTTCATCCTCCACTTGTGTTTTACAAATGAAAAAGCGCCGACTTAGGCATAATGATTTCAGTGTAATAATGAGAAACAGAGACATTAACATTCAGATGTATCAGCTAAATTACCTGATGCAGCACAACGGCAGGTACCAGGAATAGATTTAATTCATCAAACATCCTCTGTCTCTATTAAACAGTTGTACAGATGAGTCACACCTCTGACAACACATTACCCCTACCAATATGGCGCATGCACACATACATTTTGTTAAATATTAACATAAACTGTACTACCTAAAAAACAGCATTGGCTCCTTATCGCTGCTAAATCTGCTTCCACCGTGAGCCACTCTCCCACTTTGAGATAGACATTTAAAATGCTCCGCCGAATGGGAGAAAATACATCTGTATAGTGTACCGCATTCTTCTCTTCTGCACTCCTGTCTCCACCAGGCAACGCAGTGTTGTCCCCCTTTGTGTCAAGTCAACAAGTGAATCACAAAAACAACGCCAACCATCCACAAAATAAAATATAGAATAAACACATGCATATATATATATATATATATATATATATATATATATATATATATATATATATATATATATATATATATATATATATATATTGCCTCTGAACGCCTACACCCCACCATATTGTGAGGCCCCGGACGTGCCACTCAAGGGGCGGTCTATTCCGAGCACGGCAATGGCCACCAGCATCCGCAGCCATAAACGCACCTCGACTGTGAAATTGGGTGTGCATGTTGACCTGGAAACTCCACCGCCGCCACGGCCCCTCGCTACTCAGCCTGCCATCCGTGACGCGGGCCCCTCCACTCGAGAGGCTCTCAGGCCTCACTGTGTACCGGGGGGGCCATGGTCTGGGAGGGGGGAGGGGAGCGAGGAGAGAACCCTGACGGCGTGTGGGAACCCGAGGGTGGGAGTCAGAGGGTGGGCGTCAGAGATGTGGAGGGTCTCTCGTTGCAGTGCGGGGCACGCGAGTGGCGGCCCACTCGCAGGGTCCTCTGCCTGAAGAAGAGGAGAAGATCCTCTGGTCGGCCGTTGGGTGTCTTTCAGGGATGGAAATTAACACCCGCCACACGCCATTTACGGGTGGATTTGTATGGTGGCGGGTGAATTGTGTCACTTCACCCGCCACTGTGTCGGGTAATACTTTCCAGTCAGGTCCGTTCAAATTTGCATATTTAATACATTCGTCATACGGCGCTGCACAGTTCCACAACCATTACTGTCAACATCCGGCCCCCTTCTTCTTCTACGCCTCTTTTGCTGAACTGCGACTGTCAACATCCGGGATAATAAACCGGTAACCATAGAGATAATATGCCGGAATCAACATTCGGTATAGAATGCTAGGCTAATTATTGACATATAAAGAAAAAACTACCAGCGAAAGCAAAGTTGCGTTTCCTCACCGGAGGAAAGAGAACAGCTGAGGACAGTGCAGGCCAGGTACAGGTGGCGGATGATAGTACGCCTGTCATCCCCAAAACGAAGCGTTGTTTTAATGAGAGATGGCGAACATCGGACAGTGGGCAACAGCAATGAGGACGCTCGTTAGTCTCAAAACAGCCCAGCTTGATAGAAGTTAGTTCGAAATGCACATGCAATTGCCAAAAAGGGAAGGCCATTTCAAGACTTCGAATGGCACTGCACGTAAGTTAATTATTTTATTTTCTATTAGGCCTGATGCAATAGTTTGTTGCTGTCGAAAAACTAGCATGTTGGGTAACCTTAGAGCTCTGCTCACTTGTTTTGCAAACAGCTGCTTTCTGTCAGTCTGATCAAAACAAATGTCAAGTGTGTGTGCTAAGACGTAGGGCTGTCCCGAATACCATTTTACAGGCTTCGAATACTCGTTGGATATTCCGAGCGAGTATTCCAATACTCGTTCAAAAACAACATTAATAATTGAACAGTAAAAAAGTCGGGGTTCCTTGCTTTGCTGTTGTTCCGTTCCAAATCAGCTGTCATCTGTGCCATCGTGGCCCTTACAGGAGCTTATCAATTCATCCCGTAACGTGCATATAAATCCATACAAAGATCCAATGTTTAGTCGTTTGTGTCCATATTAAATCCATCATTGACCGGGTATTCCTTTGACAAAAGCCAGTCTGTGAATGCGCAATAGCAGGGCTGCATAGCGAACGTACACAAACAGATACGCTAACGAGTTCATATATGTATATATATAGTTTAATGTATTCTGACGTTTTTCAATGTGTCTTGCACTTATTAAGTCATTGTTTCTTGTTCTTGTTTCTTCATGGTCTGTTTTCAAATGTTTAATTTCGAATGCATAAGCAGAGTATGAGTCTTCCTATACCGAGAGGATATATCTGTTGCATTATAGGGGCAGATTTCATTATACATCTGGTTGAATTGAAGAAATTAAAAGGCCAGTGCCCTGAAAAAACAAATGTTCCTATTGACTTATGATGGTGTAGCCATGCATGTTGTTTTATTGTTAATATGTCAATTTGTTTTTTATTGAAAATACTTTGTATAGATGAATTATTTTCTACTCAGTTCCTTGGTAGCGCCTACTTACAGTAAAAATCACTTCTGATGGAAAAAATGATGTGTATGAAAAAAACTTTTCTTATCTAGTGTTACTATTATATTGTTTAAAATGTACGCATATATTAAAAAAATATATAGCGTATAAAAAGTGGTAAAAAAGATGAGTGGCTGGTAGATTTTTAAATCTACCTGCCACAGTGGCTGGTGGGCAAAAAAGTTAATTTCCATCTCTGGTGTCTGTACAAGTCGTGGGACGGATCAGTCAATGGAGAAATGCAGGCTGTTGTGAGGATGTCTTTGTTTTGGAGGCTTGTGTTGTTGTCGTTATGAGAGACAAATCATCAGGCCGATGCTCATTGACTGTGATGTATGGCTGTATTAAGAATGGCGAATAACAATTCAAAGGTGCTTTGCTGTAGAGCACTAATAACTTTAGACTGCTTGAGATTAATTACATTTAAATGCGATTAAAGAGGGAATTAGATAATTACAATCTTCCCACTAGCCTGCTGAACCTCAGCTAGATGTACATTTTAACATTTGAACCAAAGGGAGGACTTATGTGGAATTAGTGCGAGGAGGTCTCTATTAATGGGCTGACCGAACTTAAAACCTTGGATCCTTTGTTTTTCTCTCTCTTTTGTGGCTATATACCGCCGTCCCCGAGAAAGTATTGCAAAGTCGAGAAGCTCAATTAATAATACATTGTAAAGGAGAAACGTGGCAGGAGGAAATGAGACACACTAATACTAGTAATGGGAGCAGAGTCAAGGCGAGCATAATTAAAGAGTAGAGGACGTGATCTGGGACTAGAGATGTACTTTTCCTCTGACACCAATGACCAGCTGATGATAGCAGAGGGGTGATAGCCTGTCTGACTTTGACCTTGTGCGTTTCCTAAGCAGCTGCTGTATAATGCTTTAGCTATGTCTTCTTTCTCCTCAAAGGGAGGATAATTTTAATCCCACTGTATTAAGATAATGCAAGTGGCCACACATTCACATCTGTGGATTATATACTTTTTTTACTGAGAAGTCCCAAATGACTTAAAAAAACTGCTTTTGGGACGGTAACTGAATTTTCTCCCCCCCCCCCCCCATAGAAAAAACCCTAGCATTTAATTATCTACAAATTATGACATCTTTAGTGGAACATGGCTTCCTCTATTGCACAGAAGTTATCTTTTGTCGCATCACTGCAGATGAACGATGTTTGTTGGAACTTGACAATGTCTGGGAAAAACCACAGGCCCCACTATATTACAGAAGAAAAATGAGGGGGGGAGAGAAGGGGACTAAAAACCTCTACTACTCTCCTTCAGCTCTTAACAGCTGTGTTATAGATTTCTCCTGGGGTTTCCGCAGAAAGGTGGTTTAGACCTGCTATTTATCTTTTGTGACACGTTTATTTTTATTTACACTTTTCATCCACCCTGCTACTCACGCCTGCTTCTTTACCCTACACTTTTATCCACGCCTGGTGAAGGTGTGGACGGCTGTTTGCCGGCATGACATGAGATAAGCATATAATGAAGGAACGCTGCGTGCCCTGTTTACAGCCAATTCTGTAGGTATGTGTTTTCTACTACTGGTATTATTGCTAGAAGCACTACGGTGTAATCCATCGTAATCGTAGGGCTTCATGGCTGTTCCGATATGTTTTAAAAACTTTAACAGTTTGAACATCTGTAGAGCCAACTGTTTCAAACCAAGTCCGGCAAGAACCACTGATAAAAAAGTATAACATACAAAGTACCAATTGAGTCTTATACAAGAATCCACGCAAAAAAAAACAGATCTAGAGTGAGTCATTTGCAATATTCCACACAATAACAGCATAAATCTCAAGTGAGTCATTTATAATCAAACAATAAGAGAAAAAAACTATTGCTTTGAGTCATCCACAGAAGTTAAAGGGGACATATCATACCACCAGGTGTGAGTGTGATTAGCCATTACAAGCCGTTTTCAAAATGTGCAGCATTGTGACATCACAGGTGGGCGTGTCCACCTAGATGTGTGATGGATAGATGAGCAGTGTTTGCTAGTCTACTACATCTAGATGGACACGCCCACCTGTGATGTCACAATGCTGCACATTTTCAAACCTGCTTGTAATGGCTAATCACACTCACACCTGGTGGTATGATATGTCCCCTTTAACAATTGACTGTTTGGATGATTGCCTTTGTGAAGTTTATGCTGCCCTCTAGTGGTCAGCAATGAATGAATACAGCTTTAATGCATCACTTTCTCCACAGCTGCCCTCCCCATCCATCATCCCAATAGCACGAATCCCACTCCCAATGCGCCTCTCTTTCCCACCTCCCAATCCTACCTTTAGTCCCTCCATCTCAAACATAGCGGGCGTAAGGTTGATAAATGGAGCTAATTGTTTTATAGCAAGGCTGGGCTAATGCTGGCAGTGCAATCAGGCTAAATGAGGAGGCCTTAGGGAGGCCATTACCCTTCCCATTGTTCCAGAGGACTAGAGGACGAGGAAGGGCCAGGACACTCTAGAGGGCCCAGGTCAGCCAAAGAGACCCCCTGGCTTTCTGCACTGTGGCGGTCCCTAAACACGCACATAAACACACACACACACACACACACACACACACACACACACACACACACACACACACACACACACACACACACACACACACACACACACACACACACACACACACACACACACACACACACACACACTGCACAGACCAGACAAACACACACGTTCATGCACGGACACATGAGAAAACATACACACACACACACACACACACACACACACACACACACACACACACACACACACACACACACACACACACACACTGAAACGCATCTGCATTTAACATTCACCTCCTCCACAATGAAACAGAGGTGAGTACATTTTAAATAGTTAAGTTCAAATAGTTAAGTTGCGATTACTGAACTCTGGACAATGAATCAGGGAGATTTTTGTCGAGTTTGTTCAAGGTGAAACCTTAATTGATTTAAATATATAATAGCCTTTACCATTTATATAACTTTGTTGTTGGGTACTTAAGAAAAACATAAATTGAATAATAATCTTTGAACTGATCCCTCCCATTGCGCTCTGTCGCAATGTTTTTGTTAATAGCGAAATTATCTCAAGGCTGTTACCTTACCCACAGTTCTGTACATATATTGTCTTATATATATATATATATATATATATATATATAATTATTCAATCTGACTACAGCACAAATCAATTGTAAAGCCTTTAAGTACCTTTTGAGTTTTTAGATTGTATATATGAAAAGCTAAGTAGTCAACTCTAATCATCCCTACTGAGAATCATTCATAAACACTAAAACTAATGACTTAGAGGATTAAATACTACCTTATCTGCATGTGTCCCTCCTACAGTGGACAGGGGATGGATGACAGGGAACAGTCAACCAAATGATTGACATTCAAGTGGATGGCCACCATTTAAAGGTGCTGTGGGAAAGACAGTCCAGAGTTGTGAAGAGAGAGGACAACAGAGCACAATTTGAAAACGAAACAAACAAATGAATAGCCCCTCCCACTTTAGATTTCTGCGCATTGAGAAGTGTTGCGTTCACACCCTGTGATTGACAGGCAAGGTAGATTCCCTGAACGACTATGGAATGAGATCTGATTGGTCAGAAATGAGTTAGCAGCGGATTCAAATGTTAATCATCATAGAGAGGCAGGCATGGCCAAATAGAAATAGATATTCTTACTGAGCAATTTCACTCACTTATGGATGGCTGTGGCATTTCTAACAAATTACACTTAAATGATGGCTCTGCAATCTTCCCTAAAGCATATCTCTCTATCTACCAAGGAGGTACATTGTGATCAGGATGCACAGTAAGATAGCTCTGGTAGAATTCAGGTTTGATTGACAACCTTATCTGTACGAATGACCGTCACTATGTAGAATAAAAGCGCACAAACATGCCATCATCTAGCATGTACTGTGCCAGCAGCCATATAAGGCTGTTTTCTGTAAAAGCTTTTTCAATCTTTCAGTTACAATTACAAATAATCCCCCCTACTTTATTTATGGCTGTTTTTTTTTCCCCTAAATTGTTCAAAGTATTTCATAAGAATCATCTATAATTAGGCCTGAGCAAGCTCTGCCATGGTAGGGTCTTGAACACGATCCATTTTGTCCCAGTCGGTCATTAAGTGCTTTAACTAGCCTTCCTACAGCGGGGTATTGTATAATTGCATGCTAACAGCTTGGTCATTATAGTCAATCCAGTTCCAAGCTCTCCAAACTCAGGGCACCGAGGGATCCTATTGGCCTCTCTCTCTCTCAACAGTTGTTGACGGCACCGCGTTCCTTTCCGACTACCCGATAAAGACGACCCGTTCTCCCTCAACACCATTTTATCTCCCACCATCTGAGCCAACTAACATTACAGCTCATCTCCTCCACAATGGCGGACGATCGGAAGGGAGTTGATTTGCACGGGGGCTAATCAACGGGCAAAATGGGATCTCTTCACGTGTTGGTTCACTCTCATCCATTAGTTAGCGTGATTGGCTGCTGCCAAGCTAGCACCTCCCTAAAGGCTCAGGAGGCAATTCCTTCACTAATGGATAAATGACCCCGATGATGGAGAGCATGTCCAAACAGCCCCCCCCCCCTTCACCCACCGAGCCCAAATAAATCAACTGTGTCGCAAACAGACATGCAGGGGGGGAAATGGGTATGTTTGTTGGTAGACAGCACATACACACCAACACACTCAAGCAAGCACATTTTGTTTCCGTTTTTGGATATTTGTGAAAACACCTTCCACTCAAAGTCGTGTCCTGGCGGTGACAGATGCCGGCGTGAGGGGCGATGCGTCAGCACTGATGGCGAGCAGGCTCCTTCTGACGCCGTCACGGTGAGGTGTGCTACGGCGCGACAAATTAGGAAAGAAATAAAGAAATAAAAAAGAGTTTATGTTGCGGTGAGTTTGAGCGAGAGAGGGGAATGGATCACCACAGTGTGTTCCTTGGCACACAAGTCACTAACTCAGAGGTAATTATCGACGGCTTCCCTCCGTTTAGACCGATAAGGGGGTCTGAGTGATAGATTGCTTTGCCGGGGTGAAAAACATTGATCTCTGGGATTAATGTTGGCCCCATAGGAGTGCAAGGCAGTCAAATATATTTTTTCGGTAATTACACGTTTACATAGTGCTAATTTTCCTTGTTTGAGTTGCCATGTCGCTGTAATCGTTTATGCTTCCTTTTCCAAATTGGATGTTTAAAATGGCCGATAAACATTTAGCATATTGCTGAATTATTTACGATATGACACATTGGTCTAATGCCTCTGTTTATGTTTTCATTTGCGGTTTTATTGCCATGGAGCCAAATAAGATATACAATTCATAAATAAGTATGGTATATTTATTTCTTTTACTTTGAATTCTGAGTTATTGGTCGATGGAATATTTGCTTTATGCAACAGTGTATTCTGTACAGTATAGAAAATAATATATTGTTTCTTACAGATAAGCCCTGCACAGCACCGTTTGACTTTAAAGCATCACAGAAGGGCAACCTATCCATGTCATATATACCTCCAGAGAAATGACAAATAATATTTGTTTAATGATTATAGCCAAGCAGATGGCATATGTCAAGAAGTAATGAATACATAGTTATAAGCATCTTACAATAATGTGTGTGAGAGGGGTGTGTTTTTTAAATAGGAAAGCTAGTTTTTTACAAAGTGGTTTTCAATCTAATCTTTGATCAATTCTCCACACTGGCCGAAAAAGGCCCTTATAATGGGGGATGCAATTTATGAATTTAAACATCCTATGTGGGTAATTTTGACAGATCAGTACACATATTTACAATTACCTATTGCATAAGGAAACTACAAATACCAGGTATTCATAAAACTTAACCAATTAACTAAAGTTGTCCTATAATCAATATAAATAGGTTGTCCTATAATCAGTTGTTCCAAGAAGTCACCCAGTCAGAAAGTCAAGCTAATTTAATGATTTCTGGATATTAATCTTTGTCACAGACTTATGTAGCCAGGTGGCAATTCAAAACTCTAATCTGTTCTGTGTTGTTTATTTGAAAACAATTTGTTATTTTGTAATTATTAATTCATGTCGTGAAGTTTGTATTCAATATCTGTCACCACATAGGACTTTTTCCTGGTTGTATGTAACCTGGGAGAGGTTTTCTTTCAGGGATTTCTTCTGTTAGGTAAGGTTGAGGCAAGTACTGGGTTATGTTTGTTGTGGAAATAATCAACTAGTTTTCCAAGAGGCGAGGAGAGAGGACATTTAACATGAGAGATTTTATTCTCAGTACACCTATAAAAAAAGATCAATCGTCCACTGCTCGTATCAAACCACCTCCCCTGACCACTCTTTCTCATCGGTCGTTTGTTCTGGGTTTTTGTCCTGCGTATACCTTAAAATTGATGTTTTCAAGCTCTAAATGTCAACCCCTTTTCTGCTACCAGGTCAGTGTGACATGTGGCCCAGTTCACTCGTCACGTGAACATCATCCTGTTTTGCTTGACCCCTGTCATGTTTTTACAGCACACGACCACTTAAGCACTTCATTAAACTTTCTTCATAATATTTGTATAGATGTATGTGTGTGCATACATGTGTATGCATATAAGTATGTATATATATGTGTGTGTGTGTGTATGAGAGAGGGGTGTAAGGCTGTGTGTCTGCGTGTGCTTGTGTGTGTGTGTGTGTGAGGGAGGTTGTGTGTGTTAGGGTGTGTGTCATCAGGGCTCGCATCCAACCATCTCCACCCACCACGCCTGCTCATTGGTCATTGGTTACGTGTATTTTCCTGACATATCTCTTAAAAAAGTTGTTGTTTTCAATTTCTAAATGCCAACCCTTATCTGAGACCCGGTTATTCTGACATGGTCTTTTGTTCCTCTTTGAACACATTTGGCTCCAAGCTCAGGTTTGCTGCTTCGCTTGACATCTCTGATGTTCCAGTACACTGACCACTTCAGCACATTACTCTTTTTCCATAATATTTTTACATGTGTATGTATTTCAGTGTGTACATGTATGTGTGTGTGTGTGTGTGTGTGTGTGTATGTGTGAATACGTTTGTGCGTGCGTACGTGTGTGTGTGTGAGGGAGGTTGTGTGTATGTGTGTGTTTGAGAGAGTGACGGTGTTTGTTTGGGTTTGTGCTATGTGTGTGTGGGGCTGTGTGTTTGTATTTGTGTACATGTAATATAATTGATTCAAGTTGTGTTCATAGATCCTTCCTTATAACAGTTGTAGTAAGGGTTAGGTTAGGGTCAGGCACATATTACTATATATTACCTGCGTGGGCCTTCTCTGAGTTTGCCCTTGTATCTGATTCCAGTATTGTCCTAGTGCTGTGATGGACGAACGTGTTACCAGCCACTTTTCAGCCTTCTAAATCAGCCCATTTAAGGCAAAGCTTAAGGAAAAGGCAGGTCTATGAAATGATGTTCACATTGTTCCATTTAAATTATTGACGACGGTGTTTGCTTGAATCAATTGACGGATGGATTCAGCCAATGCTGTTCCCTGGGAAGGACAGTGATGCAGCAGGCTTCAGATAAGCCCTCTCACTAATTACTATTGACAGTGTTTTAAGCGTAAAGCAGGGAACGTCTGCTCTGGGGGTCAACGGTTCACGTCGAAGTCACTCGACGTGACTCTCACTCTGAGACTGCAACTGTTACCAAAAAACATCTGCATATATGCAGAGAGGCACTGTTTAGAGATGTGTTTGTTTGTCAATTACAATTAAAAAAAGCATGCACTTGGTAGAAAGTTGATGGACTCTTTTTGTTGTAAACGTAAGCTCGAGTGAAAGGACGGGATTTGAGGTGTTTTATATACGAGAGCTGCATGACATAAAAAAGAGGACATAAATGATGACAAAAAAAATGCTAAAACTTCTACACACATGAAGAAGAAACTTAAACCTTGCATGAGTCTTTTGTCAGTGATCCGTATCTGCTCTATTTTATCAAACTAACTCCTTTCATTTTATTCAATATAAATTCAATCTAAAATTCTATCTAAACTACTAAATATAAAAAAAAATATATATATATAAAATTCAATGTAAAGGACACAAAATACTCAATTAATACTAAATACTTACATAGGCATTGGAGCATATAAATGGGCTTGATGCTCGCTCACATTCTAGGCAATATGGCCACCATAGGAACGGTCTTTAAAACCGGCCTGGTGTACACTAATGGTATCGGGAACAGAAGCCCCGACTGGTAGGTTTCTGTTTGCCATCGGCCTCACTCCATTGACTCATCTCTCTCCATTAGGATGCGTGCACGACCACCACTGTGCAAAAGGCATATGCGTCCATCAAACTCTCATTAACCTTGTGTTTGATTGCATCGCCGGTCGGGACAGTGACTCCTGAGACTATCTGAACAGAAACAGCACAATGTTTGCCTCACACTTTAGCAAACTCTGTTAAGAGCTATATTTATGAAAATACACTGGTCCTGGGATACTTTTCCATATCAAAACACAACAGTAGGTATTCTCTAGGTTGGATAAATGTGAAATAATACAAATTAAAACCACTTCAAACACATGAGAATTCCCTTTCAGCGTTTCCCAGGCAGCCATTGACTGCTAGTCATGGGCATAACTAAATGAAGGACTACCATTAACGATGAACACAAAGTGCTTGGTGTAGTATCCTTAAACTGTATTCAGGATTATAAATGTGACACATGGCTGGGTTTCAAGTTCATCCAGTGTGAAGTCTCGATAAGGTCGGTCTGCAGACAAAAAACTAGTATGACGGCAGGACTCAATCTAAACACACAAAACTGCTTTCTCAAGGATGAGACAGCCCTTTAAGTGGGGAATAGGTTTGCGTTCAACCTATCCACTCTACTCTAAACGCTAGGCAATGGTTTCCACTAACACAATGGCATTTATTCTTTCACTTTCATCATCCAGATGGTTTATGAAGCCGTATAATAAGACAAGGGCAAGAAAAGATGCAAAGCTAAATTGGAAATTATATTTCCCATTCAAGGGCAAGTTATCCAAAATGTCATGTTAATGTTTTTAATCCAACTCTACCGGTGCCTGAATTGACGAGTAAAAACGAGAGCCTTGTTTAAATGCAATTTTAATTGTCCCACATAAACTTTGACTTGGATTGCCTTTGATTATGTGGGCGCTCTGTATGCTTTTTATTAGGGCCAAATGGATTTTGCCGATGTACTAGCAAGTGATTAATATTTGTTTTAATTAAACTGGAGTCCCAAGCTAACATATGGTAATCAATATTAAATTTGTTCCTTGCATATTGATAATTACACACAGAAGGAGATAATTGGTTAACAGCCCAGGGTCTGTGTGAGCGAGGTCAAGCAAACATTTCCTTAAACGAGTTGAGGGAAGATTTGGCAGGGATGATTAATAAAACATGAAGTCAACCAGCGTGGCTCATAGGCCTATATTTTAGGATCCACCCCAAGTGTTGGAAATATCAATATTAAGAGTATGACTCCGGGAAAAAACAGACAAAAAAGATTAAACAAAGCACTATTAAATGTACCATAACAACACAAACATAAAGTCTTTTTTTCTAACGTAAAATATAAAAATAAATATGATTCGTAACAGGCATAATGAGAGCATTTCAATAGGCTCTTTGTGATATCCAAATATTAAAGGGAGGTATACATAGAAGGCTATTTATGGGCTGATAATGCCCTACGAAGATATGGACATTGTTGGGAAGGGCAAATCTGCATCCAGTTATGTATCTTTCGAAAGTGAAACCTGGATCCAAATGGGATACCATTAGATGGCTCTCCTTTCTGCATAGACATACATACACACATTTGGTAAATGTGTACAGCTGGGAACAAGCAGGAAGTGGTTGTTACACCATTCTCCTTTTCAAGGCATTCGAAGAGCATCTGCTCTATGGAGCTCAGTCCAGAAGAAAACCTACAGAATGTTCTGAAAAGGAGAGCAAAGTGTGTGTGTGCATGTGTGGATGCATGCGTGTGTGCACAGACTGAAAACTCATCTGTTCAGACTACATCCTGGCCAATGAAGAACTAAGAAAGAAACTTTCTCTATCGCTTGTTTCTAAAATGTAGCACCTGAAGCTTATCTGATTAAGGGTGTGTGTTTGCATGATAGATGCACTTTTTGGGTTGTATCTTCATGGTTGAATGCACTAGTTGTAAGTAGCTTCAGACATTACAACATTTATTGTAGTGTGTGTGTGTGTGTGTGTGTGTGTGTGTGCGTGTGTGTGTGTGTGTGTGTGTCTGTGTGTGTGTGTGAATGCCTGGATATATAGTGCATTTGAAACGGAAATTGGCCAGTGTGGATTCTTCTAAGGCACACTTTGGAGATAAACACTAAATAAATCAACGTAATTTCTTTTCATATATTCTGTGTGTGTGTCAGCAGTGCTAGTCAGTGCCCCTGATCACTGGACACTTTGTCTTCCACCCGGTCCGACTAGGATCCATAACAAACAACAGAATGTGCTAATTGGTAAACAGCATAACAGAGGAATGGAATCACAAGCCGGCATTTTCGGTTGTAGCATAAACTATCTTCCACTCCCCCTCTTAGTCCTCCTCACCACAGTCAGTGGCGACGCGTTCCTTGAATCGCTCTTGTCTTTGTTGATCTATTGTTTTGATTTTTAACATTTCACACCTCGCCTTGCAAAACTCTTCCGTTTGGCATGCAGCCAGACAAACAGAGCTGAAGTCGATGTGAATGTACGGGCCTTTGATTGACGCGGTGCTATCTGACGGCCGTTTTATTTTTCTACAGCTTTGTTTTGAAGTTCTTCCCTTTAAAACGTGCTGCCAGCTTGAATGTTTACAGCCGAGAGCGGTGGAGAGGCAGAATGTTCTGCAGACGCTAGCAAACTCTGACCCGTGTTTTAGAGTGTTGGTGCATTTTAGAGTCTCTCTGTGTTCACATCTCTTAGTGTGGGGACAGGCCAGTGCCTCTCAAACTTATACGAGCTGTTATTTCCAACAATCCTCCATTTGTTTATGTCCCTACAAGGAAAAACCAAATGGCCCATCCCAGACCGTCTTGGTCATAGCCAGGGCAATACATCTTATCAAGGGAGAGACTGCTTCTGTTCTTTTGTTATTCACGTTCTCTTATGTATAAAACTCGCCCCCAAACCTTTGGTTCGGAGCATGTCTGGAGACTCTCCTCACCCTCCTATACTATAGAATTTTCAACCTCAGTCTGTACCTTGCTGTATTACATCAAGAATGTAAAGAATTACATTGCAGGAATTACTACTACGACAAAAAGATACATGATGCAGAGTCTATACACGCAGCTCCGAAATATGCTGAAATCTAACAGTGTGTTGCTTTCACAGAGTCATTCCCAAGGTATGGGTGAAGGTTACCGAGAAACAAAGCGACAGCTTATGTGATGAATAAGACATGTCGACATACATAGTGTGAAGGCAGTTTGATAGTATGTGTGATTAGAACAAGAGAATCCTCTCTTATGATTCCAAGGACAAGATATCTCCAGGCTTGGCATTAGTGACTGCTTTCTTTCAACATGTCCTGAGATAAGTATCAACAGAGATTGAATGTGACATTTACACACACACAGAAAGACAGACACACACACACATAGACTCACAACCCGCAAACACTTGCACTCGCCACACACTTCTGGAAGACATGTGCTTTAGCATTTCTGCCTTCCTGTGTATCTGATATTTACTGTGCTGCGCTCTCTCAATCAATTGCTTGTATGCCTACTCGCTTTAACTGTTTTGAGGTTCATTTGTGGATACATTTTTTGGTGAATTTCAACTAGATTTTCACCTACAATTTCAAGATATTCAAGGATTCAAGCAGTTTGTTAGATTCAAATATTTGTAATAGTGCCACAGACAAACACACATACAAAAACAGTTGATAGTCGTTCAACTGTCAAGATAGAGCGATAACACTTTTCCATGATGAAGCAAGTGAAGGAAAGTAGAAAGTACTTGCTGGTGATTTGATGTTATGGTGTTTGAGCTTCGAGCGCTCCTTTCCTGTGAAGGGTATGTGTGTGTGTGTGTCGGCGTGTCCTGTGTTTGAGGTGTCGGCAGAGGTCATGTGACTCAGGGCCTTGATCTTCTCTGGAATGTCATCTTACACATGGCTTTTCCAAAAGGTCAACGCGGACGACTAGGGGGATCTGACTATTTTTCCTGATTTCCCATGACAAATACTCCCAAATATACAAAAACAATGCAGTGCAATACACTGTAGCGGCTATAAAACTGCCACCCACACTATTACACGATTCAAACTTGTGTTTCTGCTTTGGTCTGAGGTCAAATGACCCAGCTACTGAAATAGCAAAAACAGTTGCACAAAAGCATTTCAGAGACAAATAAATAAAACAACCACAGCTGCTACTTTTTATTTTGTTGACTGATGTGCGTAAAGTGGTAGTGTTGTTGCCGTGTTTTTTAACAAGTTTAGATTGTTTTACTTTCAAACTGAATTAATCTGCCCGCGCTTCACATTGCAAAAAAATTAAATCTGTGTGTGGAGTGTGTGTGGGTGACGGCTGGTTGAAGTGGCCTCAGATAACTCTGGCTGGCATAACCATCCATCACCCACACACACTCCACAATACTACCTACTTATCACGCTGATCTTACGAAAGTACCATACCCCTTATATCAGTCATAGGCGGTAGAAGGTGAACAATACATGGCTAATACATTGAAGACAACAGGAGGGTGTGTGTGTTTGTGTGTGTATGTGTGTGTGTCCACATTACATTGAACACAAATCATGCAGTGTGTTTAGCGCGGCTTCTCATTATCATGGAAGATTTGTCAATATTTGTTAAATCAAACATGATCCGAAGATTGCTCATCTGTCTGCTCCTGCGATGGTCGTTGATGTGCCAAACCACAAAGTCCCGAAATTAACAATTCTCTTTGTTGCAGAATAACCGTGTTGATAAATGGGCCGGATTCAATTAGCGCTTAGACGACATCTGAGGACCAGGATTCAATTTGTTCCGCTGGTTTGAGGCATGTTGATCCTCTCATGTCGTTCATCTCATGCTGTTTCTCTCATGTTGTTTGTCTCATGTTGTTTGTCTCAGGGTGTTTGCGTTGACATGTGGGCGGTGGGAGATGAACATATAATCATAATCCAGTGCAGATAAATGCAGAGCGAGAGAGAGAGACAGACAGAGAGAGAGAGAATGAATAGCCGGACAGAAGGCTACATCGAGGTTATGTATTTCTAAACCACTATCTTCATCACAATCCACTCGGCCGTTTTTAACAAATGCTTTATCCTCTTTTCACGTGAAAAGTGGAGTTTTTCTCTCCCCATTCTGTCCCTCTCGTCCCCGCTCAATAGTACTCACCTTTACTTATTAACACGTAAGATGGAAAGCTACTGATATTAGATAGAATGAGATATTATTGTCTGTAGTTCTTTATTATTTCCCAATTATGAACCTGCTTATGTTTTGGTCTTTTTTAATAGTTCTTATTTGACATATTGACAAGGGTGATTTAAGCAGTAGGATTGAGACATAAAGAATGCTGTTGGTTTAAGGCAAAGCAGGGATATGATTACCAAGCAAAACACCTCACAATTCACCCTGTCAGGTCTTCTGATGACCATAGTTGATCAGAGGGGTTTTATACGTTCTGTAAACTCACATCAGAACTGCATTTTAGATGGCATGAATATCAAACTTAATCAAGCACTTTACAGTATGTTTACGTTAACCCGGGCCACATTTATGACCACACGTTTTATAAAAACGTGCTTTCCTCTGAGTCTAAGCAACCATTTGGTATATAATATGTCAGGGTGCTTTTATAGGGGCACGAGCGATATAGTTTTTGGACCGCGACTGGGGAGCCGAGATTGTGTCGTATTCCACATGAAATGACTGGGAGTGGGAGCAGGTGTCATACCCCTTCTGTCCCTAACACTCTCGGCTGTCAATCCTTGTACCGTTTGATATGGTCCGGTCCCACGTTGGGGCTCTGAAAGACTGGCCAGCCCTTCAGTATCTCATCACGGCACTCCAGCGGAGGATCAAGAGTCCTCTCCATAGGTGCTGGGTGTTGTCTCTGAGTTCAGACCGGGAAACGTTAGAATTAGGATGAAGGCTTCGCAGAGGAACATGAGGATGTCTAGCTTGTGAAGGGTGCACCGGGCACGTAAACGCACACACACAGGCACGCACACACAGACAGGATTTGCCAGTTTGGCAGCAGGAATATGCTTCGACAGTGACATCACCCCAAATGTCATTAAAACGTGTGTTCAGCACTGGCAAAGTGGATTGCCTTTATACTGTTAGGAAGTTTTTTGTTGTTTCTCTTCTTGTTCAAATCCAATTATATTGGGTAAAACTTAGATAAATCTGGTTTGAATGAAATTATGCAGTTTGAGAATAATGGTCCTTGTGGCGTACAACTTTCTCAGTCTGTTGCTTTCTGTTTCAGCAGGGTAAATTAAAGATAGTAGAAGGTAGAATTGTCATTTTCTTGTCTTGCTGTCCCTCGGTCATGACAAAGCCAAGCCAGCCAGCTCAATGCTTTGTTTTTAACATCTATGCCTGTGTGAATGCTTTGCTGTGTTGGCGCCTCATCGATTGGTCGAGGTCTTTGCAGCTGATTGGTTTAAAACTGAGCTGTACAGGGGCGAGCATGTTCTAACAACCTAGCAAGACTATGAATTTAACGTTGTGTAATGAAAGCTTGAAATCAAATCTGGTCTCATTCTGGCACATATTCACCAACCCCACCTTTAATGGCGGTGATAACAAACAGTGTCGTAAAAGACACAGCAAATAACCGCAAAGGAAAACTCAACACAGACGAAACCTTTCCTCAGCCTCAAAGATTACACAGAGAGGGACCCGGGATGGCAAAGCAGAACAGATGAGACCATCGGAGCCCCCCTGTGAAAGCATTTTTAACAAGCCGAGTGTTCAGGTACAGTATATTAGACGTAGCCGAGGCAGAGGGCCTGTCGAACCGTGTCGGCCACCTTTCAAATCCCATCTGCGTCAATGAAATCAGGTGTCAGAGTTTGTGGAGGATGCAGCGAAAACAAGCCAAACTCAATCACGGCCGGAGCTGTCACATCTGGTGAGAGGGCAGATAAAATAACAGAAGAGGAGCGAACGTCGGCTGCTGCGTGACGTCGCCGCTGTGAGCGAGAGAGGGAGAGAAAATAAACCAAGTCACCTTAAAAGCGAAGGCCACGCACCAGGTGGCGACGCTGAAGGACCAGAGATAAGGTTGGAAGACTTGCGGGGGAACGCTATGTGACACGTGCCTGCCACAAAATGCCACGTTGTGCGGAACGACGGAGGCTTGTAGGGCAAATGAAGCCGCGCTGCATTAAGCCGGAGAAAGTGCTCAGACGGTTTGGCGGAACGTGAGATTCAACTCTCACAAGTCCCAGGGAGAAGTGATTTTGCATCTGTGTGTGTCGGTGTGTGTGTGTCGTTGTTTGTCAATGTTGGTGTTTGTTGTGCATGTGAATCCGACATGTGCACCCGTGTGTGCATGTGTCGACGTGTGTGTGTGTCGACGGGTGCATTTTTGAGTGTGTTCCTGACTGCGTTCGGTGTGTATGTTTTTCTTTGGGCATGCACCAGTGTGCATGTGAGTGTACAACTGTATGCACTCATGTGTGCATATGTTTGGTGTTGGCATCTGAATGACAGTCACACGCACACGGTGACACAGTGTGTGAGTATTTATACTCTGTCCTGCTTGCATGTGCACACGTGCATGTGTCCCAACTGTGTGTGTGCATGCACATGCCTGTGTATCAGACTGTCTGTAGTCTGACATGTGCACCTGTCTGACTCTGAGCATGCATGTGTGTGCATGTGCACGTGTGCACTTGTATGAGTGCACATGCCCCCGTTCAGCTTTTGCCCGCGCTGGTTCCCATCTCATTGATAAACATGCGCGTGTCATGCTGGCCAGAGGGCCGCATAGTGAGGGAGTGGATGCCAAGGAGGGCCAGCTCCACCAGGCAGCATGATGCATGGCACTGCAACATCTCTATTCGCTCTCCCTCTCTCTCTATCTGACGGCCGACTCCGTCAGTCCGCGCTGACACGCGGGGCTGCTCACAGGTGACAGAACTATTATTGTATGTCACCTGTCACCTGAATATATGAGACAGACCGGACAGGGATATCCAATTATTACTTTCTCTCCACATTGCCGTTCCCTCCGTCGCCCCAGCTGGCCCAATACATCCAGCGTGAAGGGGCCAATTGCCTGAAAACATCTTGTGTGATGGGGCTACATGATGGACTGCAGATTTAGGACTTATTGAAAACTAATTTGATGTTTCATTAATATTGCACCTAATCAATCTCGCGGCACACATATCATTTTTCCCCCTGACTAAAGACCTATATCGGTGACAAACGGCACCACCCCGTCCATTTGTCACTGCTTCCTCTGAGTTCCTCTGAGTCCAGGCTTACAGGGCAGAGGAAGGAAAGACATGCACTGCAATATCTACCCTGGTCCGCGTTTACCCCACAGCAGTGATGCTGTTTTTGGTATACACCCCCCTGTATGTATATTCCTTCAAATGAGACACATACCATCATTCATGCATCGGCCGTTTCTCCCACTATTAGTCTTAGTAGTGATACACTTAAAATACCCCTATACATATGGTATCCCAAATTAGTACTCTTCACATGATAATACTAGTCGCAGTATTAATGATAATCATAAAGATGATCAATGAATTCAACTAAGTTTACAATCTACAGATTGTAGTCTTAGTAGGTATACACCTATAATACTCTGATACATATGTTGTCTCAAACTAATGCTCAAAACATGATAATACTAGTCGCAGTAATAATGATAATCAGAAAGATGATTTACGATACAACTAAGATTACAATCTACAGATTGTAGTCTTAGTAGGGATACACTTATAATAGCCCCATACATATGGTGTCTCAAATAATAATCATCACATGATGATAATCGCAGTCACAATCATAACGATAATCATAAAGATAAACGAATAACAAAAAAACAACTATGTATTATCTTTTACACTAGCAACACGATGTTCATCATGTCGGGACGGCGGGGCCATCGATCGAAGCCCTCCTTCGCCTCGTCCTCGACGCAGCTCCACAAACGACCCTGGATTAAGGCCATTCGTTTAAGTCCCAGATCAATTGTCAAATTGTTGTTTCTACCAGTTAGCCTCCAGTAGATTAGATTCAAGTGTTGCGCCAGGGTGGGCAGAGCGTGCGAGAGACACAGACGCAGAGAAGGAGAGATGACAGGGCGGCGCCGTAACGAGCTGTGTCTTCACCATTCATCAATGCCTTCCACACAATTTGCTGCCCGCGAATTGGGGCTGACCCGTCTCAGGGGTTAGCGAGCAATTCTGCGCCGCCGTCGGCCTCCATCAGAAAGCACTTTCTGCTTATTCAGAGCGTTCCCTTTGAGTGAATCCATCTTGAAGACCACCGCTGATGCCCCACCCCCCCACCTGCCCCGCTGGGCGGCCGATAACACCCACCCACTGAAGCCAAGGGCTGCATGACTGCACCGCCTCTCTCCTCTAATACAATGACTTGGCTGGATAGAACGAGGCAGAGAGGGAGTCGGAGAGAGAGCGAGAGGGAGAGAGATAGAGAGAGACAGAGAATGAACGACAAATGGAGAGAGCGATAGAGGGAGGGGGGAGAGACAGAGAGCCTGTCTTTGTGGATGTGTTTGTGAGACCAACGTTGCGTGCCCCGTCTGGTCCAAGTTAAGAAAAGTATTTTTGATATCGCCTCTATGCGAACAAGCAAATCACCTTTAATTGCATTCCCGGGGGGGGGAGGCAGCGGGGGGAAGATGGGAAGTGCTGGTTGGCTGCCGGTGTCTCTGGTGTGCCAGTTCACCCTGTCATGATGAAAAGCCCAGCCGATTCGCTCCGGGGCCTTTTCTCATCTCTTCACCATCTCCTTACACCAACTTATTCTCTGGACGAGATTAAAGGTCCGACACGGCGGCTGAGAGTGTGATTGTAATTGGTTTGAATGAGGCTGCGCACAGTGGAATGAGGTGCGGCTATTTTATGATTATTGAATTCCACTTAGCGTCTAATGAAATAAGGTCCTCCACTGCTGGGTAGGAGGGTTATCCCTCACAATCTGGCAACAATGCTGGGGGAATTGAAGACTTAATTAAACAGCCCAGGATCCGAAACTCCCGAGCTAGGCAGTTACAAAGTGTGATTAATAATGGTCTGTAATTCATTTGTTTGGTTTATACACTTTTGGAAAGATGTACACAAATAGACAACGGGAGCCTTGGCACTGAAAACTTTGCAAAACTAAAAGAAGAAGAAAGAGCTGCTTTTTCTCTTGTTCATGTGCCAGGGTTAATCAGAAGTTTAATGAGAAAACAGAATACGCAAAATTGTTGACCACAAAAAAAAAACACACCTGCCTCCTGTGTTGACTTCTACTAATAAGGGTCATGTTGGAATAAACAAGTATTCGATTATTCATTCATGGAGGCGTAATATAGTTCAGGTTTTATGGTAATTCAGCAGAACCTGCTACTAGGCTGAACTTTAGAGCTGTGTACCTATATCTATAGTCGAACGCTGCATCTTATTGACTTGCCACAGCCTTGAATAAATATGCAGCTCGAATCACACGCCCATGGTGGGACAGACACGATTGGTTTTGATTTTCTGCATCCAAAATAGACAGTCAGTCTTTAAATTACAGCCACTCTGTAACACTTTGTTCTTTGTGCCATTAAAATTATATGATTTTAGTTATTGTTTGTGTCGTGCTAGAAATACGATGGAATATATTTGGGTCGTTAATCAAATGGGCGTTGAGACAAGAGGAAAAGACGGGAGACGAAAAAAAAACGCTTCCAGCTTTTCAGATCACGAAAAACAAAATGCTAATATTTAGAACATTGCAGCAACAATAGATAGGAGATTAGCACTGCCACAAAATGGAGGGTAATGTAGCCCCCATGTTGTGGATATCGACACCTGGCTTATTTCAGCATTGGAGGATGGAATGAGAGAGGACTGTAGTATAGCCTTGTGCGTAGCTATGACAAGTTACAGGCTTGTAACAACCTTCATGTTTTGTTAAACTATGTTATTTTGTGGGTCTTCATATAGGATGTAGTAGCAATCTGCAGAGGCATTTTAAATAAACACATTGGAATTCAACTTAGAACTGCAGCCCCCCTTCGACAGACCCCTATAGGACAGGTTATCCTGCTCATGCCTCACCGTGTCGGCGAATCCGACGAATCGATTACTCACTCTAACGCTCATGACTGATTATTGAAGACATGCAACATGTGAATTGTGCACATCCCCACTACTCATAGATAAAAAAAAAAAAGTGCTCAGACAGGATCTTTATCATGCATTCGCAAGCTGCAGCGAGTGAAACTAAACCATCATGCATTAGCATTTGAATGTGTTGCTACCTTTCAGCAAAGACATCAGTCCAATCCCAGAAAGGCTTCACATGAGGAGAACACTACATCCAGAGTGAGAGCAACCTGGGCTCTTACGGCGGGGGGGGGGGGGTAACCACAATATAGCAGCCAACAAAAGTAGCCTTGTGAGTGAGTGATTTCGATGGTCTCGTATCGATTTGGATCGTGCGTTGGTTGAATTCCCAGTGACTCCTCTGCCTTTAAACAAAGACTGAGGATCACTTCACCATAATAACATTGCCATCGTGCAGCCGGTGTGACAGATGAGAAAATTGTGTTGAGAACAGATTCGCTGTTGCCGGTGCAAAGTGTTATTATGCTTATAAACACAGGAAAATGTCCGCCTTAGAGGCACACTTGGAATGAGCTGGACACTTGAACGCACAATGAATCCAATCTTAAGGGCAATACGCTTGTGCTAGATTGAACACGAGATACGTTTATTCTATAGAACCTCCATGGGCTATTCTGTGAGTTATAGTTTGGTTATCCTTTGTTGCTGTTTACATTGTTTTAAAGACTCTCCCTTAAACCCGGGCTTTTGCTGCACTTCTACCCGTAAGCGCTTGTTCACAGCATTGTTATGATCCACAAACAGAACAAGACCAATTAAATTGAGGTTGCATCGCCTGGAAGTACTCGATTGTAAGCAATATGTGAGTCAACTTTATTGGTGTTTCCATCTGAGTTAACCCCGGTAACCGTTACCCAGAGGATAATGGAGCTTTGTTTTAAAGCCGATAGGCTATCACCAGCCATGAAGTAGTTGTATTAGAATATTACTGTTATAAAAAGGAAAGCATTTCATCTGAGACTTAGAACACACAAGCAAGCAAAGGTTGATCATCAAAGTCACAACTATTCTCTGTTTTGGCAGCGCAGTGGTGGAACAAGCTCCCTGCAGATGTCAGGACCGCAGTGTCGCCCATCGGTGTCGAGTTCACCGAGATGCTGCATACTCTCACCCTTTACGTAAGAGGGGTGTGGGGACACACCTCCCTTACGCACTTATTGTATAGTGTATAGTATAGTCCTGGTACTTACTGTATGCACTTATTATATGTTGCAATTCCTTGCACTTAAAAAAAGTACTTAGCATTGTGTAGCGTCTTATCCTAGCTATCTTTGTTGTATACATGGAATGGGTTAACCTAGCATTTGTTAGTGCTTGGCGCTTGGTTCTTCTATGAACATCCTTACTGTACCACAGCGATATATTGTTATGTGAGTTGTTTTTGGATAAAAGCGTATGCTAAATGCCCTAGAAGTTAATGTAAGGCAAACAAGTGTTTGGCCGTATGCCCCTTTCTTTCTGGAAGCCATCCCCTTCTTTGGTCCCATAGCAGGTCCCAGGTACTATGGCATCTATAGGGTGTTTCACTACATGTCTGTTGCCACCAGATTCACGGAGGGTAAAAATAACTGTAATCATGGTTTTCCTGGCAACCTCCCCTTTGGTCACATTTCACAGCAAACCTCCCATTAACCGACCTCACCCCCCCCACGCCTTTCCAATCTCCCACAGCCACCAGGGAGCACAACATGTGTGCATGTGAGTGCGCGCGTGTGTGTGTAGCCTGACTGCAAAATAACTAAAAACACAACCTGACCTTTCCCTTTCGCTCTGTGAAACAGGTATTAAATATACTCTCATCTGCAAGATGTGCACATGAAAATGCAAACTTGCTAAAAGATACTATTTGACACACAAGTTAGTGTGCACCAGTGTTATTACATCTGCTTGACAACTGAACCCCCAATGCACATGTTTTTATTAAAAGGCTAGCAGTATTGGCGGTATATCGACAGTAGAGCAAGATGTTTAGTATGTCAACACCTGCCGAGACTGGGCACAACGCTCTCGTGCTGAGACTGGGCTTTTCCTGCTCATTGATTGAAACCCCTCCACACAGCTATTTCAATTAGCGGCCATATCGGGACAGCTCTGATTCCCGTCGCGTCTACCGGCCCACGCCCCGTAACTCACTTAGAGCAGCATGGCGCCGGGGCTGAGCACATATCTTGCGCGAATGTCAGCACAAAGCTGACGGCCTCAATTGGTCCTCAACAACCTATCGCAAGCCGGCCAAATTGGATTCGTCATCGCGGGGTGATGTGTCCACAATGGAAAGAGATTTTGTTAAAAAAAAAGCCTGTATGGTCGCAGTCTCCGGGAATTTATTCCGGAGACAAAGTGAGCAGGGGGATGGCACGCTAACACCCTGGTATATACACCGGCTGTTTATTCATATTCATGGCCATCCCATCTGCAGACACCTGTGTTGTATGGCTGCATTGTTGACGAAAATTGTTTGCATTGATTTTCCGGTGAACATCATGTTCTGCCGTGGAGTGGGTGAAGAAGAAAAAAATAACAATGCGTGTGAGTAATGAAAGTTTCATTACAGAGTTTCTGCCTGCATCATCAAGAATCCTCCCGCCACCCGCCCCCACAGTGCTGCACCTCCCCCGCTCCTCATCCTCTCGCTCCTGGGGAGAACCTTTTTACCATTTCAACGTGGAAAAACAAACACTCACCGCTGCCTCGTCCTGTTCCACGGCCCTTTGGACCGTTAACCCCCGCACTCTTTCTGTTCTTTAGTGTGTAACATCTGGCGGTTTGCCAGAGGTTATAAAAGGTTAGCCAACAAAACCCAGTGAAGGGGAGGGAGGAGGTGAGAGCCAGGCAGCGTAGCCTGGCCTTGTCTGCCTCACCCATCTCGTTGTCTGTGGACTCTCCAGCATCACTGTGTCCCTGGCAAGCAGTTGGGTTGGATGTTAGATGTGTTACCCCCCCCCCCCCCAATTGGAATAAACAAAGAAACTAATCAAGTGTGTTGCGTTCTACACGTTTCGACGTCCATCACGTAGGGCTGGGCGATGAATCGAATTTTGACCACGATTTCGATTTTAGCGTGAAACGATCACAAAATGAACATGATCAAGTTTTTATTCATTTTTTGTTTCTTATGTTTATAGAAAGGGCAGAACAGCTAGATGCATATCTATATATCATTTTTGACATTTTGTGTATCTTTTTAAGGCGAAATTTCAAAGTTCTCAGCTACAAAAAAAAACTCTGAGAGACATGCTGAATAAATACAACATGTTTTCAAACTCAAAAATAATTCAATCAATAATTGATTGAATAATCATGTTCAACATTGACCAAAATAATCGTGATTATGATTTTTCCCATAATCGAGCAGCCCTACTATCACGTCAAAACGGTTTCCCACAGCCCTATGTTCCCACATTTCTATGTTCCCCCATTTCTATGCTCCTTCAGCCCTATGCTCCCACATTTCTACGATTTTTTCCCTAACCCTTACCCTTACCGCATTTCTATGATTTTCTTTTCCCCAAATTAGGCCCTATGTTCCCAAAATTAGGCCCTAACCCTAACCCTAATAGGGCTGTGGTAACATAGGGCCTAATTTTTTGTGAAAAAAAAGTTATTAGAAATGTGGGAATATAGGGCTTTGTCACCATTGGGTTGTGGGAACATTGGGCTGACCACATACCACGTAACATCTTTAAGCCTCATACACCACATCATAGTGTCGCTACTCTGAATAGCAACATGGCGTCGCCATTTTGAATAACAACACACAACCAAACATTGCTGGCGCTCCGGTCCCTTTACCAGACTTCAGGGTGGGACTTAATGGCTGCGCGTTATCGACAGATAACACTCGCAGGAGGAAGCGGAAGTGGAAAACACATCGTCTCTATTGCTTGCTTTACTGCAGCAAAACAAACAGCATTATAGAGATTATAGAATTAATGAGGGTCTTACTCATTTAAGGTTAACTTTCGGCACCGCACCACCCAGGGTCGATAAGAGTAGAGATACGATGATGCTTTATTGATCCCAAACGGGGAATTTGGGAATGTACCTTCTCTGGGCCGGGACCCATATAAGCCTGATTTATGCGCCAGACAGCCGCCGTGGGGGTCTCTGCGCTACGGCATAGCCAAAAGTTTCCCTAGTATGTCTGGAGGCAGAACCACAAAGGCAAACGCTGGCGTTAAGACCTGCGGTGGTCCCAGGGCGGCCATTCGACGCAGGAGGATCATTCAGCCTGTAGTGCACAATATCCTCCCGCCCGACTCCTCCTCGTTCAACATCTCGCCGTGGCTTCTGGAGAGTGGGACTTTTTGTAGGGGTTTGCCTGGTGTCTTTGATCGAGTTCATGACAGGCGAGGGTCTGTTTAAAGTCCCTGATGGACGAATCAAGGAGCGCAGTGATCAAAGCTCCATAGCGGGGGATAAAAAAAAACAATGTTCTTTCTTTTTGTGATGCTAATGCCGTTTCTCAGTTCTCAGATTGGGTCTCAAACGGACGACAAAATAACCATTTTGTTCCGGAACCCTGAAAAAAAAAAGAATTAAGCTGCATCGTCAAACGGGGTGTCTTGAGATCGTCTGCGACGTGTCACATCAACCGGCAGCAGCAGCACCCCCCTGAGAACGCCGCCGCCGCTGCTCAGTGTATTTAGACGCGGACGCGGACCCCCGGCCCATTGACCCGCCTCCCCCTCTTATTAGCAACATAATGGCCCAGATACATTCTGAGAGCTAATCAGAGCTGCGTGTGCAGGCCAGGAGTGGAGTGAGACTGCAGGAATTACCTCCCCCCCCCCCCACCTTCACTCTCCCTCGCCTTGGCCACAAAGACAGACCGCTTGCTACGCCCTTTCTGTCTTATCCTGTTTTACCTCTTTTTCTCTCTCTGCTGCTAACCCCCCCCTTTATCCCCCTTCTTTATCACTCCCCTCTCTTTTTTCCCCCTCGCTCCTTCTTTGTCCTCCCCCTCTCTCACTCTCCTTCTCTCTCCATCTCTTTGTCTCTCTCTCTCCAATCTCTTTCCTTCTTTACTCCTACTCTCTATCTCCACCTCTCTCTCCTCTTTATCCCTCCCTTCTCCTCACTCCTCTTTATCCCTCTTTTCTCCTCACTCCTCTCAATCCGTCTCTCGCGGTTATTTTCCTTTACCTCTCCCAAGCCTTTCTCTCGTTTGCGTTTATCACTGTCTCTCTCTCTCTCTCTCTGTCTCTCTCTCACTCCCTTTCGCTCTCTCTCCCTTTCTCTCTCATCCTCCCTCTTTCCGTCTCTTTGCTTGTCTCCCTCGATCTCTCTGCTGTGCCTCTTTCCTCGGGGCTGGCCTGTTTGATATTCTGCCTGTGTGTTGGGGTGGCGGGATGGATTAGACCATGGACAGGCCCCACAAACTACCCTGATCTACAGGACAGCTTTTCAATCACTCCAGTGCCGCGGTTCCACCTGTATAAATACAACCGCAGGGAGACGGACACACACAGCAGGCCGTGGGAGGAAGGAACACGAGGTAGACACAAACAAGCAACAACACATCATGAGGGATTCTATCGGGGACTGCTAATTTCTGGGTATCTCCAGTGTGAGACAGTCAGTTCAAATCCCTGTGTTTCCCTGCCCTGTTCTGTCCAGTTTAAACGTATCAACTAGCTTCAGATCGAGCGCGCCACGTAAGCCAGCCTGCAGCCGGAACAATGGATAATCAGCGACTACCGGCCCAAAACGGGCTCTGTTCTCGGGAACGGACAGCACACAATTCAAAGCCTTTTTGTGTCCTTTTTCTCCAGTGTGGTCCATCGTCTGTGTGATTTACGCCGTCTGCTATGTTGATTCCTATAGGCACCACTCTGATTTACTGGGCTCCTGTAACAGCACATCCCCCCCAGTAAGAAGTATGAATTAGACCGCATATATAGGGTTTACCGGATAGTATGCATGGAAGATACATGAGTAAATTCCTCCTTCAGTGGATCAATAGAGTGCTCCTCTATGGCGGATATTAGAGGCTCACGAGAAAGAATAGTGTTTAGTTTATTCTAGGAAAGCATTGATTCCTGGTGCATCAGCAACATGTGAGTTACTTAGTGAGGTAGACGTGTCTATTTACAATTATATATACATATTAGTGCTGTCAAGCGATTAAAATATTTAATCGCAATTAATCGCATCAATGTCATAGTTAACTCGCGATTAATTGCACATTTCTTTATATACTAAATATCCCTTGATTTCGTGCTGCTAGCCTTTTAATGAGATCAGAGTGTTGAGAAGGACAGTAATAAAATATATTTGGTAAGATGGATATAAGAAGAGACCCGCAGTGAATTCAACCCGGTCCACTTGACATCAGGGAGGTGCATGACAGTGGTAGGCCTACCGTAAAACTTCAATAGCCCAGGCTTTTATTTGTTTCAATCACTGAACTTTCGAACAAAACTCTTGCTCATTAAAGGTGGGAAATACTATAACATTTATTATTTAAACCAGCATGAATATTCCTACCGTACGAAGGCCTATACACATTACCAGGCTATCGAATAACACCTACACACACACACGGCGGCGGAGTGGTAATCGGGAGAGCTGGGGTGGGCCGTTAACGTTTCGGGGCTATGGGGCTGATTACTGCGGGATAACAATATTGCGTTTATAAAAGTTTCTTGCAGCGCCGTCCGACAGCCTGAGCTGTGCACCCACAACCTCTCACTTACTCAACAGCCGTAACTCAAAAACTGTCAACGTCGCAACCAAGTCGACTTTGTCTAGAGGGGAGTAACTGAGCGGCCCCTTCCGAAGTGGTACAGCCCAGGTGGTCCTTGAACTGCGATTGGTCGGAAAGAGGTAACAGCTAATGACAACATTGAACTCTAGTACCAGGCTCAAACAGAGTGACACACAAACACACACACACTTTTAAGGAGTTTTTGTGCGGCGTGCTTGTTGTTTTGTTTCCGGTGTAGCTAGATCCGGTATGGTTTTGGAGTTTTTCTTAAGTGACTAGTTGTTGCTAGACAGCAGGTGAAAAAACGACAATGTTTGCCAAACCAAAAGAGCGTTAATCGCGCGATAAAAAAATTAACGCCGTTAAAATTGGTTTGCGTTAACGCCGTTAATAACGCGTTAAACTGACAGCACTAATACATATACATGTATTTATAAATACTAACCTGTTAACCGCTCAATGCTAACCACTCATGCTATCAGTGTGGTACAGTGTGCTATCATCCCCCCTCCAAACACCGTTTGAAAGGAACTGGACGGGATACAGTTATTATCTAGCTGTTAATTGCGTTCCCTGAACTATTCCTAATCCGTCTTAACCGCACGAAACAGAGAGACCAACCTGGGTTTGGTTGAGTAGAGATGCAACAGGGTATATAATGGCATAAAGGCACCTATGCAATTTCAAAGTTGCCTTTAAGTGAAAAAAAATTGGCATGGAAACCACATGAAGATAAAGAAAAATAATCATAATTGCAATAATGACATTCCTCATTGCGGCATGTTAGTCACGTTTGACCTATAAAAATGTTTCCCTCTTTCATCTGGTGAACTCAAAGTAATGAGCGCTTTTCCACAAGGATGTGATTAAACAGCCTAACATGCCCAGCTGTCAGCCACTACACGAGATACAACATCTATACTCACACCCAGCGCATATATACATTATATACATGCATACATACATTATAGATGCATCATCTTCTCTGCATATAGATCTCCTGGTAGTTTTATGGAGAGCCAGCGAAGCAAAGGCATCGCTTGAATTAGCGACGACGTAATTCACTTTTGTTTTTCAATCATGAACACATAACGCCGCGTACCAGCTATAGATTAAAACCTGACAGGTCCACTAGCATTATTTTTTGCTTGCACGATTATACGATTATCTGCCGCAGTGGCATTAACGTGCAGAGCGACACAGCGAAACATCTAACGACTACGAAACAACAGGGGAAGCGACATCGAAATGTATATACGGCATGTGGCTCAGGAGGGAGAGCGGGTTGGCTGGTAACCTTTCGGTTACCAGCCGATCCCCGGCTCCTTCTAGCGTGAGAGTGTCGAGGTGTCCCTGAGCAAGGCACCTCACCCTATCTTTTCCTGATGAGCTGGCTCCCTACGTGGTTGACACCGCTGTCGGTTTGTGAATGTGTGTATGAATAGGTGAATGTTAGGCAATATTACAAAGCGCTTTGAGTGGCCACTGGTTAGAAAAGTGCTATGTAAATGCAGTCCATTTATAAACATAATGTACCAAGTACAATTATAAAACACAAAAGGAAAAATAAGCATTAGCAAAACAAAAACAAATGCAAACAACGGCAGGTGTAGTCATACTCGCTAGTGTAATATCAATCAGTACGAACCACATCCAGATTAGCTGACAATGCGGGATACGTACAACGTAATCCATGTGGACGCGCGCCACACTGTACTGATAATGACATGTCATTCAAAAGCATAATTACATGTAGTTTATTATTATAGTCTCCTTTTTAGTGCTTCCTCTCAGCCCTACTGGGGCCTCAGAGCGCTCAGGCTCCGAGCTCGCATGGCTGTGTTCGGTGCTAAAGTGTTATGGGCAGGAAGGGAGTCAGTGACTGAACGCTACCTCCATTGCGGGGCTATGATTGATGTGCAGGGCCAGTTCTGCCGTACCCATGGCTGCACTGCCCCGACAGACGCGGCAGGACCACTCTTTTCATGAAACCTGTATTTGTTGAGACGTGAAACATTCGGCCATTTGTATCACTCCTTCGTTTTTGCAGTTGGTGTTGCTTTCTTCTCTCGAAAGATCACTAAGGGATTTTTCTCCTCCGAAGCTTCAAGAAAATAACGATTTGGTTTAGTAGATTGAGTCGGTCGTGTGTTTTCTCTTCGATTTTTAGATGAAAAACATACAAATTAAGGATTCTGCTATGTTGCTGTTACAGCAACGTTTAAGTAGGCACAATTCAGTTTGGTAATCATGGCCACTAGATATACTAGTATAACCTTCATTATTTCCAGTTAATGAGATTGTACCCTGACAATAACAAAACTAAGGCTTAGCATTTAGCTCATAGCATCCCTAGCACTTTTTACACATGACCTTCATGGCGACAAGCAAAGAGCCATTGTTCTCTTCACTCCAGTGGTGGTTGAGGTTACACAAACAATATGTAGAGGCTAAATGAAATACCTTTGTCAACAATGTTTGTTTCATACGGGTGGGCAACCATTTTGATTAAAATGTCATTGCTTCTGTTCATTTTCTTTTGATGTTTCTGTTGAACTTTGCACACTTGACTTGTTCTGTCTATAAAATGTGCATTATGCTCTCAGGCGACACGCGATGCATTAACACAGTTGCATGTTGACACAAACCAAGGACAACTTTATTAGTCAGAACCATAAAAACGGATACAGGAAACAAAGGAAACCTAATAAATAATACATTCAAAATGCGGACCTGAATTATAGTTCCAAGTATATTATACGTAACGTCCATATTTTACAGTAGATCATTGTAACCAGCCACTATAGCATCGTAACCACGCATGCCACCCACACTATTTTACGACAAAGGAGGCCTGTTAAAGCCCTTCCACCATCTGGGAGGACGCAATAACTTGCGCTCATCCGTAACCTGCAATTGTGTATGTGCTTGCGTCGCACAACGTATGTCGCCTCACCAACAAAACACTTACTTTTGAAAAAACGCAAAAGAGAGAGACAAAGGGAAAGACAGGGCGGTGTGAAGGACGGGTGAGGCCCTTTGAGATGGACACAGGTGGGGGAGCTGTGCCGTGTTCAGAGGTGTGGAGAGCCCCAGCGGCTGACTGAAGAAGGCTGTTTTGGCACAGAGTTGTGTTTCAATAAGCGTGTACTCTGAGACCTAATGTAGGGTCTAATGCATGTCTGCCCACACAAGCGCAGGAGATGAAAACACACACTGACGCACGACATGGGCGTACACATTCATGCACACACACACACAGCACACTGAAGGCACAAATGCATGCCCATTAATAGACACACACATACCCAGCCACACGCACACCTGCATGCAAAGGCACGCACAGTCGCACACATACTTTAATAGCTTCCTCCCAAGGGGTCTTTAGAATGCAGAGCAGGTAGCAGGTGCACATTAAAAAGAATATTGTGATTATGTTTATGCAAAGCAGGTTTATCAATGAATGCACATGGTTTCAAGAGACTCTCATGGCCTAAACAATCTGTGCCATCCAACAACTGGCCATCCACAACACACACGCCATATGCTCAACCGTAGGAGTCTGAGGTGAATACACACCAAAAAACAGCTTAGCTGGTGTTAAGATTCCCATTTATGTTGATCACACACACAAACACACACAAGCATGCACACACACAAACAAACAGACATAGACAGACTCACATACACATGCACATGCAAACCCACACACACAAAAGCCCACACATAAGAGCGCAAACACATACACACAAACAGACATACACATACACATATACACACATTAATCATCTTTGGAGGAGGAAGAAGTGAAGGGTCAGCCGTGTTTCCAGCTAGGCCTGACCTGCCGGTGGCTCCCGTGAACGGACCGTCAAGGACTTCTTACCCCGCGGAGACGAACAGAAATCGAGAGTTAAGGATACATGTCTAAAAAACAAGCAGAGTTCTGCGGCCGTGACACGGCCAGCCAAGGCCATCAGAACAGGGGGTGGATGAGTTAATTCCTGCCCCGTATCGCGGCCAGAACACAAGCCTCTCTCTCGGTAAGTGATGGTACGTCCAGCTCGCTGCCCCCTCCCTATCTCCCCCTGACACCGGGCTGTGTTCTGTCGCCGCTGACTTACGTTATTGGACGCAGTTGATGGGAGATATATAACGCTGCCGACACCGCCACTGCCACTTCTGTTGCCTAAAGCTTGGCTCTTAACAGCGCTGCCAGGATGTGGAATACAAAAAGCCCCTAGTTACGGCTGCTAGGTGAAAAGATATACCTTAATTGTCCTGCCAGGGACAAACTGGGTTTGCTGCAGACTGGGAGTTACCGTCTCTTTACCTCCCCCCACCCCCGCACCCCTTCCTGTCGAATGTCATCCCCCTCCTCGCTGTTCCCTCCTCTCTGACCTGCTTTTAAACGAACACTTGTCATATGTACTAATAAACCCCAAAACAGACAGTGTCTATGGATTTAGATGTGAAAAATATATAAATACACGGTATATTCCAGGGGTGAAATAAGCAATAATGTATGCCTCAGCGTTAAAATGCTGAAGTTGGGAGCGGTGAAACTTTTCTTGCCGCCAAATATACAGTGAGACGTAATAAACCACATTGGTTCTCTGTCCACGTTTTTTGCCCGGGATTATGTCGGCACAAGGTATTTCAGTTCTCCGAACAGACAGGAGGAACTAATTGCCAACTTGTCCCACCCAAACTTCCTCCCCATACTGCCTTGTCAGCAGGACTACTAAGTGTTGTTGCCGTGGTGTGTCAATGCGGGAACATTTAAAGAACATTTGCTCATAGTTATGCTCCTCATGCGTCCCCTCACAACACTGCTCGTCTTCTCTCGCTCTACCGATTCGGTTGCTTGTTGTTTGTTTGGTTTTTCCATTCCCGTCCAGCGTCCAATTAATCGCAGGAGAGAGAATCAGGAACGATTTACGGCCCTCATGGGGCCCCGAGGAACGAGACGCAACTAATAGATAACTGCTACTCACTAAATTGCGGCTGTTAATATATACACTGCATTTTAAATTCGTCTGAGGCCTTTAACAGTGACGTCATTCAGTGTGGTCTTATATTGTGTCACATGTGGACTACATATCGTTAGCCTCATAGCATGATTCCCAAAGTCATATTTTAAGGTTAATCTTGTATTTAGCATCAAAAATACCTGGGTCAAATTGATGGCTTAGGCAAATAGTAATTATGGAATGTAAAAAGCACTTTGATTGGCTTAGGATATAGCCAATGAGCCCTATTGAATCAGCAGTGCCAGGAGAGTAGAGTCAGGTTAGATATCACAATTTGGCTAAAATATGACTCAGGCAATTATGCTATGAGGGGACGATATGTGTAAGCAGATCAAACAACATCTTTTTGGAGCCCGGTCATGAGAGTCTGTAGAGTCAAACGATCCAAGGAGGAGTACAACAAATGTCAAGCATTCTATCACAAAAGCAATAAGTTTGTGTTTGTTCAACAAAATTGTTTTGCAAATGCCGGCCAGCACAAAACACTATGAGAAAAAATTGATTTACTTAGATACATAATAAATACCTTGAACATCACACAAAAATATAACACAGTCATGAGAGAGTGGCTTCAAAGAGGGGCATGATTTCAGCGGGAGGAAGTCATGCTGGGCAGTGATGCCGATGTGTGTGTTGATGTTGTCAGCCGCCACGGACAACCGCAGAGGAGATAACCGCAGTAATTAGGAGTTAGGTTTTTAATGCTTTGTTTCTACATCATATACTGAGTGTATAAGTGTGACTAGACTCCATGTGCAATATCTGCAGAGGGCAGTTTGTTTGACATGTAATGCCTCATCACAACAATAAAGAACACACCGGAGTTCACGGGGTTCACAAGTAACATTACAATTCGGAACAGAGCTCAAGACGAAAAATTTAAAACAAATTGAGTGCCTTTCCTATTTTACGCGATGGGGAATCACTCCCGGTTATTTCCACTGTATTTCCACAATAGGAGGGTTCAGAGTTGATCGTCGAAGGACAGTATCATTCAGCCTCACTTCATTCCTTTCATTTCCCCCGCAATCACTCTTTTGATGCCGTCGCCCCGGCCGGCTCAGCGGAGCCCTCCGAGCGGTCGCTCAGATTCTGAATAGGACGTTGATTGTTGTCCATGTTTATTCACATCCTACGGGTCAGCAGTCGCACCTAATCTCACTTTCTCTCCCAGGGACAATTTAGGAGATATCATGAATAAAAATGATCTTAATATCACCGAGGTGAATGGACCCCAAAGTAACCCATAGCAACCATGAATAACATTAAAAGCTGATCAGAGCTCGTTTGGCCCCCCCTCAGTGATATATATCGCTCTGGGCCTGCGTACAAGAACACAGGGCTGGGCATGAGAGGCTATCAGTGGAATAAGGTTCTCCCTCTCTGGTGTACTGGAGACATCACCGGGGGCATTTGTATGTATATAACGATTTATTGTTTATTTTTTTCCTCTCTTTGTTTTTTTATCTAAATGGTAATTAGACTGCATTTATGTAGCGCTTTTCTAAACAGTAGCCATTCAAAGCGCTTTACAATACTGCCTAACATTCACCATTTCACTCACAATTTCACACACCGACTGTGGTGTCAGCCACGCAAGGCGACAGGCGACAGCCAGCTCGTCAGGAGCAGTCACAGTGAGGTGTCTTGGTCAGGGGAACCTCAACACCCATCTGGTTACCAGCCAACCTCTACCTCCTGAGCCACATGGCTCCCATCTAACCCCCATCACCTTGTAGGTAGGGGAGAGCCGGGTAGATTTGAAAACGACATTTGAAACACTCGAAAACCACGCAAGTCTTTCACGTCAAATTTCGTCACTACGTTCAGCACGCAAGACTGACCAACCCCGGGATTTTGTGTGATGACGTCATACCGTTCAAATGTTATCCCCGCGAACCTGTTTTTGAGTGTGGTAAGTAAAATCTTTCTCTGTCGTTTTTTTGTAATAAACAGTTGTGTTTTTTGTTTCATCCCATAATAATATGACAATTCAACAGATGCATTAGTACTTAAACCTTTCCTAAAGTGTGCAATGTCAGATTTTTGAAGTTTAGAGGCAAAACAGGTTTAAGTGCCAGTAGTCGCTGTCGGGACGATTGAAACACTTGTTTCAAACGTCCCACACGTCACCATTTTATTTAAAATAAATAGCAGGATGTTCTACTGTGTACCCCTAAACATGACTTAGGACAGGGAAATAAGTAAATTAAATGAAAATGTAGTCGTCTAACTGGTATAAAAGAAGAAAGGTGAGTTTTAATCGAAATGTGCATCTTGACAATTACGCACAGGACAAAAATATTTTTTGACCTATTTATATTATGAGAAATTATGTGAAATTTTAGAAATGACGAGTACACTAGTATGTCCGGTATGTTGTCCGGTATGTTGCATAAAAACAAGAGTAAGGTCAGTAGTTTCTGTATAAAATATGCTGTTTCATCCGTCCCGCATATGTGTTTCAAACGTCCCGACTAGGCGGGGCGTTTGAAACAAGTGTCAACTTACGTTCAAAGTTAAAAAACAGCGCGATCATCCAGCATATGTATTATATCACACTTGTAACTAAGATAATACACATGTGAGTTGTTGATCACATGAGGAAATAATTTGTATACGTAACGTCATCTTTGAAAAAGACAATCGACCCGGCTCTCCCCTACTAGGCTACTCTTCCTAATTAAGATGCTGGAATATGTGCCTGGGTTCGGGGGGGGGGGCAGGTATTCTTAGAAAAGGTGAACACCAGCAGAAAAACACAAACCGCACACAGAGAGGGCCCTGAGAGGAAGCCTGAACCCGGACTCACGTCCTGTTTTTAAATGGTGTAGGTTCATTCCGCCTCGAGTGATTCCCGGTAATAAGAGACATTTATTTAATTTGTTTCAGCCGAGGGTAACAGCATCAGTGGGCCGGGAAACCTTGCGCTTCCAGTACTGACGCCGCTGCAGAATATTAAAACTGTCATCTGTGCGGAATATTAACATTGTTCAGCGAGAGAGCAGTTCACGAGGGTGCCAGACAGCGTTGGCACATGTTGATTAAAAAACACATTGGAATAGCTCATTTTCTTTACTGTAATGGGCATGGAAACTCACACACATTCTTAGAGAGTGCCTCACAAACACAAACGCCTTCCATGCACTACGGCAACCTCGACCCCTGACATTCTCTGCAGTTATTGTTTCGAAACATCTAGCCTCACAAATCCCACCATCGCCTTCCAACTTCATAAAAGAGCCTCCCCCTCTATGAAGTCCCCTCTGACCTCCCCCTGGGGGTCGCAGTAAGCAGCTTTGGCATCCAAAAACAACAACCCTTGATCGGGCACGACTACAAAGTTGCGGTGCCATATTCCAGAATGCACCTCTGTGTGTTCCGACCCCAACCCGGACAGGGAGTGACCACTCGCTGCGACATAGATGGATCGGAGATCAGGGAGGTGGAGGTAAGGTCTACGAAAAATAAGAAAATTATTAAAAAACAAGAATGACGACAACAACAATGAGGAACAACCTTAAAACTTAAAACTTTTGTTTTACGTATATCCTCTTCACGGCGTGCATTCGGGATTGTCAGGTACGAAACTTACCGGGAAAGGTTGTGTGGAGGGTGGGTTTTGATGTTGAGGAAAACCAAAGAGGTAGTTTTAAATGAGTTGCATTAACCCCCGTTTTTTTGGCGAGGGGTGTTGCCGTCGAGAGCGCATTGTGCTCCAACTACTCGGGAAAGTCACGGTGCCTTTGGAAGTATCTGTGCAGTGCAGCGCGCCGCGTGGAACCAGTCATGCCGATTCGCCTCCCTTCAATATCCTTGACCTACATGGAGGGGAGAGAAGAAAAAAACGACCAGGGGAGCAGCGAATTAAAACATGGGAGAGAGAGGGAAAGGTAAAATTCTATCGTGGAAAAAAATAAACGGGAACCAAAAAAACCAACACAAGGGTCAGGTGATCAAATGTGTGTGTTACCCCTCCGACTCTGGGCTGTAAGAGAATGAGTGATTTTGTTTCATCACATTAACATAAAGAGCCATAAGGGGCACATTTCCTGGGACCTGCGCTACCTAATGCATCTCCCCGGGAGGAGACAGGTCACCACAGGGGGGGCTGGCCGCCTCGTACAAATTACAAATGCTGTGTTTCCATGGCTCGCCGCGGTTCAAATGGAGAGCGTTTTTATCATTATTCACAAAATGGAGTCCTACCACGTGCCCCGTGGTTGATTCCCGGTAATACAGTGTGAAATTAATCCGCGGGTCAAGTCCTATCCACCCCTGATATTCTTGTGATGTTTCAACTCTTTTCTTTTAAGTGTCCCACCACTGCGACGGAGTTCACCACCACGACGTCTGTCTGCAAGGGCAGCGCTCGATCGGGGCCTCGTTATCACCGTCGTACATCAAGGGTGACGACATGAAAGCGTTCGAGGAACAGAGGTCATGTTTGAACGATGTGAAGGTTCGGAGTCAGCTGTAATTGTTGCTGATACGTCTGTAGAGATACGTCGCAATAGACCTTAGTCCTCATCGTCAATCATCAAATGATTCCAGGAGGGTTTGTGGCTTTGTACAAGCACATCAGGTAGTATATAATATCACACAATGCATCAAAGTTATTAAATGTAGATCCACAATAACCAGACACAATGCAAAGGACAGAAACATTTACATTAACATTCAAGGCATTTAGCAGATCACTGTCAGTACAGAAAGGATGTTCATAGAAACCGGTGCAAAGCATTAAGAATTGTCAGGTTAACCCATTCTCTGTATACAACAATGATAGCTAGTATAAGACGCTACTCAAGGTTAAGCACTATTTTTAAGTGCAAGGACTTACAACATACAATAAGTGTGTACCTAAAGTGCACATTTGTGTGGCTGGGTATATTGTTTGAGCTTCTATACGCATTCTATATATTTTCCCAGTGTTGTCAGGGCTTCACCCAAAATGGAGACAAAGTAGAAACCGGGTTCAAAGAGTTGGGTGGAGTGGTCACTCTGCAGCAGCTATCTGTATCAATTATTTAGCAATTATCCGTATATAATTGCTTTTTGACACCTAGGATTACATTGTCTTTGTATTGCATTAGCCGGCTCAATTATACCCGGCTGTCGGATAAGCCTGTAGTTCATGTGGTTTGTCTTTCCATTTTCTTCTACTCCTACTCCCCATCGCCTCTCCCAAATCCACACATACACACAAACGCACACACACAAACAAACAGACGTCAACACACACACATGCACAGCCACACACATCACAAACACACACACAAAGACGTAAACACACACACACACAAAACCACACACACACACAAAGACCTAAACACACACACCCACACAAACAAACACACACACACACAAAGACGTAAACACACAGACACACACACGAGCGTGTGTGCGGGCGGTAACCTTTTCCTTTCACTTTAGATCTTTCACTAGAAGTTGGCCTGGTGCGAGTGCATGCAACGTTGGAGAAAAACAATTGATCTCCTGTTTGCTGCTTATCCACAGTCTCTTAAGCCTTTCATTAGGCCTAAACCCCCCTCACGGTAAACAAGTTGGCACTATTGGTTACTCACACGCGCTGCCCCTTTCCTTTGTTTCTGTGAGGGTCTGAAACACCTTCCCGGTGCTCTGTGCTGTGCTCTGTTCGCCCGGTCGCAGAGCCCCCCGTCTGGGTGTGTATGGATGTTCACAGGGACCCCGGGCACAACCAGGCTGTTTGTTATCTGTGACGCCTGGGGGTGGGGGAGCTGTAGAGGGCAGAGCGCCCGGTGATGGTGATAACCCAGAACACTCACAGGCTTTGCTGAGCAATGCGATTTCCCCAGAGGGTTGTGTGTGTGTGTCAATGTGTACTGTGGTGTGTGTGATTGTGTGTATCTGTATGGTGTGTGTGTGTGTGTGTGTATATTTGATGAAGCACATGCATAGGGGTTTGCTTGGGTGTATTTGGGTATGTGTGTCAATGTGTTGGATCATTTATTTACGGCTACTTGAGGCGATATAGTGCATCATGGCATTGTACAGAGAAGTAGGTGTTTGACCGACATTTTGTATTATTTGGTCTGGGAGCTGGCTTGCGTTTGCCTGGAAACCAGACGAATCAGGAATCTCATGTTTTATTTTATTTGTCTGCACCTGTGGAAACCGCCCCTTTCAACAACAAAATGGAAGGTTCTAGACTTTTAAGCATTAGCGAATGGGTAAAATAGCAAAATACAACGGTCTTCCACATTTGAAGATGCGGTTATGTAAACTGTGTTCAAGCTATGCTAGGGTTGCGTTCTTCTTGTTTCTTGTAATTCTATACTATGTAACACAAAGACATCACATTTTTGTGAACATGATTGTGTCACTAATTGCAAGTAGTAATTTGTGTCATTTGATAGTGTAGCCCAAGATTTTCCACAAAACAGCTAGCCTTTCTCGACAGTCCCTTACTGTAAATTGTTGATGCGACCAAAAGTGACGTCTCTCTCTCTCGTAGTTGGTTGCTACAGCAACCACACCAACAGGCCTAGGATCCTAACACCATCGTCAGCAGCTCGCTTGTGGACATAGACTCCGTTGCTCGTGGTTAGACAAGGGTCACCCTTGGTAACAGACCATTCCAAATTGAACCTTAACCCCATTTATTTGGTACCAATTCTATTTGATATTCATTGATGGACCAATGGAAAATTTACATACGGCCAATTGAGGGTTCAAATTGACCTCAGTGTGTGTGTGTGTGTGTGTGTGTGTGTGTGTGTGTTACTCCTTATTCAAGAGTTTTCTGTTTGTGTTCAACCTAGAGGTATTTTGCATATTGATTTCTCGACAGTGTGTTACAAAGAATTATACAAATTGATAAGCATTGCAGTCGCTCAAATAGTATGGTTTTAACTATAAAAACATGTCATTGCTCAGACCAGAGACACAACCCCACACAAACACACTCACACACACGCACACAGACACAAACACACACCAAGACCTTTCAGGCGGGTGTACATGGGAGAAAATAGGGAGGATGAAGGAACATATAGTAAGATTGCGAGAGAAAGTAATCTAAGTTAAATGTGGCCGTGAGTCGAGGTCACTCAGGAGGGTCAGCGCTTGAAATGTCAAGTGGTCCACATCGCAGAATGCTTTCCTGACTCCCTCCTCGTATCCTGCCCGCACATTCCCCCCCGGACCCCCGGCCCTATTTTCTCCGCTATTGGATTGGATTGAAGTTCAAAAGAAGCAATTTGGGAGTAACTAAAGAGGGAACAGCGCCTTAGCAGAGGTAAAAAAGAGCACAAGCGAGAGATGTGTGGCGCTGTGGCGAGCTCCGCCGCTACCTGTTGAATTACTGATTGCGCTGCCAATCTTTCAGTGGGCTTTGGTTAAAGCCGACATCAAATCCATTGATATGGCCGGCCCTTTCCCTCCCAGGCGCTGCAGGAACGAGGGGAGGCTGCAGGCTGCTGGTTGCTGCAGCGCTCCATAGATACCTCCCTTCCAAAGTGACACTGGACCTAGATTGCGTTTGACACAGAGTATCGAATGTCAGGCCCGCGTTGGCAGCGCCTGCGACAGTTAGAGACAATAAAAGCACGCTATAGGTCCCGGAAGGTCTTGTTTACCGAGAAAGGCGCCAAAGCTTTTTGCTGTTCTCTGCGGAAGCCTGGGATTCTGGCACCTGATGCGTGGCTGTCAATCCGTCTGCACCGGGGTCTTTGACCTGCACAACACTTTAGTGCGCCGAAGAAGCGAGAACAACACACAGATAAGAGCATCAATGGAAAAGAGAGAATAATGGCACACTTTTCCCTTCCCTATTTGAGTTACGTTTGGAAGGGCTGTTTGTCGCAGACAAGGCCCGTTTATTTCTATTGCCAATTCAAACTCAAAGCCATTCTTTGTGACGCACAAAGGAAGACGTCATATGTGAAAAACATTTAGGACAATCGTTAGAAGACAAAAAAAGAAGAGTAGAACGTTTAGAAGAAGGGAGAAATGTTAAATGGAGGTATCAGATGGTGAGGGAATAATTGTAGTGCAGACATCCATTTTTAATAAGGTTGCGGCCAACAGAAATATTTTGAGCCCTGATTCAAAGGCATTGAGGGTTGGGCCCGACCTAAAATGTTCTGGAAGTTTCTGCAAGAGTCCTATTATACAATATTCATTTTAGGGGTGGCTTCCAATCTTCAATGGATTCAAATCTTTGATAGAAAGACATTGAGTCTATGTCTTCTTTGATTGTCTAATCACCATGTCGGAGAAGTTGTGTGTGGCAGCTGGCCTTTGTGTGTGGCAGCGGGCCCTTCCACTGGGAGGAAGGGCGGGGGTGGTGAATGAGTGATACCGCAGCATCATTTGGCTTCTAGAAGGAAAAGCCCATAAGTTATACAATGTTTGTTTTGTGGGGGTGGGTGGGATTGAGAGTCTTCTGTGTGCAATTTGCTGCGTTGCGTCCTTATTGTTTGTGTGATAACCCCTTGGTGTAATGGCAGTGGCGCCATCCAATCACTTCCTTTCCTAAGTAGAGCACATTGTAGACCATCCAGAATAAGACACGATACCAGGAGGAAAAACCTCTGTTGTTTGTCTGCATTTCAAAACCAGTACAGATCTGGAGCAGTGTTGGAGAAATGCAACGGTGATGCGTTTGTTCTATATGCTGAAACGCATCGTTTTAAATTTGTATTCAAAATATTCTACAAGTCTCTTGATCGATGGGGTGTATCGTGATCGATGTGAACTTGGTGCGTAATCAGACAGAATAGAGCTCTAGGTCCCCACAGAGACCAGCCACTGTTTGGTTTCACAGATTTATTGTGTTGGTAATAGTTTATTTTATTAGCCTGTATTATAGTCTATAAGGCTAATGGTAGCCTATATTTTATGTTTAATTGAATGAAGCTCCACGCAGCTGTCGTCTTGTGGAGGGTGAATTTGCTCGTAGTGGTGGTCGGTCATTGAGCAGAGGCGTCGCACCTTCATCTCAAGGGTTTAAACCACACAAAAGAGATTACATAATTGATACGCATATAAAAAAATCATTAATGAATTGACATTATCGGTTGACGAGGGGTCTGACCTTGCGGAATTGGTTTGACTTTGCAGAATATTAGTTGAGGGCACTCATAATTCCATGTGTTCATTAATTGCCAGAAATGGAACTAGAGTTTTCACCTTCATAATATAAGAATGTTTGGGGATTCAGTATAAAACATTTTCTCAAAAAAGGCAAACCTATAAACTTGTGTATAAATATATATAAGCTAGTGTACTGAGTAATGAGCCATATCTTTAGTGGACTAGTCATAAATCATTGACCACACACTGGGTGAGCGGTAATGAATCACATCAAGGTAAATCAGAGGCCAGGGTAGAAAATGGAAAAAAGTACAGAGCATAATACAAAGATAACATACAACCCTTAGAACATGATTCCCTTCTTGTACCTTAAGTGTAAATTGAAACAGTGTTTACTTAAACTCAAATTTGAATATATTGGTATTTTGGTAACAATATTTTGGTATCGCTTGAATCAGTAATGAAGTTTGACTTTAACACGTTAACGTTCCCGTATTCTTGAGGTGATATTTACTGCATCAATATCTGCCTTTTGTCCTTTTTGCCCTCTTGTTTGGTCCCTATGAACAGCTGTGCTGCTACCATTCCGATAGCTAGCAGGAAATTGTTAATACGTATTTTGTAGTTGTATGTTTCAAACTCGTCGCACTCACACGTCTAAGGTCTTATTTTGGTGTCATATAATGTCCTCTACCGGAAGTTAATTAACATTTTCAGCAGAAATGCATTACAAATTATTCAAATATAATGAATTCTTAACATAACTATTATCTTTTTAACCTTAGCGATACCGATGACCTCACCCTAAATCAGTGAAAATGCATTCAAAGAGAGGTAAAAATGTAATGAATGGTAAACACAACTTTTATCTTTTTACCTTAGCCATACAGATGACCTCACCCTAAATCATTAAGAGTCCCAGATTTACAGAAGCAGATTGAGCCACGAAGCGGGAACCACCTGGGGGGGAAGCATTTAATCACAGCCACACATAAGCCGGTTAATCAGCGCATCCCTGAAAGCACTTTTGCATATCTCCATTTCAGAGCCGTGCATTTGTGGCCCCGAGTCTAACAGCCGCTTTTACTGTTTCGTTCGACGCAGGCATCAACTTTTCAACCTTGAAACCTTTGTGTCGCCTGCCCACGATCTGGCTTTGCATCAATTGACTTCAATTTCAATGCAGAACATGCATGTTGTTTTGAAATGTATGCGTGCAAATCATGCTGCTGTTGACATCGCAGACAGGCAGGGTATCCACACAAAAGTACTCAGGTTTAGTCACAGCATCTCAATCAACAACCGTGTCAAAGAGTATTCATCCATTTGCCAGAAAACCAATCCATTGAATCACTTTAGCGTGTTTGTTTTATATGTCAGTGCACTATACAGAACAAACATACCGAACATTTAATTGAACCCGTAGTCTACTGTGACACAAAAGTGACGGAAAAGTATAGCGAAAAAAGAATAGCGAAAAAAAAAAGCACATTGCTACATTGCCGTTAGCAATGTAGAAAATTGCCATTAGCAATGCAGAAACTAGAAGAAGCAATGGGATTGACATGCAGCACGCTATTCATATCAAAGGAGAGACTATTTTACACAACATTTTACGCAACATTATTTCTCATGATTTTTCATTTTGGTTCGCAGGTTGTAAATGTTGTTTCCCACCCAGAGCCTTACCATGACAGATGTTACCATAGCTGCTCTGTTTAGATCAAATTGATCTGATGCGGATGCATCTGTGTTTAGCACACGCAATATCGTGCAATCTATCCTGCAATCTCCGAGGCACAGGTGAGGGCCGACACCCATTACAGTGGAGCAGACGATAAATCCTCTGTTACATCTTCCACCCGTGCCTCACCTCTACAGCCCGCCAAGTGCCCCCGACAGCGTTTTGTCGGGATTCAAAGTACACCTATGCTGGTGCAGTGCTGCGCGGAGGGAGCGATACTACATTAAAAAAAACACGTCAACACACTCTCTCTGTCTTTATCTCAGAGCCGCCCTCCCCTTATCCTCTCCGTCTCTCTCTGCTGTCGCAGGCTCTGCTCGCTCTGTCGATAGCCCTGTATAAGGCTCAGCATGGACGAAATACCGCACAGAGAAGTTGTCATTACCGGCGCCCCACACCATCCATCCCGGGAAGATTCCTCACGATCGATCAAGGGTCCCTGGAAGAGTTGAAGCAGGCCGGGGGCCATCACGCTGTGTTGGTGCTTGAGGGGTGTGTGTGTGTGTGTGTGTGTTGGGGGGAGTGAGTTTGAGTGTATGTGTGATTGGGGGAGCATGAGTATGTGTGTGTTTGTATGTGTTGGGGGGAGTTGGTTTGTGTGATCGGGGTAGTGTGTGTACTTGGTTGGGGAGTGTGTGTGCGTCTGCCTTGGGGAGGAGTGTGTGCATTGCAGGGGAGTGTGTCTATGTGTTGGAGGAGTGTGTGTGGGTCTGTGTCGGGGAGGAGTATGTGTGTACGTGTTAGGGGTGTGTGTATGTCTGTGTGGGGAACGGGATGGGGGGGGTCTTTGAATGATAGTGTAAGCAACACTTCCTCCTGTACACACCGCAGCGGTCGGGCCACTTAAGGCCCTGCTCATTCATTATCGCTGGGTGGCGCATTCGTCATCGCGCCCGATGTTGTCTGCTGAACAGCTGTAGGCAGCACAACGATTCATTAGGACAGGCTGCTTCAAAACGAGTCAGTGAATATCGCTCGCACGATGCGATGGCTTCTTATTGTAGCCATCGGTGGGGTCACGGCCTCAGTGAGACATATCATCTGCTTCCGCCTGGGACTCGAACCCGCAGACTCGTTTCTTTCCGACAACATTTACATTTAGGGTATTTGGCAGAAGCTTTTTATCGAAAGCGTTTACATTTGTCAGAAGGAGAAACAATATATTGTATATCGCTGTCTGTACGGTAAAGATGTTCAGGTAAGTAAGTGCCAAGCAATAACAATTGTCACAGTCAAGCAGCATATTTAGATTATCTTTACGTCTCATTTTTTCGCCTACGCAACAGGAGCTCTATTAAGCACCTATAACAACAGCAGTGGTCTGCATTCAGTCAACGTCGTTCAGTCACACATTCGACACAAGGAACTACTTCAGCTAGATTCGGGAATACAGCGCAGCCACAGAGATCCACGATGCGATTCAGGAACCAACGCAGAGACACATTGCGGATCTTCCCAGAACAGCCGCCATTTATACTTCTACTTCACATTACCGTGAACACCAGGGGGCAGCATGGCATCTCTGACCCCTAACCCTTCGACCCCCTAACCCTAACCTTACCGAAACGGTTAATGCGGAAACGAATAAGCAAGATAGGGTAGCTATTTTTTTGGAATAAAAATCTTTTAAATTTACTGGTGATTATCTTTGTTGTTGTATGTCAAACGTCTGAAAAGTACAGTGCAGTTGTCGGTTTAGCCAGGTACATTCGTCACATAATTTTTGTCCCGAATGCCGATGAACAAATCATTTGTTGTTGGTCCCTGCTCGATACAACCGCGATTAGTCGATGCCAGTAAACTAATATTGTGACACAGCCATGTCGTTTGGGCTTTAATGGGCCTCAAGAAAAGCAGAGAGGACGGTGAGCCAATCATATAGCAGGACAAACACCCAAAGTGAAGTCGAATTCTACTGTTTCCCACATGATTGGGTTGTAGATGACCTATTTAAAATATGGCAAATTACACTTCTTTTCTCCAGCCTTTTCAACCCTGACTACCCCATCTGCTGGCTTTTCCATTGCACACTCATATTTTCTGCATAACTAAAGTATAAAATATCCCTGGAAAGATGAAGAACGATGAGGCAACCATTACGAAGAGGGTTACAAACGTCATTCCAAATCTAATTCAAGTCTCATCCTCACTCCATGAATCAAATTTCTTTTTTGTATTTATGTCGTTTGCTCCCCTCCGCCACCCCACTTGAAGAAAAAACATTGGTGGAGCCCCAAACCCCTGGTGGGTGGGGTGGGGGAATGTTGAACTAGATAAAAAGGATGAAATCAGATCACAATGGCCTTGATGTCCAACTTGGGGATTTAGTGGCGGGAATCAAGGGACAGGATGAAGGGGAACTGTGACAGCTTGCACCCTTCACGGCCAAATCCTGACCCTGTTGTCCTTCCAAGAGAGGGGGGAGCTGTCCAGCCGACTGAGCCTGTGTTGTGTCCTGGCTGGAACCCTCTGGTGTGTGTGTGTGCGGATGTGTCTGTCTCTCTCTATCTCTCTCTCACTCTAGAGTGAGAGAGAGAGAGAGCTCTCTCTCACTGTATCTCTCTCACACACTCTCTCTCTCCCTCTCTCTCTCCCTCCCTCTGTCTGTCTGTCTGTCTGTCTGTCTGTCTGTCTGTCTGTGTGTCTCTCTCCCACTTACTCTCTGTCTATGTCTCTCTCATTTCTCTAATTTATCTTAACATTCAAAGGGCATTATCGGAATGGACAACATGTATTTGCATTGCCAATCTAAAACAAGATAAAAAATAGGTTACAAAAAAATGAATTAAAATCGTTCTGTCTCTCTCTCAATCTCACTCTCTCTCTATCTCTCTGTCGCTCTCTCTCTCGTTAATTCATCTAATTTATCTCAAGATTCAAAGGGATTTTTTGGAATGGACAACATGCATTTCCATTGCCAGTGTAAAAGAAGATAAAAAATAGGTTACAAACAAATGAACTGAAATCTCTGTATCTGTCTCTCTCTCCTGCACTCGGTCTCTCTATTTTCTTTCTGTAGTGCTGTCATTTGGTTTGCTTGCTTTTGGTAAACAGGTGCACTTTAAATAAAACATTTCTTTTAAAGCCAGTTTGTTTTTGTCAAAGAAAGCTACAACAAACAAAATTGGAAGGAAACAAATCATATCCCCCAATCTGCTCACTGGGAAGCGGCTGGTCGTTGAGGTTTTCAAACAACCACTTCCTAGGTTTAGAGTCCAAACCTAACTGTACAGTAGAATAATTATTGTATGGATACATAATTATATATATAGATATATATTTATGTATATATATATAAAATTGTAAATATATATATATGTATATATATATATATATATATATATATATATATATATGGATAGAGAGAGAGAGAGAGAGAGAGACTGCCACAAAAAAGTTACAGAGATTAGGTTCGTAGTCTGGAGGCTGCTTAATGGATATAGAAATGTACGCCTCTATGGAATTCTATATAATTGAAAAGAGGCTTCAATCAGGTGAGCTGAAATAATAATTCATGCTCTAATTCATTCTAGCAATCTTTATTTTGGAATCCACTCACGGAGAAGTGCCGATGTACGGACAGTAAAAAAAAAAAATGCATTTCACTTACGTAGATTAAATATTAATATATGTTTTAAATAATATCCATACCGTATGGGTTATAAACAAAATTATCTTAAGCGGAAAAAATATATAGTTAGACTACTTTACCATGTCTCTGTAAATTGTTAAATAGGTTCTGTGTAATAAGCAATGCAACAGTATGTAATGAACGTGTGATAACGTTATGGAACAGCATTTAAATACACAGTGTGGGTAGGTTTAAGGGGTTAAGGTAAGGATAGCTGAAAAGACTGCAGTAGGTTCAGGCTTTGGGTCAGGCTGGGAAACACATACTGATCAAGGTTGTCAAATAAACTATAATGTTACCAGAAGGACAGTGTTAACCCATGTCACAGCCATGGCCTCTCTCTCTCTCTCTCTCTCTCTCTCTCTCTCTCTCTCTCTCTCTCTCTCTCTCTCTCTCTGATCCTCTCTGATGAAAGTGATGTCCCTTAATGTCCCTGGGTCATTTACATGAACAGCATACATTATAATCAGGTCCTAGGTTAAAAAGAAAATGTATATTATCAATATACATGTATGAAATACATAAATTCTCCACATGAGCTGTCGTTCCGAATAAGCAATGGCAACTATCTCTTTGAGAGGGGTGACCTTCCAGAGACTACTGCTGATTTAACCATACACTCCACTCTTGGCGCAAGGTCATGTCAGCCATGTTGTCCATGACAATGTGGCCATTTTCCTGAGAATGTATATACGTCTACATGCAACAAGTGTTTGATCTGTGTGTGTGTGGGTGTGTGTGTGTGTATGTGTGTGTGTTTGTGTGTCTTTCCTCTGCGTATTTACCGTGGTTCGCTGTTCATCTTGTTGACGCCAGAGTTCTATGCTATGGAAAGCATTTGCAGTCTCCTTTCCCCTGAATATCAGCACCTGGGCACCTCATCCTACCCTGATACCGTCTCCAGCAGGCCTCTAACGGGCTCCTTGGGATGATGTCATCCTGATGACATCACTTTCTCGCTGCCTACTCTTTATCGTCAAATCAAAAGATTCATGTGTGTTTTATCGGCCGTCCGCGACATAGTGCAGTGGTGTTATGTTTTCGTCCCCATGCTTCCCTTCCACAAATAAAGGAAAAATTTAAGGATGGATGAAGTTGATGAGACCAGAGAGCTAGGGAGTGTGAGTTGAGACTGTGTTTGGCACGTCTGGCCGCTCACTGCGGTGATCTATGTTTGGTGTTCCATCATGTGGGCACGACAAAACACAGCTAAGACGCATATTCCCCCCATTATGCCACTTACGCAAAAATATACAGTCAGTATCGCGGTCTTCTCACACCATTTCCCACACTCCCTGCTCCTCTCGTTGCTCATTCAAATCTTCCCCACCGACACTAAAGCCGGCAGAGTGATGGGCCCATCAAGATACCAATTCACCCGTCGGTTGACAGGAACTTCACATATCATTGCTTCATTTCGTCACTCAGTGCCGCTGTTGCCAATCACCAGCCATCAAATGATTTCTCGGCCAACTAGGGAGACGACAGCTGGTAACCGGAAGGTTGCTAGTTCGATCCCTGGCTCCTCCTAGCTGAGTGTCGAGGTGTCCCTGAGCGAGACACCTCACCCTGACTGCTTCTGACATGCTGGTTGTCGCCTTCCGTGGCTGAATTTACTGATTGTCAAGCACTTTCAGTGGCCACTGATTAGGAAAGCGCTACATAAATGCAGTCAATTTACCAAAAAGTCAAATTTCTTCATATCCTATTGGTCCTCACTCATAGAAGTCTGTGCGGGGAATTGTGAGCGCCGAGAATGTATTTTAGAAGCCAGGCGGTGTCTACACAGACATAGCCTTTAACCGTTAATACAGTTTTTTTCAATTGCTTGAACACATTTTGCAAAACTTGGCTCACTGTTTCAAAACTCAACACACAAGCAAATAAGACACAACACTGAGAAATATACCATTCACATCTATGTCAAATTGAAACTCTTCTATCGAAACCTAACAATCCTTTGTCAAAATGTCATTCTGATGACAAAATGATACACACTTGTATCATATGAATACACTTTCAGATCAGCAGCAACATACTAGTCTACTTTATATAAAACACTGCAGTCTTCCATATTCACTGTTTTTATTCAGTTCCACAGAGGGCACGTTTTCGCAACAACCAAAAAATCTAATACTGAATACTGTACATTGCAATACAGTACTTTACAGTTCAATAAATTCAGTTAAAGCTAAAATATAACAAATATTTACCAAAAATACACAACTGTACTGTACATAAACACAGAAAAACACGGCAATTGTGTGTGGGTGGGCTTATGGATCCTCGAATTGTGTGCCGAATCCATCCATGGATTGACCATACCTCAATGTCTCCGCAGGCCTGTTCCATTGCCTGCAGAAGAGGCATGCGGGCATGTGGTTGGCGGTCATATACACTACATGAGCTCAAGCCGAAAAAAAACCTTCTATAGGGTGTAGAAATGGCGAGTATACGACTTCAAATTGTTTATGGTTGGTGTACCAGTTCCGGACCAAAACAGCCCGATGGAAATGAACATTATCCCAGACAACAACAAACCTGGGCTGCTCTGATCTGTCCTGTTCAGCTGCATCATGAAGTGCATCTAGAAGTGTGATGATATGTTGGGAATTGTAGGGACCTATTTTTGCATAATGGTGCAGTTACCCTCAAAGGCTTATGGCGGCACACAATGATATATTTCCCCCGCGCTGCCCCGGGACGTGCACAATTGCCCTTTGGCCTTTTTGTAGCTGGCTGATAGGTGTTCAGTTTTCTAAGTAAGTGTTTTGAGGTGTGTATTTAAGTATTTTCAATTACCCAATGTGTTTAGTATTTTGAATAGATGTGTTCTCCCAATGATATACTGAGATGTCATTTTTGAACTAAGTGTCTTATGTTTGAAATAGTGTGTAGTGTGCAGGAGCAAGTGTGTTGCAGAATAGCAACTAAAGTGCAAAGCAGCGCTTTTGTTCAAGGAATTGTTACATGTGTTTAAGGTATAGTAACAAAAACTTCAAGTTGTGTTACTTTGGTCCAAGCATGTGTCTATAGTGTTCAAGCAATTGAAAAAAATGTAATAATTCATTGTGTGATAGACAGACACGTGTTATTGTTGCTTGCAAATTGCGAAATGTCATTCTGGTTGTCTTTGTACATTTTATTTTAATTAAATGATTTCAACCGATTATTGTGTTCATTATAAATTTTGAGATTGGAGATCTCAAAATTGCCATTGTTTTTATCAGGCATGTGTGTCTGTGTGTGTGTGTGTGTTTTTGTGCGATTTTGTGTATGTGTGTGTTTGTGTGCGTGTGTGTGTTAAGTAAAGCCAGTTATAAAGTGCATTATTATGGGTGCTGTGGGTCCATTTCCCCCTGTTGCAGCCGTCCTACAACATACACAATAGTTAATATGTATGGCGGCAGCAGCTAATGTATTTATCACTGTTTACATATGTGTGAATATCCATATAGATCAAAGGGTAACCTCTTGCTCTGGTTGACGTTTCCTCTTCCTCTCCATATCAAGGGAGACCCCCCCTCCCAGCCAGAAGGAGATGGGATAAGTGAGTTGCCCGGGCGTGCCATACTGGGAGTTGAATGTGAGACAAGGCAATTGGATTCCATATTGAATTGGGAATAGGGGACAATGGAGAATCCTCTGTGAACTCGCCACTCATTTTTCTATTTGGAATTCCTCTTTAGAAAAGAGGGGATCGCTATCTATCTCTCTCTCTCTCTCTCTCTCTCTCTCTCTCTCTCTCTGTCAGTCTTGTCAGGTAAAAAAAACACAACAAAATCTTCATAAGCCCCGACCTGTCAATCTTCCTGATACTGACACAGGAGTGTTCTTATTTACCCCTGAATAAATTGGAATCATATTTGCCAGTCAAAATGGGGAAATTCAACGAAAGCTTCCAAAATAAAAAAAAAAGATGGAAATCGAGTCAAGCTGCCTGGCCCGTCCCTGCGCCTCTTTCCATTACCGTACTTTATTGAAAAGAGTGTGATGAAAAACAAACCCACACACGCTATCCACCTTCCTCCACCTGCACTTTGTCGGAAGTAATGACCTCTCCCAAACCCTCGCTGACCTTATTAATCGAAGAGTTTGACCTTTCCCCATCGCTGGCGCCTGGCACCCGCAGGACAAGGGCATGTAACATGCTGTAGAACACGCCGCCTGACAAGAGCTGAGACAGACGGGCCGGGAGATGCTAGCATGTCAGAGGGGGGCGTGGGGCGGGCCGGATGACAGAGATGAGGTCAGCGATGAGAAGGTGAGACGCCGGAGAGTGGAGGCAACGCACGCAGTCATGCCGTGTCCGGCGTGTGGACGCTCCCCCCCATCTCCTTCCTCCTCCTCCTCCTCCTCCTCTCCCTGCTCTTCCTCACCCAGCACTCCCCCCAGAAGGCTGTGGCTGCCAGCGGCCACGTTCATCATCCTGACTCCAGCAGCTGAGCAACATCTGTTCATTAGACTTGACAGATGAACGAGAGACCGATGGAGAGAGAGAGAGAAAAAAGAGAAGAAAACAGGGATGGAGGCGGAGGAGGTAGGGAGGAGCGAGGTGGACCTTCGCTGGCTCTCCAAAGGCATCCGTCTCCCCCACCCACCCACCCACCCACCACCACCACAACCACCACCTCCACCAGCACCAGCGACATGCGGTGGTGCAACGGTGGGTATGCGTTGGCGCCGTATCGCCACAGTGTTCACCCTGTAAACGTGTGATATGAGCAGCCGGCAGGTAGCCGGGGGGTTGGGCGGCGGCAGTAATCGAGGCGCCGGGCTCATCCGTCACGCGCCCATGACACCCGTAGCGCCGCGCCGAAGGTCCCCTGGACTATAACCTGTTTTCCTGCGTTTATTCCCCGCCTCGGAAACGGCGTTGGAGGAACCGGCCGCACAGCATTGACACGGCAAAGACACCGATAAATAATGCAACACACATTACTGGCACCCCCTCTTCCTCTTCCTGCTACACCGCCCCCACCTCCTCCTCCTGCAACTCGGATGTGAGGGGAAGAGTGAGGCGAGGAGTGCGACCTCCCTGCTCCCCGAGGGACGGAGTGGGAGGGGGATGGTGGGGGATGGGGGAAACACCATGCAGAGATTTGCCCGGCACACAGCCCTGGCCGGCACCGCTGGCGCCCTGGACATCAATATTTAGATTGAATTTACATGTACTTTCCTTTGAAAAGATACACCCTATCGCACACCCACAACACACTTAAATATATATATTTATTTTTCAAAGGGCCGAGTTCCCACTCTGGACATGGGAAGCCATCTATATACCTGCTCACCTCTCCCCTCTTCCCTTAAGGGAGCACGGCTGTGAAGCAGTGTCTTCGGGAGAGTGGCAGATAGGGAAAGCCTGAATGGAATGGATTTGATTTTATCACCCTGGGAGACGGGCCATCTCATGCAGACCTTTGACAAACACTGCAGTCCAGGGAAAGAGGATGAAAAAAAAAAAAGGTCAGGGAATGAAGGGGCGAGGCAGAAAAGAGAATTAAGTCATCACATGCTATCTGAAGTTCAAACACATCACCCTTGTGTCCACTCGGCTGACCGCCCTTATCGCCAACACTACAGCAACAACACAGGTGGCTCTTCAGCTCACTAGCATGCGTCTGGTGGGCAGTTGGAGGCTCGGGCCAGGCTTTCGAGGTGTCTTGTTTTTCAGGGACTCATATTATGTATTGTTGGTCGATAGCAGACCGTTTCAGGAGATTGCAAGATAATACAGAGATTGTTTTCGCAATCAAATATAATTTGAGGGTACAAAAGAAACATGTTCTTTTCTTTTTAACACACACACCGGGTTTTCTCACAGTTTATTGTTGTTGTGTTTTGGGCCCAGTAAAAGCATGCACAAATGAAATGTAAAATGAGGGAAGCCACGTTTTGATAGAAATTGCATATTTGCAATAATCAGCTGAACAACAAGGAGTTTGTTAATGCGTATGATTGTGTCCCTTCTAATTTAAATGTATCTTAGAAACCACTTAGCTTACCAAATGTAGTCATATGCCTGATAAAAAACTAGCGTGATACATATTCCATAAAGTTATGTTGAGGACATGAAGGTTTTACCCTGGATTTAGAATAAATCTGGTTCGGAACATCTTCTGAAAGTTTAATCCAAATGAGTTGTACATAATTATGGTTTCTTTTTTTACTTGGACACTCTTGACAGCTCCTGACCTGGGGGTCACAGCACGTTCATACAGCAGAGGTCTGCTTAATATTTTGGCAGTTTGAGTGATTTCTGAAAAGCTTACGTAATTTCAAACCATATGTTGACAAAGTGGAAGCTAATGCGGCTATCTGTGAAGCTTACTTGTACTATCTTCCTTTGAGGCAGCATAATTCTGTCTAAGATGCAGCGGCCTGAAAGCCTTTCTTAAAGGACAAAGCCTATATTTATTTTATAGTCTAATCAAATACTAATTAAAGGTATAATATGTACATAACGGCGTTTAAATATCTAAAACTGACTGGACTTATGTTATATATATTGTTGAATTGTGTACTTACATTAATTAATTAGAAATCCGTTGTTTTATTCACGTAGTACAATGCCCTTTAACCCCTAACTTCCGGGGAAATACACCTAAACAGTAATCCAGTAGAGAAGTCATTTATTGATATGACATTTCAATATCAACCTAGTTTACAACAATGTGCTACTTTGCCAAGTGGCTCATGCACACACAGACACACACGCTATGTGTTTGATTGTTTATTATATCAGACATAATGGGCAATCTATTACACCAGAAAAGCCTTTCATATATTTCAATTATGACCTTGTTTCTCATTTCTCTTGATGTCTCGAGACTCCATCCTTGCTTAATATTCCTTTCAGTATACTATATGCTTTACACACTATGACATGGCATCAGTATCTCCAACAAACTGTTGGAGATACACCCCCCCCCCCCCCCCCCCCCCCCAGAAAGCCCCAAGGCCTTCTACGGTGTATTTTACCAAGAAAAATAAACACGTAAATGCAGAGGGACAGATAGAGGTAGGGTGCATTACCGTATATTACCCTAGGAGGCGCTGTTGTCCTTACTTGGAATTACAGAAAACGCCCATCAAGGGAAGGGATATGCTGAGAAAAGCAGGCTGACCGAATACCAGGAAAAAAGATAGAAAAAGACCACAGAACATGTGACCCTTTGCTACACTGATAACTGCCTGCTTTTATTGATACCAGGTCTGAGAGTATAAAGGATAAAGCATACACTTTTAAAACCACCCGCATTCGATTTAATGGAGTGGCTTGTAAAGCAACATATTTTTTATGTGATAGAAAAACGTTGCATTCTAGGAATATAAATACAAAAATAGTAAACATGAAAATTTAAATATTTAAAACATTTAAAAATCTGAAAACTAAGGTCAAATTTAAATAATGTAAGCAAGTAGCGCTACTAGTAGAATGTAGAGCCTTCTAACACAATATTTGGAAAAGGAGAAGACTTCTTCCAGGGTATTGGAGATGGGAGGCTTGGGGGAGCTGGCGAGTTTGGTGAGTTGGGAGAAGTGGAGAACAATGAGAGAGGTGGGAGATGTGGTAGAGTTGGAGAGAGTTGTAAAGCCGGAGAATTGGGAGAGATAGAGAGCTGGAGACCTTTTGTTCCTCTTAGTACTGGATTCTCAAAAGATCACGTCTCCGAATTAATCGCTAATGAAAAAAACTGTTAAGTTTTGTTTTTCAACCGTCTTTGATACCCAGAAAACGATCAAAACAAATTATTCAAATGAACGGCTTTCAAATAAAAATATGACTTATAAACTCACAAAATTAAACAGCTAACCTGATACCACGCTTTTGTTGATTCCATCGCCGTTCCCTCGTCAGAATCAAATCTCAGAATCAACACGATGGAATCATGTCGAAGCACCAATTCCCTCTCTCCATCCCCATCCCTAGGTGGGACACATGGCAGTCCCACCCCCCTCTGGCTCCTCCCTCCATCCCCATCCCTAGGTGGGACACATGGCAGTCCCACCCCCCTCTGGCTCCTCCCTCCATCCCCATCCCTAGGTGGGACACATGGCAGTCCCACCCCCCTCTGGCTCCTCCCTCCATCCCCATCCCTAGGTGGGACACATGGCAGTCCCACCCCCCTCTGGCTCCTCCCTCCATCCCCATCCCTAGGTGGGACACATGGCAGTCCCACCCCCCTCTGGCTCCTCCCTCCATCCCCAGCCCTAGGTGGGACACATGGCGGCCCCGCCCCTCTCCGGCTCCTCCCTCCATCCCCATCCCTAGGTGGGACACATGGCGGCCCCGCCCCTCTCCGGCTCCTCTCTCCACCACCTTGTTTGTGCGAGCGGCTGGTGGATGGCGGCCGTGGCAGAGTGACAGGCCTCGCTTGTCAGTGCTCGGCGAGCGTTCGCGACAGCCTCCGCGCCGCCTCTCTGTTTTGGAGAGGGGCCACTACCTTGTCAGCCGTGCATGGAGTGATCCTAACGGAGGACTCAACACTTAGCTACGTGCGGACGACGGGGGGAACAGGCAGGTTTGGTAAGGCCCCAAAAAGAGAGAGAGGGGGTGGTGGTGCGCTCTTTCTGCCGGGGCTGAATGCCAGCTGGAACGCGGTGGTGGAACCGTAAGCGGGCCCGCATCCATTTGGTATTAGCTTGTCTCTGCCGCTTCTTTCGACCGGAGAAGAGCCTCCTCGCAACAGCTGGCTGGTAAGGTGAGACATTTTTTTGGACGCCAATAACGCTGGCTAATTGCAGGTTGGATTGCGCACAGTGGCAGGCAAGGTAATTAGTGGTGTTAGTACGACGGGACAATTGCAACCTGTTATGGCTGGGAATCATCAGTGCCTCGCCATTAATAAGCAAAAACAAAAAGGCTCAGAATCAGCCCCAGGCACAGGGTGTGGGATATTTTCCAAGGTCCAATCAAAACATTGGTGTGATTCTGTCAACTTCACTTATTTATATCAACAAGGGGATGATTGAGTTTATGAGAGAGACAGGTGAGAGGTTTAAAATACCTAGCAGACACTGCTTTAGTATAGCATGCTTTTTCCCAGAGTAATCATCTCACTGTCTTTAGGTCACTGAATGCACTCAACTCTCCTTCTATTGTTGGGGTCAAGTGACACACTTGTAATAATTGATTGACATAATTGCTTCGGCTTTACATTTAATGACTTTTCCTAAATGAATGGGAACAACTGGGTAAACGGTAAAATCAATGTTCAATGTTCTGTAATCATTATGCTCACATCTGTATACTTTGTTTTGATTTGACCCGAGGTGGGGTAAGCTGTATGAACATAGCCGAGGCTTTGACCCGAGGCTCTGCGTGCCCCTCTAATGCCCTCTCTTCATTTAGAATGACCTCCAAGTGGAGCTGTTCTGCCCATGAGGTTTAGTCCCAGCTCTTTATACCATGAGAGTAACGTTGAGGAGCATGAGTCTGAGACAAAGGATGACGTTGAGGAGGTTATGAGGCGTCCTCCTCTGATTAGAATCAGACCCTTCGCTTTGAACCTCTTGTTGTCTCTCAACCATCTATCTACACGTTATCTCCCACAAATGTAAATTAATTTCCAATTCTAGCCCAATCAACAAGATTTGATCATATTTTACCATAGTGGCATAATAGGTATTCTGTGCATAGAATGGTGCTGGAGTCTGTTTTATTTAAAAGGCTTTTTAGGTAGTCACCAAGGAAACGTAATGTACCTGACACATCAACTCGGGTAGCGATTTGATTATATTTTCTTTGGTGATTTAAGAGTGAGGTTTGGGTCAAATTGTCCCGAAAGATTAAAGATGTTAGTACATTAAGGATCAGGTACTACATAAGAGGATAAGGATCCTACCTTGTAAATACACCCTTGGATCTGGATTCAAACCAAATAAAAGAAAATGGATTACGATTTGTCTGCCTTTGGTAAGCGTTGATCAAACAGCTTTTTATTCTGCTGTCCTCAGCAATGTATTGGTTATGCAATGAAATATGTGTTAGATCCACAGATATATGTATATTTTAAAGGATCAGGCTGTTTACTAAGACCCCAGGTTAATTAATGAAAGCGTCTGTCAAGATGTAAATCAACCGTGATTTAATTTTGGTTTATTTCATTTTATAGGGTTCAACATCGTCTTTCTCTCTGCCATCGATGACTCGTTGAAACTTAAGAATGTCTTTGACCTGCTTCCGTCCCAACCGTCCCGTCTGCACAGGACTCCAAAACTCTCCTTAAAAAAAACAAGATATGGAATAACGAACGTTAAAACATACACAGTGAAACTTAATCGTGTATATTTTGGAAAATTCCTCAGGCCAGGACAGCCATGATGTGCCAAGGTCTGAACGCTTTACACTGTATTCTGGCCAATCTAGAACGCCGATTTAAATGGCGACAATTATTATTGGCAGGCATCCAGTCAGCCTTGGTCCTGTACTTTCTGAACTCTTCCTTTATCTGAGTAGTGTACGTCAATTCACACAGTGCCAGGTTTACCACCAGATCAAGAGCAGGAAGTAGAGGAGAACAAGAACAACTAAAACGACAAGCAGGGGAAATCTGTAGTTTGATTTTAGCAAAGAATTTAACAAACAACATCCAATACGGGTATCAGAAACCCACATTCGATCACTCCTTCAGAAATCCCTCCATCCAGCCTCCCTTTCGCCGCTGAACCTGAAACAGGAAGTGATGACATTACGTCGGCCCCGCCCTGTCTCTTGCCACTACATGCAAAATCAAAGCATCCACTGCCAGGGGAGTTCTCTCTTTGGTCAGATTAGGAAACCCGGGAACAAGCTAACTTCTCTGTCGGAGGGCAGAATCCATCATTGTCCCGTGATTGTAAGAGGATGAAATACCATTACAACGCTTTGGTTTCCAAGGCACGTGATTGGCCCACCCTACTGCGGTCCATTGAAGAACTAATGGTCTGATGAATATTAATGAGAAAACTGCGGTGGCTAGTGGCTGTGCTCACTGCCAGTCAAAACAGCCATGTTAATAATAACGAGGGACCATTAACTCAAACAAGGTATGTGATGACTGTTAGCTGTTTTATTGTCAGTTTCATATCTCCAAGGTAGTTTTGCAGTATGTGCTGTTCAGAGGAAACCATACGAAACATAAAAGTAATGTGTATCTGCGCGAGTTAAATCTCTTTCTCTTGTCTCTTTCCCGCCTATTCTGGCTGCACGGTCCATTACTTTACCTTCATCCCAACCCAAATCCAGACCGAATGTTGAGCTCCTACCGCAGAGGATATCAACTCTCCGGCTGCAAAGGTTCATATCAGACCAAGGCACTCACATCCCAGGCCTGCGCTTCATTACGGGCAAGACACTCCACGTTTCTTCTGCTCCGCGAGCTACGCCCCCTGAAGCGCTAAGATCAACTTAATGACATCAATTAAGGGCGCCCCCTTAGCGGCACCTCAGCACGTTTGCAGCGCTGTGTTGTTGAGGTCACGGGGCTGATTGGGGAGCAAACCCACCACCGTAAGTATGCGTCCTTCGGAGATGAGATGACACCACGCGCACACACGCACACATGCACACACACGCACACATACACAGTCACAGATGGGAGGAAGGAGAAGGAGGAGGGATGAGGAGTGCACAGAGGCATGCAGCATGGATGTGGAGTGTAACACAAAGAGGGGAGTCGCTCATTAGCATATCTGATGTTCTAATAGCCTCCAGTTGATCATTTAAGAGCATCCATTTGATGCCTCGTTTTTCCCACTCCCTCATTTTGTTTTACCTTGAAGGCACCGTCTTTTTAATCATCATCGGCTGCACTGTAATTACCGCTGACATCATAATCCTACAGACATGAAATAGGCCGCTGTTAATATTTAGTGACAAAAAGCTTGGGCTAATTTTTGCCGCTGCAGTCCTTTGCGGTATATTGCTGCGCCGGAGTCCTTGGAGGGCGGTGCTGAGGAATGAGAGATAGCCTGCAATTTGCATTTGCACAAATTGGAAATCAATCATATTTTTTACATCATGAGCGACTGTATTGTATACATTGCCTGTGCTAAAAACCAAGGTTCATTATAAAAATGCAGGGAGAGATTTTGATGAAGTTATGCTGGTCTTGAAGTGAAGTCAGAAAAGTTTCTATTCCAGATATATTATTAATAGAATATATCATGAATTTTGATACCCAATGTATATAAAACGTTGCAAATATATGATATAGAGTAAGAGATTGTATTTAATATATAGTTAAGAGCTATAATATGTAGCAAAAGTATTGCACTAAAATCAAAAAATCCCCAAATTTCCTTCAGAATTTCAGTTAACATGCCAAGTCAAAAGACAGGCTTCTGCAACAACAATGCCACTGCCAAAATGTTTCCGTGAAAATTATAAAAGAAAGTTCTGAATGAAGCGTGCAGGCCGGAACATTCTATGTTGCTTTGGCCTGTGTGTTAGGACTCACTATTCTCACAGTAACCGGGATTCCAGATATGCAACACAATGGCATACAAAAACAGACTGCCACAGCAATGGAAGCAAGCAAACAAACTGGATCAACCCAAAATTGTACAAGCTTCTCTTAGACCTAAAAGCCTCGTCGCCGTATGTCGAAAAAGCCGCATGGCCAGAGCCGCGCTAAAACATGTTGCAGTTGAACGCCGGAGACAGCTTAGAGCCCAGAAGGATTCCAAGATGGATGGGACCCAGCGTCGCCCCGTCCCTGTCTCAATAGGGGGGGGCAGATGGGGCCAGCGGAAATATCCGGGTGACAAATGCTGCACACAGAACCCAAAAGCCATAACTGGATTTGAGGGAATACTATTAGGCTGTTGTGGTATAAAGGTTGTTGAAAACAATGTCAATATGAGAGTGAAGGAGACCCACACTGATATACATTGGTAAGTAATTACTTTACAGTTAATTAATTTAAGCGATTTAAGCGACCATGGGTTTAAGAAAGGCGCTAAATAAATGTAACTTATTATTATTAAGTATTAATGTTATTAATTACCTGATGTGCGTAGACTCATACAGGTACAATTAACATTTTAAGTTACACAACAATATAAACATGTGTTCTGTATCTGTACATACATGTGTTCTGTATCAGTATATAAATGTGTTCTGTATCTGTATACTATACTTGTGTAAGGCGATTTGTTGCTCTTCAAAAGGGCTTGTTGTCCTTTTCCTTAGAGGTGCAGTGTGTAGAATTTCAAAGCATATATTATGCATATGCATGTCACCGTATATGCGCTCATTTAAAGTTTAATGTTGAAATGTGCTCGTGTTTGTTCAGTGACCTCAACTAGGTAACCCTCTAGAGCTTTCTAGTCTGGGGATGAGGGGGCAGGGGCAGAGAAAACGCGCTCCAATATTGTGAATTTGCAGTGCGGCAGCCATTTTAAGTAATTGGTGTACAATGCGACATACTGTACCTTTAATACAGAACATCTATCAATAAATTATGTCAAAACATCAACATGTGTAGCGTGATTTCATTTTCACATCTTTTAATTAACTAAATAATTTCTTAAGGCATCCGACAAATTGAAATTCAAGACAAACGCAGAAGTCTCCGATCAACACATGGACACTCGTCTCTCAAGACACAACGTCTGCCTTCAGTGACGGCCGACATCATGAAAGATGCAGTAATGACCACAATGAGGTGGCCGAGAGCACTCTGCCATCTAAAAGCAGAGTCCTGGGGATGTCAGGGGGGCGTCAGGGGAGAGTGAATGTGACAGCTCAAAGAGACGTTGAATTCCACTGCCCCTCTTACCCTCTGTACCCAATATCTCTCCCCACCGTCCCCCCACATCTGCGAGGCTCACGTCTGATTTGAAGTGCCAACCGCCCATAGACTGGGTTCTGTTGGGAGAAAAGCCACATGGCTTCTATAGACGAATATATGGTGAGTGAATGAATAATATCATGTTTGTTTCATTTCAATATTCCATTAGATCTATGTTTACTATGAAATTGTGCCTGTTGTATACAGAGGTTGAGCGATTTGAAGGAGAGACATACATACAAAAGCTCCTTCCATTTGAGCTGGAATTGGAGGAATCTGAACAACGCTTTGACTAAGGAAAGAAACACAAAATAAAGCAAACAAGAGAATCTAAATGGAGATCAAGTGGGACTGGCCTTCAACCCCCTCCTCCCACCCCCCAATATAATTACAGAGCTCAGAGAAAGTGTTTTTTATGCATCAATCAATCAATCATCATGGGCAGCAATGTAAGTCTCCATTATTGTTGTTATTGTTGCAATAATAATTATTGGTGTGTGACCAGAGACTTCAAGAACATGCCCGGTCTATTTCTGTCACCTTGTCAACATGTATACAATATGCTCTTGACGTCCAAGGCCAGAAAATAAGTGTATTCTGTAATTAACGGCCAGATTGACGCTTTCTTTCATGCCTCGAAAAAATTGATAAAAAAAATATGCATACATTTTTTAACAAGGACATCTCCAAACATCTCATTGTGATCTCATTGGGTTTGGGGCCAAAACAGGCAGAAGAATATCTGTTATTTCAAACTCCTTCTGAACTTCTTCTGAACTTAAAATCGGAATCATCCTGAATCAACAGTCGGAAACCACCAACCTCAGCGTCAACTCCCGCCGGTGCAGACGACGCACAACATGTACGACTAAACTGCTGTTTTGCCATCTTGTGTACCATGGAAATTAGCACGCTGCGTACTTTCATCTCCCTCGTCACTCTTGCGCGAGGGCGCCGCGCCCCCGTGCCTGGCCTGGCGGCAGGTGGTCCGCCGTAGCAGCGCGCTCAGTCACGCCGGCAGGTGCTGCCTCTGACGTTTGTGGAGCGGGTCGCCAGCCTTTGTCTCCAGGACCCTGGGGGAGAACGGGAGGGGGGAGGGGGGGGGGGGGGAACTTGGGAGGAGCTGGCCTCCAACGCACCTGATCCCCTGATCTGGCACACGCCCCGGTCTATTAGTCTGGCGCCCCCCCCAGGTGGCCCCTCATGCCATGGCAGGTACAGGTACAGCCCTGCCCAGGCAAACTTCAGGCGGGAACGCTAGGGGCCCAAGAGCCCCCCCCCCCCCCCGCCCCTGCCGCCGTATCTTCTTAGGAGAGGAGCAACATTCTGCAACTCTCTGGGTTTAACATCACAGAGCGCTGTGTTGAGAGAAATTTGTGCTTTGATGTTCATGTACGGTATTTTCTCCTGAGAGAATCTGGGTGAGGTGGAGGATGAAGAAACATAAATATATATTTCTGTCAATACATTTACTCCGCTAATTATCTGGAGAAGAGCATGCGTGGCACTATGAATAATGGATTAACTGTTGGTAATGTGGCTAGTTTACGTTTTAGAAGCTGAAACGCGCATTTTCGGGGCGGATTAGAAACTTCTGCCGCGGACCTTATCCGAATGCAACACGGTGCACATTTTTGTAAGAACTTTGATGCCGTTTGTAAGCACGGGGCTGGCAGGTGGAGAGAAAGGAAGTTTGCAACTAAGGCTTGAAGCTTGCAACAAGTTCGTTGGTATGCAGGGCGGCTGTGTCCGTCTGTGTGTGAGTGGGTGAGTGAGACATTAATTATACAGGGCTTTTAGTAGATGCGAAAAAAATGGATCAAAAAACCACAGTTTATATTTAGAAGGACGTGTCCACCTTTTAACGGCAAAAAGAATCGAATGAAACACATTCTTGCTTTTTATCTCCCACCAAACAGAGATAAACAAATCAATAAAATCAACAAAATAAAGAAGGAAAAAATATGTTTTCCTCCTTGTGTTTCAAAATGTTTCACATTAACATCGGCCTACATATCATCTCGTCTTGGCAGCGGGCCGTTGCAGCCCCTGCCAGCGACTCCAGACTCCACACGTACACGCACAAGAAGGAAAAAATAAACTAGGCAGCGCCCGGGCCCCGTCTAACATCATTAACCCAGCTTATCCCGGCCCTTACTCATCCACACTCGGTAATCAAAGGCTACAATCCTCCCATCCCTCTTCACCCAGGTCCACCATCGCTCACATCTCCCCCTCCGTCCCTCCCCTAACCCTCCCCCAGCCCTCTGCTCCATCACCACCACCACCAGCGCTCCCTCCCCCTGCCTCTCCGCCCACCAGCAGGGAGGCTCAAACACTCTGCATCACTCTGGCAGGAGCAGCCCAACGCACTGCATGTTGGAGCGCATCCCAGAACGGGCTGTCCTCCAAGAGGGGGGGGAAGAAGGGGGGGGGGGGGGGGGGGGGGGAGAGAGTCACGTGTCAGAGTAGATTAATGCTGCGGAGCGCTGACTGACCGGTGCACACTGAACTGGGACCCCATGGTGGGGGCGGTGGAGGTGATGGGGGACGGGGGCGGGGCTGAGGCCGACGCTGTGGCCTGGCTCGGAGGGAGAGGTGAGAGGGCTCCTATAGATTCTCCATTCGCTGTCCCTCAGGGGGTCCGGGCAAAGGGGGGACAGGGGACGTGTGGCTTAAAGCTGCCAGGCAGGACCGTGTGTGTGTGTGTGTGTGTGTGTGTGTGTGTGTGCGCGTGTGTCTGTGACTGTGTGTGTGCGTCTGTCTGTGTAATCAGGCTAAGTGGCTTCTTATTAAGGGAAATAAAATGTTGAGGACACAGGTATCGTGAGTGCAAATCCATCAAAGTGTCTACTTTCACTTTAAGGTGGGGTGCATGAATACAAAATTATTCAGCGTTTGCACTAATCTGTGTGTAATTGTTTTTCTATTAAGATAAGTCAACTTAAAGATTCTCACCTTCACCACCATTTTTGGTTTGGTAGTTGAGTTTAGTTTTACTCATGTCTTCATACCTTACGCCTACTAATCGTCTCACAAATGGTTTTACACATATTTAACAGGGTTAGGAAACGTGTTAACTGGCAGCTAGTAAAATAAGACTTAAGTTGTCTCGCGACAGCTATAGTACGTCATAAACCGTTAACACCCTAACCAAACTTTGTTCAAAACAAGGGAATGGCTCATAGTCACGATAAATCACAATTACACGGATATTACAGTCCTTTAACCTAAGGATGATTATCCTATCTTACAAGGAGGCAAGACAGGGTCTTCCACTGTCGATCAGACTTCAACTGGGGCGCAGGTGCGCGTTTTATCCCGGTCATTAAGACTCCATCACTCATTGATAATAGCCTTTCAACAGTGTCTGGGTGAATGATGTTCTAGCAGAGGTGAATATAGATATTAACTAATGATGCTAACGGTGGTGGGTCGCTCAAGCCTCCCGGTTGAGCATGTCAGAGCTCTTCATAAATCAAACGCACGGTGTCGAAATTACAGGCCAAAATATTGCACCGGAATGAGAGAAAAAAACAAATTGAGTGCCTTTTTGCCATGATTCCCATCTCATTTCGCGCTAACCTCATTAACCACAACCGTAATCTCGCAAACGCCTCCTCTGGTTATTCACGGCGTTCTTTTAATACAACGGAAGCACAATGATGCGCAGAGGGCACTGCGGTAGAGAGCGGAGATCGTCCGCTTCTCCCTTCCTCCGCCGCGCACCATTAACATAAGCGGCGCGCAACGCAGCGCGGTCAGCAGCGACGCCCTGTCTGAGCGTTGCCTCGCATCCCTCAAATGCACTTTGCCGCAGGTGTGACGGACACTCATCGGTTTTAGCAGCCTAAATCAGATCGCTTTCACACGGCTCTCCAGGCATGGACGCCGCGGCCAGGGGTGCCTGCGATCAGCGTCACACGCACACCGCCACTTGTCCTCTCCCATTACCCTCAACAATCACATGGGGAGAGAGGGACGGGTGGGGAGAGACGGGTGGAGGGAGGGAGGGAGGGATGGTGGAGTACACAGCCGAGGGGCTATTTTACATTCACCTCAGGAAGGCCCGCTATTGGAGGGTTTCCTTGGATCGTGCATCATGCCATGCATAATGATTAACGCATACAAACACACAACTTACACACGCACACACACACACACACATACACATACACGCACACACACACACACACACACACACACACACACACACACACACACACACACATACATAACCACACATACATTTACAACCATACACACACACACATACACACACACACACACAGACATGAAGACACACACGCATACACAAACACATAATTTTCCAAAAACACACACACATAAAGGCAAACACACACACAAGCATATAAACAACACACTGAGGTTCGCATCTGCCAAAAAAGCACTTAAGCAAGACATGATGGTGAATCCTGCTTGTACTTGGTTAGTTCTCCACATTGCCAGCGTTATTTATAAAGGCTGCAACCAAAGTCAAATAGACACTTGAGAATTAACATAACCATGCATCCATCCCAGGCAGACTCTGTTGTTTTTGACCCTCCTCTCTTCTCTCTATCTACATTTAGAAACCGCTTTGTCCTCTAGCTTTATGGGAGTGACAATCAAGTTAAGACCTAATTCAACCATAACACTAAACTCCTACACATACTACATATCCACACATGCTAGATGTCCACAAAGGCTACACATTAACACATAGTACACATCCACAAATATCCACACATGCTACACATCAACTACACACCTCAGTGTGTTTAGTATTATGATGACGACACAACTAAACATCACTGGAAAACCACGTCTGAAAACCACAACGGTTGCGTGGGTTTCGCCCAATAACACGGATAATTTCACAGGAGTTGGATTTCCAACTGCAACAGTGAACCCTAAAAAAACACGGCTCTTAAAAGCACATACAACCTCTGGGCAAGAGACCAATAACCGCATGAAATGACTGCGCCTGAACTTCTGAGGGAACAAAGTAAAGCAATGCGTATAGGCCCCAACTCCATAGAATCATATTTTTTTTTTTTTCAAAATATCACAATACTAAGCCGGAAATAAATGTGACACAATGTTTATGTTGTATTAGTGCTCTGGGCTTTCAGAAATGAAAATGAATTATCACTCCCTGCCTTAGGTTGGGACAGAGAGATATCCACCGTGCATCGGCCTTCCAATTTCAATAGTAATCCCTTGAACAACTCACAAAGCACACACACAGTCTATTCCAACGGCTTGCAGACAAACGTTCTTCTGTTTGATGACACTGCGTTACCATATTTTTAGATGCCACCAAGTAGAGACTGCTTTCTGTGAAGAAGGAACCCAGTTGGGGCACAGAGATAGTTGTTTATGACGACCGCTACCTATTGGGACAAATCCTTGTTTAAGGTTAAAGTTTAAATATGCCTGCATGTCCTCGGGTAGATTGTACTTGTTTTAAAGGATGTTCGATGAAGATTTGAATTCAGTTTCAATGACCCACATCAAAAATAGGTGGTGCTGCAACATTCTCTTCTTGCATGTTGTACATCCTTGCACTTAAAAATTGTACTTGACATTGTGTATTATCTTATCCTAGCTATCTTTGTTGTATACGGGGGAATGGGTTAACCTAGCGATTATTAGTGCTTGGCACTTGGTTCTATGACATCCTTTCTGTACCGAGAGGGATATATTGTTTCTCTTTTTTCTGACAAATGTATTTATTGTAAGTCGCTTTGGATAAAAGCGTCTACTAATTGCCCTACATTTAAATGTAAATGTTATTCCTATCAAAATGCCAAAATCAAACTCTTCTAAGCAGGTACCTGAACCAAAGAATATGTAAACTGTAAGCTACAGAGCATCGCGGAATTCACCTTAATTCGTCACATAATTACACAAACTGTGCCATTTTCAGTCATGTGTTAAGTGGCACTTATCTGTGGAGGTGACATGTGACCAAATGGGTTCTGAATATGGCGGAACATGTGATTGGATGTGCACTGAGTATAGATGGACGTGACATCTGATTGGCGGTGCACCGAGTGTGGACTGGTCATGAGATTGCATGCGCTAAAATTGTGGCTATGACATGTGACCTTCTGTTATATTTGCATTGATTCTCAACAAAAGAAGATGAACAAATAACGTTTGATGTCCATGACAGACAGGCATGGACCTGTGTGTCATGGAAATCAATGTCCATGGCCTCATCAAATACTGTCAAACTTTCAGAGCTGTGAACTTTCTCACGCAGAACAAAACAGGAATCAAATATAATGCTTTTTATGTGAAGCACATTGGAGTCTGCCTTGTCTATGAAATATGCTGCATCGATAAAGTTGACTTGACCTGACTTTAAATTGAAATGGTACAAAGTAAGGAAGACAAAGAAATGAGGAGCTGGTGGCTCACCATCCAAGTCCCTTGGCAATTAGTATGCCAGTGGAATGCCAATGGCAGTAGTCTGAAGCGTTCTTTCACATCCTCGCCTTTCAGGAAGAATCTCCAGAAGAGCGATGCTCAATAATGTAAATGAGATCTTTAATTTAATCTCCCATTAAACTGGTGATTAAACAAAAGATCCATCACCACCACGTGTGAAGCAATAACACTGTTTGCTATATAAAAGCTACTTTGTCACATTTGGCGAACCTTCACAATAATTCCTATTATAATGTGAAGTGTTACACGTTTATATTACAGTATATGATTGTGTAAGTGTGCATCTGTAATTACTGTCTGGTTGCGTTGCTTTTATGTTTACATTATATTTATTTGTGAATGTAAAGGGGAAGATAGTGGTGATACGCAGAGCATACTAAACATTACATTCAAAAGGATCATTTATATCGACTTAACAAAATTGACTCATGTTACTCTAACAAACATGTCACCTCATGTAAGTTCTCAACTAGCTCTAAAATGACTTGGACATATTTGCAGTTAACACTGATTGATAGTGATTTCAATTATGTTATCCATAAAACCGCATCATATAACTGATATATTCTACAAGTAGAAAATATTGGCCAGACGAATAACTGGGAAAGGCTCAATCTTACACACTGTGACTTTAATATGTCAGACATAAATGTACTGTCACGACTTTAAGAGCCACAATTTCAGCCAAATAAGACAAGGGCAAGAGACAAACTACGGTACTTTGCTCTATCTACAAAATCATCTTTTACAAAACTCAACAAGTGCCGTTCTATTACCAAGCTGCTCTTTGTAGATCCCACAGGATGACTTTGATGAGAAATCAATTCTTCTGCTGAAGAGATTTTTCGTAAATGTTCACACACTCTACAGCCATACTCAGCTTCTGATGAAGTCTGAGTTCAGGAATCAAAAGAAATGAGTCGATTGTTCTCAGGGCTCACTCGGCGTCAACTACCCCCACCTCGCAACGACCCTTGGGTCAAGTGCGACGCAAAGTCACCTCCGGTAACAGCGGCGGTGGTCTCTAATGGTTATGACGGTTGTTGTGCCGGCTAGAAATACGATTTGAAAGTAGCATACGATAGCTTTAGGGAAAGGCTTTTTTTAGTGTCACAATTGTCGAGATACTCTGCTGCCCGTGCCCTTGACCCAGAGCAGTGCCATGGGCACTGGGCCGCGGCGACACCACCGCTCAGAGAGAGGGCTTGTGAGTGGAGGACACTCTTCGAGCAGAGGAAAAATAAACCACAAAGAAAATGTCATCTTCAGACAAAACTTTCCTCTTTTACTGTATAAGCACAGTAATCCCCTACGTGTGATGCAAATAAAGCGACAACAAATAAACAAAGTCCAAATTTGTTATTTATTAATAATACCCAGAACAACAATGTAAACGATGCATGCAGCTTGTAAATGAACCAAAAACATTTTTACACTCATATGCTGCATTTTTGAAGCCGATATTCAAAATGAGAAAGTCAGAACAATAATTTCAGTCGATGTGTAAATGTTCAGTAGCAGTTTGGGGGAGAAAGTTTTCTATGGGTTGGACAGAGAAGAGAAGACGCTAGCCTTAACAATGGCGGACTCACTGTCAGTCCTGCGCTACAAAGCGTATTCAGTTCTAAGAGCTGTAGGGGGGAGGTTTGCTTGAGTTTCTGCGACTGGAACCAGGGGTTTGTTCCTTCCAATCCGGAGAGTGGATGCCTGGCATACTCTGTGTGGGCGGGAAAGCCCCATTAGTTACCCCCAAATTATTAGTCTCTACCCCATCTCCCTGCCGCGCCCTGATCAGAATGTAAATTCCAATGTCCTATTTCTGGGACCGTTTCCGCCATACGGCTTCCACAGAGCTGGGGTAACTTTGTGTTTGTTGTTGTTGTTGCTGCTCTTCCCCCTAAATGCTAGGTTGCACAGCTGCGCTTCGCTTGGCCTCCACCCTGCAATTGCTTCAGCCTCGGCTTCATCTGTTATTTTCTGGAACGGTACCGTGAGGACAACTGATCTGTTTTCCCGGGGAGGTCGGTAGTTCTCCGCTCCAGGCTGGGTCCTGTCCGTGGTCGGTTTGGGGCAATGTCTGCAGAGTCATTTGGTTTTTTCTCTCTTTTACTTTGTTTTTATTGAGTGACTTGGCCTCTTCTCAAGATTAGTCTTTTCATTTGTAGGTGTTTTCTCTCCACGCTTGGGGGAGTTCATTGGCAATAGCTGTGTGAACACACACAGCTATAAGGGCACACACACACACACACACACACACACACACACACACACACACACACACACAGGCGCACGCACACACACACACATTAAAAACTGCTAATGAGTTACTGAGACTGTGTCACAAATCACTATTTATGACCACATGAATAATATTCAAATAGTAGATATTTTGTTACATCTTGTGGGAGAATTTTTATTTGTGGTTAATGAAGTTACACAAAGTTAGCACTTTGGTCCTCAATTATATTTTAAAAAGGAGTCTGTTATAAAACATGTCTCTAGCAGCCTACCTAATTAACTGTATGTATTGCTGCAGATGCAGGCTGTAAGAAAACACAAGGTATCTTATTTATGCATTATCAAAAAACTGTAATTCTTCACAAAAAACATTATCACATTTCAACAAAATTTTAACCGATTTAACATGTTTGTTAAATTCAAGCCAAACTCAAATTAATACCTCACCATTGCTTACTTATTCTTTTTAGCTGCAACTTCTCTGCTAATGGAAAATATGGTTAAGGATTCATAGATACATATTAATCCCTAATGAACTTTAGGGTAATGTTGCCAAATTAAAATTTCTAGTGTTTGTTTGATGCTGTTTTTCCATGCTATATTCTCCCCTTCATTTGTGTCTTGTATGATCAACGTCAGGCCCCCAGGGACTGTGACTGGAGCTTGTCCCCGGTTATTGTGAGCAGGAAATCAATACTTGCTTTAATTTATGAGAATGTCTTGAGGATTGTGAACATTGACAACATGTTGTCTCAAACGAGAGGTCAACGAAGATCAAATGGTCCTGAATTGGAATACAATACACAGACATTATCACCTTATGGCACATATTTGTTGTTACGAAATTCCATTATAACTCCCCTCTTATCCTAGCTACCTTTGTTGTATATGGGGAATGGGTTAACCTAGCAATTATGGTAAAAAAAAAAGCAGTGGGTCTTAAAAAAAAAGTGCATTTGCAATTGGTTCTATGAACATCCACCCTGTGCCGACAGCGCTTTATTGTTGGTTCTCTTTCTTCTGACAAATGTACTTAATGTAAATCGCTTGGGATAAAAGCGTCTGCTAAATGCCCTAAATGTGAATGTAAATTACGATTGTTTTGCATCCACTCACACCTGGATACCTCAACGTGTCGTGTGTTTACGGGTAATGTGAGTCCAAAACCAGATTGTGAAAACACGATTCATCCAACAAAACCAGACTCACATTGTTGGGGGAGGATCAGACACAAAATATTGCCTTTGGATTTCCACGTCCAAAATAGACCCAGGCATAAACCTAGCGCCCTTTTTCAAAATGAAAAAAATACAAAACAGCCCGACTCAATTAATGCCTGGTCTGCACTGCTTTTTAAAAAAACATACGATACCAGTTCTTGTTTGTGTTGTGCTGCGACGACAAGGGGACACTCGCGATGCGTGATCGTCTGGGCTTAAGAAACCTTTAAAAAAGTGTGGGGACGGCAGCCCGGTCACCAGATGAAGATTACCTTCCTTATTGAGTCCACGCCCCATGCCCTCGGCCTCCCCACCGTGCCCTCCATAACTCACACTCCCCCCTCCCGCCGTGCGTTGTGTGCCTTGGCCACTCCCGTGAAGCCGGATGGCAATCAATCCAGCGGCAACCCTCTCTGTGGGAGCTGAGACGGCACATATTCATGGAGGTAATGCATAAGTGTCTGCATCCCCTGCACCCCATTCTCCTCCCAGTTCTACACACAGCCGGAACGAATCGTGGCGACCATTGCATCATAGAGTTGAATGCAATAGAGTCAAACAGAAGGAGGGTCTGTTGCCTAACGCACCATGGAGCCAATACATATTTATTATATTAAATGGTGATTCGATTTTTTGAAATCTCAACACGGATCCATCCAACAGTCGGCACTCAGGTGTCAATTCGGGATGCCAGGTCTGTGTTGTGATCTGGCTCCTCCAATCATAAACGCCACATTGAAATGACAAGTGGACTTTTATTCTTATGAATTATTTACAATACAGAGGAAGATTGGGGCAACAGCTGTCGGCTAGTGATTTGTATGATTTGTTTATGTGTATCGCCAGGGTTTGTTTAAAGTGCAGCGCAATGAAGGTGTCAGGAATGATCTGATAATGACAGTTGATTTGTTTTATCCTTAAATGTGATTTGTATCTCTGTGAACAATCTCTGTGCCCCAGGCTTTGGCTTGCTACGCAGGAGAAAGCCATTGTGGTGTCAGGCCTGCGCTGGAGTGATACAAGACATAGCCAGACATTGCAATTCAGAGGCATGTCTGTGGGTTTCTGCCCATTCGGTTTATCGTGATGCCCGTATGCCTGTTAATTGCATCGAAAAGGGTAGACTTCATCAAGTGTTCTTTATGGCAGGGATCTTGAGCTGAACAACTTCAAGCAGAAAGGTTTTTTTCCAGATCATAAACGGTCTGCTGTCTAGAGAGTAGAAGGTAGATGATGGTGTAGACTCCCATTGTTATCAACGCAGACATCAACACTGATTGATTAATGCCATAGTGCACTTTACAGTACTTTAACGCTAAGAAATCCCGAAGGATAGCTCATGAAGGTGATGCCACGTCTGAAACAATTAATCAGCAACACAACAGACAAATCACTTAAATGTAAACCTAAAAAGACAGGCTGTGTTCAGTCAAGTGTAAAAAATACCTAATTCAGGCACCTATTCTCGTTGTTATTTTCATTATTTTTGGATAACACACCAAGTCCATCGTAATGATAGACAATCACACTGAACAATGGCGGAAGAAGAGAGCGGGTCTTAGAAATAACTGAAAGCTCATGGCTATGTACACAGAGAGTGAGTTTAAAACGGACATGACACCTCGCTCCACCCCCAGACACACACCAATAATTATCACATCAAACAGAGCGATGGAGACGCAGGGTGCTGTATTCAGGCTAACAACAGCGTGATGGGTGTGTATTATAACAACAGCACAGGCACACACACAAAACACACACACACACACACACACACACACACACACACACACACACACACACACACACGCACACACACACACACACGTGTACCGCCTCTCTTCATTTGCCATGCACCTTGTTCCTGCCAGTCAAATCAAGGTCAGCAGCATTAGCATAGCCATGCCAAGGTATTATGGCATGCCCGCTCAAATCAGCCTGAACTTTGTTCTTCTTTAGCTGTTTTTTCCCTCTCTGTTCCCCCTGCGCTCACTGCTCCTCCTCTTGCCTTCTCCTCCCTCTGACCTCCATCGTTCATTCTCCGCACCGCTCATTCCTTCCCAGCTCCACCCGGACCTGTTTGGAGCACATCACCGGTGACACCACCCGATTGACACCGGTGTCACGGCAGAATAAAAAGGTTAATTAAGACCAACTGCTTTGTCTATTCTCCAATACCATCTGCCGTGGAGCATACACACACATGCACACAGGCACGCACGCATACACACACACACACCCGCACGTGGAGACACACACACGCCTGGACACACACCCACACACACACACACGGACACACGCACACACACACACAAGTCGAAGCAAGCAGGATGTCTCTATCTTGGTGTGAGTACTGCGACCGTGCAGGACAGCAGGTGAGGAGAATACGTAAATCTCTCATTCATTACTTATGTTGCTTTCGGATTCATAATGTATTTGTTGGGCTCTTACGCTGGCCTTCAGGGGTCCGATCACATCGTAGCTGTGGTATTAATGTGTTGTCATATTACATTATTGTTTCAAGTTTTCTACCAGAAGTTGTAATGGAGTCTAATAAAACAGCATGCCTCATTCAGAGTAGCAAGACGTTTTTCCAGTTAACAAAGGATAAAAAAGCAGCTCTAAACATAGGAAGAATCGGGCAATAAATGTTGGTTGACTCTTCAGGCTTTAATTTGTGATAGTGTGGGAGTACTTAGCATAGTGTTTTAGAGAAAATGAGCTGAGAATCTAAAAGGTCATATTCCATTTATGTAGAATATTTTAACACTTACAGTGGCAGTAATACTCCTTGAAATACTTCCTCGATAAACTACCAAAGCACCACTTAAACACACCAGCCAAACAGCCCACATAAATAACGTTTGCAAAGAAGGGCATCTGTTGTGCTGAACAGTAACGCATCAACTCAAACATTCCAGGTCATCGCATGTGTTGAAATGTGGGGTATTTCTTCTACGGACCCAAGATACGTTAGACGGTAAAATCCTGATAGGATCTTTCTGAGCTCAGCAGAAACAGATCGCCTATGTGCGGCCAGCCCCACGCCAGATAACCTTGAGATGGACAAAAAGTTTTGCCTTCATTAGAATCAAATAAGAATGTCCTTTTTTCCTGCTGACAAGCTGAAAAAGATTCCTATTTGAGGCAATTTCTCCACCATTAAATATGAAACAGGAGCAGATGTTTGATATTGCAAAGGGTATGGAGCTAAACTATGCATTATGATAATTTGATTCGTTTCCAGACTACTTAAAGGATCATACTGATCTAGTTTTAACTTCTCACCATTGCCGGAAATATGCCTTATCATCATCTAACAATGGAATGGGAATGGGTAGATATAGGGTATCCGCTTTAGTGACTATTATCTTAGCTCATTTAGGGCCTTTTGAACTCTCATTCATCTTGAAAGGGTGTAAAAGAAACAGTGACACTTTAAAAACCCTAGATATATCGGTAAAAAATGACATGCTATCTAATTCACTCATAACTCATGTTCAAAACATGACATGTTGAGCATTGTACCTCTTTCCCCTGCGGCTTCCTAAGGAGTTTTACAGTGTTTTGTTCTTTTAGTGCCTGCCATTTTGGCTTAAAGGACAGAGTGAGATGGAGACAATGTAAATGTCCCACACTTTGAAAAACTAAGTATCTCGAACCAGATTAAACAAATGTTTCTTAATGCTGATTACCTACACTTGACAAAGACTTCATTTCCAATGTAAACACAAGGGATGGTGGTACTTAGAATCCAAGCTTAAAGCAAACTATGCACACTAGAACTTTGTTTAGGCAGGAGAACTATTGGCTAAGTGATGAGATAAGATCACATTGGTATGGTCCGGTGGAGTGACCAAGTTCGGAGTGAAGATTCAGAGTCTTATTAGTACTAATCACCACAAATGCATTTCACGTTAACAGCTATTTTAAGATAGCTCTCTCCTTTGAATAAATTGATAGAAAATTCATGAATTCATAAAAACAAAGACGGTCCGGTTATTTTACATATCTTTGGAGTTGGATGGCCATGCACATTTGAAAGATGCATGGATGCTGCAGTATTCTTGTTTGGACTATTTATTACAAATGTATTATTTGTTACATTTGTTGGTGGATTATTCTGACCCTACTGCCAGGTTAGATATCATCCTTCACAGAACTGTTGTTAGCAAGGGAAGGTGTAAAAACACAGAGGTAAACCAAGGGTGTGAGCATGGGGAAGGCAGTGAAGGGAAGGTGGGGTGGATGCAGCTGCAGGCAGCTGGGACGCTTTCAGAGCAGTCTTTAGAATGACTCCCAAATCAACAGATATTTTTCTATCTTTTAAAAACAAGAGGTGGTTGCAGTTGGAGATGAGGTTAGAGGATACCTGAGAGAAGAGTGAATGAAGGCTTTCATCAAGTTCAAAGGTCACTAGCGGAGCAAACAAACGGTGCTGCGTCGCTACGCCCCTAGAAAATGGTGGTGCCGGTCGGGTGCTAATCCCATTTTGAACATGAATGCGCTCAGAATGCCTTGCGCTTTAACACATTCACACGCAGCGCTTAGTAATGTCACTTGGTTGATTTGGCAATAACTGAAGCTTACAGTGTAGTCAGGGAATCAATCCATTGGGCACGCCAAATGAAATGTAAACGCAGCAGTAATCACCATTGAGAAGCGTCATTGGACGCTTATCCTGCCATCCCTTAACATCGTTCCGTAGCCTTCCTGTCCCCATTGACACGGGATTAAGTAGTTGTTTAAACCTCATGCTGACATCTTTCTCACAAGCGTTTATGGACAGAAGAGGCAATCATGCAAAATAAGTTGGAATTACGAAGCGAGCAGAATACGTCTCAGTAGACCCGGTGAAGTCGTTGAAGGATTCTATGTGACTTTTGGATGGTATCACAAGCCTGAACGCGTCACTGCATTCACATAATCAAATCGTATCCTCTCACTTATAGCTCTTACTGCTAATAGCATCAAATGCCATTCTCCCTCTCCCTGCCTCATCCCTGAGCGAAAATAGGGTTAAGAACCAGAAAAACTCATTGTTGCTGATGTTTTCCTTTTTTTCCACTTTCAGCTCTTTCAAATTGAAGTACAAGAGTCAGTCACCATAAAATACTTTGTGGGTTTTGACGCCTATTATCATCCCAGGACTGCGATGTGTCAGGTGTTTGCATAATGAACAAGGGAGTTCAGTGACAGTCGATGTGGAATTAATTCCTAGTTTGCGAGGAGGAACTCAGCCACAAATCCGTTAGGCGCTGAAGTGCATAGATGAGAACTATGTCTTTATTTCACGAGTTTCTTTTTAACCTTGTCTCTTTTGTAATGGCAAACGGCCTCTGTGCTAAGGGATTTATTTTTTTACACTTAAATTCCCATGAGCACAATATAAGGCATAGTAAAAGTAGGCTACTCTTCAACTAAGTCTCTCACAGTCTAATACATTGAATAGGCAATGGAGGATTCAGCCAAAAAACATGTCACTCAATGTGGATTTGAAACAACGTTGTTAATCCTAATTAAAGATTTTATAGACCTCATCTCGCAGCCATATTGGTTATTTGGGTGGATAAACCTTCTGGATCTTTGGGGAACCATGATTCCATTACCTCCCACCAAGGTTCCATTTAGAATGTATTTCCATGAGTTATGGCTTCCCCAAAGATTAACTTATTGTTTTCTGGACTGATAATAAGATTTAATATTTGTAATTTGTTATACAGTTAATTTTGTGAAGCATACATTCTCCACATGTTCCAAAAAAGGAGTTTTCGAAATGAAAAAGGCTTTTATGTTAAGAAATACAACCGCTTTTATTGTATTTCTTATATTATGTTATATGCTACATTTTCCCCTCTGCATTGTTGCATATGACATGTCCACTAGCTAGCACAACACAGATCCGCACCACAGTTCTAAGCTTCACATCAAAATGTTCCTCCTCAGTGTCTATTCTACTTTCATTTTCCATCTTTCCTTGATAATCTTGGATTAGCACGGAATTCCTGGATGGATTCCTCGGATTTATGTTATTATGTTATTCCAACGTTATTCCAATCTGTAACGTTTGCAATGGTTGCCACTCTCCTGAATGGCAGTAAGCTATAATGCATTATATATACTTATAATACAGCACAATAATATAGCAATATATGCAGTACTTTATAGTACCATATCGTAAGCAATAGTAATGTCAGACCACATTTTTTATTACTCGTTTTGACCAATTCATATGGTCTTTCCGTCACAATGGACAACACTGCTGCTGTAAGCCTTTACTCCAGCGAGGGTGAAAAGAAGACGAGCCATAGAATCTCAACCCACTGCTTCCACTCAGCACCTCCTACAGGCTTTATGGTGGGAGAAAAGCAGCATATGGGCCTGTCTTAGCAGAGATGCTGTGCAGTCTTCTCAGGCCCCGTAGTGGGTTGTCACTCTGTGTCACCAGGCTCATAAAGTCAGCTTATGTTGTGCAGGTGTGCCGTAATACGCAGCAGATCCACGGGGATTTACAGCAGGATTACGGCTTGTTTTGATTAAGTAAAGCAGAGGATGGCTCCGGGGGATGATATTCTGCTTTCTGCCCTTTTTGCTTACTTTCCAAGATTACATGTTTGAGGGACTGTGACACACTACGGCAGCGTGTTGCGTCTTCCTTAGGTGTGTGACTTCCTTTTGCTTTACTCTTGGCTGTCTCTCTCCCTCGTAGGAAGCCTCTTACTCAATGACATTTCGTAGTTCTTCGAGGCATGTACTTCGTTCTGTGTACTAGCTAAGTAGGCCACTTAAAATGATCAGAGTCCTTTCGACAAACAGATCTTTCTTTCATCTCCTTTTGCACTTATCCTTCACAGGTCTGCACACAATGTCATCTCAATATTGAAGCAGAGCTAATGTTATTCTGAGGATATAGTGAACTGGAGGTCCATGTTACTTACTCAGTGCTTTTATGTAACACTGATTCATACTTGAATGTCTTTTGAAAAATGACCATCATCCGATGTTTTATTGAACTTGGTGAAGACCCGTTGAGACAAATGATGTAACACGCAAGAAGTAAGGATGGATAACACACATTCACAAAACGACTGCATTTCTTACACATCTCATTTAATCAATAAAGCTCTTACAGATCAATACAACTACTCCATCCAAACTATTCATCATGAAGCATCCCACCTTGTGAAGTGGCAACAAATATGAAAACATCTTAGAGAGCCCACCGATATTTATTTTTAGAATTATACATATTGCCGACATGGGTCTTATGAAACTCGTCGATGGTCTGACATTCAAAACTGCCCAGAAACAGGTCGGCTCCCAGATTAATCGAGTACAGTATATATTAACACAGAATAACAATGACCTTCCCTTCCTCTTTCATTGGGTCCTGCTGTTGCAGCAATGTTAGCCCGCCTGAAATCTCACATTCACCTCGTCCACGGGCCGCTATTGTTCAGGTAGCTCAGATTGAGCGAACATAAAGAGAGAACATATGGGAAAATCGCATCACATAACGTAACAACACAACCAACTCGGCCGCTATTAGACCCATGAAATAAACTATTGCCTGCCGGAGCCGAAAGCCGTCACCATTAACGAATGACGTTCAACAATTGGTTGCAAATATAGCGAAAGCAGCAGAAGCTGACATGATCCACACCTACACCATCACACTGCAGAAAGCAGCAGCAGCAGAAGCAAGGCACCAGCTGCTCACAATGGACCTCCGCATCAAGTGCAGTACATACCAAAGCAATGTACTATAGCAACAACAGCTGTTCTGTCAAGGCCTAAACCCACTCACCCAGATCAGAACGGGTGCCGAGTGTGATAGCTCCTCTATGTGGATGGCAGCAGATCTGTGTAGATCTGTAGGTTTGCCCAGTGTTACTTGTTTGCGTTTCTCTTGGCTGAGCGCATACACTCAAATGTATGCCTTCCATTGTAACATGACCAATACAAGAAAGAATACCGTCTTTTTTTTTCACTTTTTTTTTTGTATTTACACATAATAGAAACACAAACATGCATCTAGCATGTTTAAATATAGATATTAAATATATAATATATTTTTACAAGTAAGATGTCTAAGCAATAATGAACTGTTTAATTTATGTAGTAACAAGAACAAGATTGCAATTCATCACACAGGGTAGACTCCGATAGATAAACATTTATTCCACACGTTTTTTTGCTCTGAGGCGGCAGTACTCCTCGTCTATTCCCCCATCGCTTTGTTTAAACTATGTTCACGTTATGAATTATAGGATGACCTAAATATGCGTTGAATGTTTTTTAGGGCTCTATCTTTACAGACAATAAATCATCTCCCTCTTTCATCCGGCTTGTTTTTGTCTTTTTTTCTTTTTGCACATTTTACACATTTTTATTAAGCATTAGGGACGTTTCCTTCTCTTCTCTAGCCGCCTTTTGTTCCCCTCCTGTTTGTGTTTGCAGCCTCGTAAGCACTTGTTTATGCAGCGCGAATCCAAAGCAGTCCAGGGGAGACGCGGTCATCGTTGTGATGATGTGTGGTTCGCACGGCGCAGTGTTTATGTCCGTTAAATGCAGCGGGAATCCAAGGCGGCCGACTCAGACGGAGGGCATTAGCCTAAATAACTGCCAACCTCAAGGATGAGAACCCATTCCCGGTGCTTACAAATCGCCCCAGCTATTTCAATGAATACAGTAAAAAAAAATGAAATCAGGTCGAAATGAACCATCACGGCTTGTATTTTATCTTGCTCCCCACACTTATAGAGGAGGGCAATTTGGAGCATGGCGGTGTACTACAAACTTACCGAATTACAGTTTACCCTTGAGCCTTGAAGACGTTAGCACTGCACACAGACCCCACTCTAACTCTGCTAAGTCCACACAAATATAGTTGGAGAAGTTCAGTTCAGTTCAGTACAAAGAAAATTAAAAAATTAAAACAGCCTTTCATCTTTTTTTCAGGCTGACTATTGTTCTTGTTGAATAAAAAAACAAATTCAGCGCAATGATTAACACCTCAATGTCACGAAAAACATAAAAACTCTGAATGATCATAGAGATTATAATAATGACAAAGACCACCTGTCCATGCGTTTATTCTAAATTAAATCCTGTTTTCACCTTGGCACGAGTCTCTATCCTTCAGTTTGGGTCTGATGTTGAATCCAGCATTTAAAACCCCATCTCAAAAAGCATGATGTTGAATGCAGCATTAACAAACCTTCTCATCTAACCTGCGTTTCTCCTGGAGAGGTTTTAGTGGCCCACATTAGCATTTCCTCTTTTGCTTTGAACCTCTGCTGTAATTCATTTAGAAATAATGGGGATGATGTATCAACTGCTTAGGGAGGGTTGGTCTGTCTCCGCCACAAGAGCTTACATGAAGGATTCTGCTGACCGCAGGTTTTTAAATGTGGTCTCGCTGTGGTGTGTTGTTTCCAACAGCACCACATCTATAACCGTGCAGCATGTTCAAAAATAAAAACTCTTGCCTGTACGGGAAGACAAATATAGTGTGAGTTTTTATATTTTTTAATAGACTGACAAGAACAATGCTGGGCTATACTCCATTATTACTTTAATACTACCCAATTACTCCAATCAGTAGCTTACACTTCAACTCCATTGTATTCTCATATGGAACAGAACTAATCAAAAGCAAAGCTCCTCTTTTTAAAAGCTAAATATAAATAAGTTTTATCCGTGATTTAATTGGATGACAAAAAAAGGGATTACACTTAAGTGAACTCCGGTTTGGCCTTTTGAGTGCGGGAAATAGATTGCAGATTAGCTGAGTGACAGCCATTATTGGATAGAAAGTGAGTAGGAAAGATTTTCACAGATGGTTAGATAATTTTTCCCCTGCATCTCCTGCAAATCCCTTCAAAGACGTTCAGCCCTTTGTCCACTGCTCTGTTTGTAAAATATCCTTACAAATGAAACCCTGATTATTCCGATGATTATGGAAAAATCGGACTCATCCAAAAATCTATTCACTCCCCGAAAAAATGGCGACAATTTCTACCGAATCAGAGCAAAAACACATTTTGAATAAAATTACACAAAATTGGCATCCAATTTGTGGACTACTTTTTGGTTGCAAAAAGTAGATTTATATTGGTTGTTGGAAAACAAGACCTTACACTTACTATTATTAGTAGTGCTGCACTGTTATACAAACCCATTTTGCTCCCGATCAAGTATTCTACTATGGTTCATGAACGGCCATGCTTTCAGTCCAAACAACTTCATTAGGGGTTGCTCTTCATGAATATTCAGTGTTTAATCCCTAATAGTCCCAGAACGTGGAAAAACAAGGACTGCACGCCCACTTCCAGACCTTGTACCCTGTAAACGTACACTTTGAGCTACAAATCAACCATTATCTACATCGCCATTAGCATGTCCGCCATCACCGCGGTTAAACACGTTTTCCATCAGCCATGATCTCCTTCCCCTTTCATCCTCATTCCACTTCCCAGATTCATTATTCACCGGGCCAGGGGATGGGTTGGGGGTGCACCAATATGATATGAGAGAGAGCCCCCCAAATCAGTAGCATGGGGGGGGGGTCTCCAGTCAGTGCTGCTGGGAGATCTGGGCCACATGGTACTCTGTACCTAACTCAATCCCGGCTCCGTATGGCGAGCGGCGAGGCGGAACAGCACAGCCCTATAGTCCTATACACCCCCCCCCCAACCCCCTCACCGGCTGACAAGTTGACCGCCGGCCGAATGAGAGACCGCCCGCGTCAAAAGTCTGCCTCCCTTTGCTTTCTATTCATATCCGAGAGGGAGAGGGGGGAGAAAAAAAAGAGAGAAAACAACCTAATTTGTCAGCGGGAATAGAAAAGTAAAAAAAAACTTTGACGGAGTACAACACAATCGGGTCTCTTTGAGGTGGACACACCGATTTGTTTTCCAGACCCCCTGCCGCGTGCCCCCCCGCCAGCCGCTGGCCGCAAAGGACAAGATGAGTAAGGAGGGAGGAGAGGGACTGAGGGAGCGTCTTCGGGAAGGAGAGATAGATGGAGTGTCAGGGAAAGGGAGAGGGAGCGAGAGGAAGTGAGAGAGGGCGAGAGTGAAGGGCTGAAAGTAACACGAGGCAGCAGCTCGCCGCGAGAGAGCGGGTATTTATTTGAGCCGCCGTGACGCAGGTGGTGTCGTGCTCCGCTCTGTCACTCACACACACGCTGCCAGGGTGGCGGTGTGCCGCAAGGTGGACCTTGCGATGGGGGACGAAGAACAGACGTCCCCGCCCCTACCTACTGCCCCCTACCCCCCCAGTCCCCACCGCAGCGCACGTCTGCAGCGAGCGTCCCCGCCGTTCTTCGGACTACTGATCGAATAATCACACTCCCCGCACAAAGAAATGTTTATCTTTTTGCGCACGGCTTCCAGCGAGCCAACGCTTTCCTCTCGCCGCTCTGTGTGATCACATCCTGTCATTACGGCTCCCCCCTCTCTTTGCAGCGTCTCCGTTTGGAAAGGGACTCGGTGCCAAGGGAGAGTGTGATTCGAATGAGAATCTGGTCGGGCGGTCGGTCCGTCCACAGGTTGGTCATCAGCGGTGGTCTGGGACCATGGTGGTCTTCTCCCCCATCCCCCAGCTCTTTGACTCTGGTTTGGACGCGGAGCTCCGCCGGGGGTCCCCAGGCGTCGCTACCCCACTGCTCTGGAAACTAATGATCAGCCGCTGGGCTGTTTTGTTGGCGAGCACAACAGAGGAAGTGCACAAGTAGGGGTTTTGGTTTGTTTTTCTCTGGACTTTACTTTATGAGCCAAGAAAACCCTTCTCTTCGAATGCTGATATTTTTTTCCGTATATGTTTATTCTTTCTCTTTTTAATTTGTTTTTGTACCGTGTGCATCAGATATCGATAAGCACCAGACACTATTCATCGAATACACAGTTGCAATTAGAGAAGTAGGACATTTTGGTTTCTGGCCAAGTTGCACGGGCAGCATTTGCGCTCCTCCGGTGTTTCTTGTGTGAGACTTTCTCATCGACCAGGAATATGATTGTGAAAGACCCTGAAAAGGTAAGGTATCTTTTTCCAATATGAAGAAAGATAGTTTGCCTCATCTTCCCCATTATATTATTTGATATGGTCACCAATTTGCAACCAGCACAAGAGTTGTATATTTCAACAATGCCCAGTTCATATGTTTTGCTAAATGGACAGCACACCTACACAATCATCATACATAGCATCCTGCTTTCAACATGTGTTTCTATGTAGAGTGTTGATGGGGATAATTCAGACGTGTTTCTGAAGAACTTCAGCCAGCTTAATAATCAAATGGACTGCTAGGTGACGGTATTGACTCTTATTCTCCTGCTGTGGAGGATCTGCATTGTGCCATCAATGCTGACAGGCATGCAGTGGTACTGATCTCTGGAGCCATGCCGCAATACTCTGTTGAATCAAAGTACTTCTGTTTTGATCGATGCCCTACAATGACCCCGTCCCAGGCGTTCCCTTGAGCAGGGTGCTTCTGATGTGCAGTGGTTGGGGAGAGAGGAGGCAGGACTTCTGAAGGGAGGTATATAGTTTTCCGTCAGACATCACATCATTTGTCAATGGTAAATGGACCGCATTTATACGTGCTTTTCTAACCAGCGACCATTCAAAGAGCTTTACAATATTGCCTAAAAGTCATCCATTCATGCACACATTCACACACCGACAGCGGAGTCAGCCATGCAAGGCAAGGAGCAGTTAGGGTGAGGTGTCTTGCTCAGGGACCCCTCAACACTGAGCTAGGAGGAGCCGGGGATCAAACTAGCAACTTTCTGGTTACCAGCAAACCTGCTCTACCTCCTGAGCCACAGGTCGGCACATTCGTAGATCAACGTCAACACGATTTTTTTTTAGTTTTTTTCGTTCTTCTTCTTCTCTTCATATTCTCCTTGCTCCAGGGACTGTTAACCGACATTAACACAAGGGATCAGGAATTGTGATCCGGTACTAGGACAGACCAGAGCTAACCAGATGGGTCCAATTTGAAAATTTTTAAATTTGAAAAAATTGTAAATCTTTTTTGTAAAGTCGTGCATCTCAAAGCATCGACGGACACACTCACACTGTGTGCTCTGTCTATAGCCAGCTCCCTTCCCGCCGCTCGAGGGAGGGAGGAGGAGAGGGAGGACAGAAGTGGGAGGCTGGGGCTACACATGGCAACGTGTTCGTCATAATCAACTCCACATGTTCACATCGTGAGTGATACGGAGACACTCCCACAATCAGATCAAATGGCTGCTCGCAGGCCGGTGTAATCAGAGCCTCTGAGAGGGCTGGTGAGTCCCCTTACCCCCGGGAGTGCAGGTGATGCTGCTGGTGAACCCTCAGTGATGCTCGTGGTTCTCCAAGAGCAGAGGTGATGATGACAGGTTGCTAATTGCACGCTGATTAAGACACTTTGAAAAGCGTGACAGATGCCATGAACGACGTCTTTGTTATTGAAATGTTTTCTCGTGTATTAACATTTTGCCAAATACTAGATTTCAGCGTGAGTACCTAACTGAAACAGATATATAATATATATTTTAACTTGGATGTTTTTCTAGCCACCACTTAAGGGTGCCAGTGAAAACATTATATGTATAATATATATTACCTCTCTTAAATATTTTCATTTTAAAGGGACTCGGTTAAACTGAGCCTTTTATCAGTACAGTAATAAAAACAGTTATAGTAATAGTCATAGTAATTTGTTGTTTCATATGCCAGTGTTAAACAATACTTAATAGGGAACTTAAACGCCTAGGGCCTGATTGTCGTCGCTCATGTTCACGACGTGAAAAAACCAAGCGCTAATGCGAACAAATTATAAATAAACCTTCTCTACACAAAGGGGCCCCGACGACTCGACTCGATTGGAGGGAAGTTAAAGAGAGCGAGACTCAAACCCTCCACCACATCCAGGGCCCTCACCTTGTAAACAGCTAGGAGGCACGACGCTGCACAGCGCTCCTTAAAGTGGAAACATGTCAGCGTTATAAATGGCGCCACGGCAGGCGTACACCCAGCAGATCAATTATACTAAATGCATCGCTGCGTCTTGACACTCTGTTCCTGAATATCAATCCATACCATTACTTAATAAACGACAACACCACCGTCCCTGCCTTCCGCGGAACCATACCGTGTCCCTCCCCTCCAAGAAAAAGAACAAAGGAAGCAGAAAGTAAAAGTATACCATTGCGTAACAGAAGTGTTTATTTTCTCTTGACTAGCACTTTAGACGGGCTAAAGCCGCCGCAGGGGAGATGAAGGTGGCAGTGTGGTGGAAGCTGTGGATTGTCAGCCCTTCTTTAGAAGCCTAATGCGCCACAAACCCCTCGTTGCAAACCTCCGTCTCAGAAGAGGAGCATGCGTGCCATATATATTATTGAACAAGGAAAACAGTCAGAGCGGCATTCCAAACCCCACGTCGGGAACGGTAGCCCGCTGTCGGAACCCAGGAGTCAGCCAGCCTTAAGCTTGACATTTACATTTACACATTATGGGCAATGAAAATTTTATCCAAAGCAACGTACAATAAGTACATTTGTCAGAAGAAGGTAACCAACAATACATCGCTGTCGTTACATTAAGGATGTTCATAGAACCAAGTGCAAAGTGCTAACAATTGTTAGGTTAACCAATTCCCTGTATACAACAATGATAGCTAGGTGTATGATGCTACACAATGCTAAGTACTATAACTAAGTACGACATTCAATAAGTGCGTACGTTAAATACCAACATACAATAAGAAGGAGGGGTGGGAGGGGGAGCTATGCAGAATCTGTTTCTTGCAGTCTGTATAATACAGTCGGAAGGTGTAATGGAGAATCTATACCGCAGGTCTAATAGATGCCCGGCCGAAGTTTTATTCTAGTCTGTCCAGTCAAATCAAACGTTAAACCCGACCTCAAGTGCTGCGGATAATACACCACGCATTCGATAGATGGTATAGATACCGGTTACAGCCCCCACCACACTTTGAACAGAGGAGCTGCGCTGTGTTTCTTCTCTTTTGATTTGGCATCTTGCCATGGTCTGTTCATTACCAGTGAGAAAGTGTCATTGTTTGTGTCAGGGTAAAGCATGGAAATGTATGCATCGCAGGCTTGGAGGCGATAACACCGTCCATTGTGCTGCCTGCTGAATGGCGGAGGCGCCACTTCAGCTGAGAGATACACCCGTTAGGGCTTGCCTTACTGTCGGGGGGGGGGGGGGGGGGGGGGGGGCACCACCATTTCTGTTGACATCCCCGGGAATAGATGTTTGCTGCGTACATGTCACCCGCAAGATGCCTTCGAACACACAGACATCCAGGGACAGAAAGGGACCGGCAAGGGGGAGAGCAGCAGGGACGGCTGACCTTTTCATTCTCTTTTCCCCCTCTTTGACTTGCTGATGATGGACCTTTTGGCCAGCTTGGCAGTGTGTTGTTTTGACCGACTTCAGAGAGAACCGGGGAACTTTTAACATTCCCTGTTGAATTGCCCTGCTACCGCGCTGGCCAAAGGAGAATGAGCGAGCCTGGTTTTTATGCGGGCGATGTGTTGCTGTGAGGACGGCAGGTCTTGTTTATATTGCCCTGCGGTGGCCATACTGACTAACTGTGTAAACAGAGATCTGTTTTTGAATACAGTGGCTGGATGGTTAGCATGGATGCCTCACAGCAAGGTCCGCAGTTTGAACCTTAGAGGGAGAGAGCCAGAGAGGAAGGATAACTAGGTTCTATCAGTTTGCATGTTCTCTCTTATCTTCATGTGGGTTTCCTGCGGGGGATCCTAGCCTTTATTTTCCAACCCTAAAAAATATTTATTCCCAGTGCCCAGGTCCTTCAAATGCAAAGGACAAAGAACCCTGCCGGGTGCAAAACAGAGTAGTTAAACGTATGATACAGACGTACAGATGTACGAATACATACACGTATATACATATATATATATATATATATATATATATATATATATATATATTTGCACGCCATACTTTTCAAATATCGGTTTAATAATGTGTTTGTTATCACATCAATTGTATATTAGGAAAAATGTCTGGAATCCAAAGATGCAATTGATCTTTTATCTTCTGAGGAAAAATGTCTGGGTCAGTTGCTGAGGACATATTTCCCCACTTTAATCGATACAAACAAAGGCAACATATGCAGCATTTAACACCTTGTAATTTTCCATAGAGCCTTCTTTGTCATCATTTGGTCAATCCAAATTGTAATTACGCCGGTGTAGCCTAGAGCAAAATCAATAAACCTGTGTTCAGTCCTTTCACGGTCACCACAGAAAACATGTGTCGTATGGAAATACGTCCCCACACAAAACATCACAATCACCAAGATAAGCAGTCTCTCATCGCTCCTGCTTGAGGAGCGATGAGAGACCACCAAACATTCACAGATTACCACCAACCATGATGCCTTCAACGCACCGTTTAGCCTTAACGTAACACATTCACCGTCAAATCTCCAAGCTCTGTTCACTGTGATCGTACCTCAAAAGGCCTTCGTTTAAAATGCTGTCCCCCCTAATTAGAGGGAGGCATGGGGAGCATCCTAACGGTATACTGGAACAGGTTCACTGTACGGTAGCTCAGACGACCCTGAGAAAGGGCTCCTCCCAAGGCCTTCTCTGGACCTGGGACCATCTGGAGGAGACATGCCAGAGAGGGGGGTGTTTGCATTGGTCAGAGCAGCCCTTGATTAGTATCCCATCATAATTACACTTAGGCAGCATGCTGGCAGATCGATCTAAATCTGCTGCTGCTGCATGGCTTCAGGAAGACGGAGAACGTATAATAATTAGCGGTGACACGCTACCACATGCTGGAGTGACGTGTGACTTATGGTCATTAAAATTGTAGACTGCAGACTTATACGGGAATTGAGGAATAGATCAAAACAAGACAACATGGTCGTTGGTCGTTGTGGTGAGGAGTCCTAGGTACTGATTCATATCGGTTCACCCGTCTAGTACCACTAAACTACCCTAAACTCCATGTATGATCACAGCAGTCTGGCGAGAGAATACCTGATAAACTCTAGAAATGATTCCCTAGGATGTACTGCACTCCGAAAGCGGACAAGCCCTGTATCCTCAGCAGTGCATTTCGAACAGCTTGAAGCATATGGCGGGGAAATCGCAAACTAGTGTTTCTGGCATTTCAGCAGCGATTATTAAGGAACACCTGTTTGTCTGCCTGGCGCGGAGACTCGAGGTCCAGCCCAATTGCAGCAGGCTAATGAAGGTCTCCTCAGCCTAATTGTTTGAACTATAAATAGCGCCCAATAGAAGCAGAGCCCACATGTCTCATATATTATATCTTGCCGATGTGCGGAGCCGGAGGTGTATTGATGTGCAGTCTGAGTCAGTGAGCAATTATGTAAAGCAATTTAAAACTATGAAAAAAACGCTTTTGCAAAAATGGGAAGCATTAAATGTACTGTTACATGATATTGTCTTTCACAGCGGCGCTGTTTGGATGAATTGGAATACAGAGTATATCTTATTTATGAAACAAGGACTTATTGCAACCACAGAGGACACAGCATCTCCTTCATACTGTCACTTTTACTGTCTATGTATTGTCTGGTTAATGGTAAATGGTCGGCATTCAAACAGCGCTCATCATACCTGTGGCTACTCAAAGTGCTTTACAATCAATGCTTCAAATTCACCCCTTCATACACTCATACAAAACCACACACAGAGGTGTCTTATGCAAGATAACCGCATGCTCGTCAGCAAGCTGTTGATAAGGTTGGTTCTTTGCTCAGGGACACCTCCACAGCTCGCTAGGAGGAGCCGGGGTTCGGACTTACAACCTTTGCGGACTGCCGGACCACCACTGCCCCTGGTTAAGGATGAAAATTCAGGGTGAGATGGAGGTAGTTTCCCTAAGCAATTGAAAGTCATGGCTGAAGTGAGTTTCATTTGCAAGGGCCCTGTGATTCTCTGTCTCAAAGACGACTCGACTGAAAATTCATTTGAGCGACAATTAGATGCAAGGCCCATTACTAATAGCAGCATCAGTGAGATTGGAGAACTGCTCAATGGCTTCTTCTCAGGAGCGTTTGTAGCCTCGGCGCTGCGGATGGGAGCCCCTGTTGGTCAGGGGTCACCCGTACTGACGCTGGTGAAATGAGTTTGGTGGGCAGGGGTTTTCCAGGTCAACCCTTTGAGACAGTAAGAGGTAATGGTGACTTTGAAGTGCCATAAAGTTTCACATCAAACCATTACTCCATTCCAATACTGTTTACAGACGGAAAATCTCGAACACGAGAGCGTGAGTCACAACCATTTGTCTCATCACAAAGCACTGCACCTGTTGAATATGAAGGCAAAATAAAAAAAATGCAAACACTTTTTTTTACTTTACTTGCAACTTACTGTTTTGCTGAATTGATTGTTGAACAATAATGAAAGTAAACCAGGGAAAACATCCCAGAGAGTGTTGATGTGGATTGACTGAATCCTTCTACGGTACTGCACAGTACATAGGCTATCAAAGAGTCTTCCGACAGGTTAGAGGGAGAGAATTAGATTAGATATATTGCAATTGAGTTTGTGGCCTTGAGGCTGGGGGGGGGGGGGGGGGGGGGATTGTTTTGGTTCATCATTGGCAAGCTGTAAAGTGGAAAAGAAAGAAAGGCAACAAAAACTGAAAAATAAGCGAGATTTAGAAGCTGCTCATCCAAACTGAGACTCTCCCCCCATCCTCCTCTTCCTCATTCTCCACCTCCTCCCTCCTCTTCCTCCCAGTCCCCCCCGCCTCCTCCCTGGCTCACTGGAATGGAAAGATGATGTTGCTCCTGCTGTCAACCCAGCAGTGGGGTGTCTTCCCAGAGAGAGATCATACCGTACAGTGGCTCCGACTAACTGAGGTCTAATGCGCTAATGGAGCGTGGCTTTGCATGAAAGTATTTCAAAAATGCAACGTAATGTAATGACATGTATTGTATTGTTTAATGGAATGGAATGATTCATGGCCGTTTCAGATATTTTCTCATCCGGCAACCCCCCCCCCCCCCCCCCCCCCCCCCCCCTCTCCTCATGAGGGGCGACAGCACACCAAACACCAACACCCAGCTTTAGAATGGGGGCTGAAGTTGGTAGACATTTATTCAACATGTTCACCCTGTAAAAAAACGACTCTGAAAACAGCAAACAAACACAGACGTGTATGGATGTTTATGCTGGTCTGATGTTGTCGTTTGTTTGGGCAGTAAGGCATCCTTGAGCAAGACTCGTAACCACCTACCTTCCCCAAAACGACCTGTATTCCCCTGCAGCAGCTATTGGTAAAGTGTCTTCAGAATGATGTGTTTGAAAGACAAATGAAACACCCCTGAACCGCCGCCCAATTCAGGGGGTGGAAGGTGTGTGCAGGTGAAACTGGCAACCCTAAATCCCTAGTTAAGCTGTCAACAAAATAAAACAACGGCCAAACCGCCGGGATAATACCCTCAGCCAGAGTTTAGATCTTAGACTCTCCTGGATCTTGATATCGCAGGCTAGAGGAAAGGTGAGCGATGACAGAAAGGCAGAGAAAGATCTCGTAAACAACAAAATAAGTTCTTATCACGCACATTTCCAATAGACAGACAGTCCTTTGGTTGCACTATGGATGCCACCATGGCCCCCAGCCTCATTCAAAGCTTGGCTTTCTTCTAGCGTTTCACTCAAACGGGGGGGAAGTGTTCATTGCTTATTTATTTGTCTGGAACAAGTGCACCCATGAGTTGCACTGCTGTGCATAAGCGGCACAAAAGTCACATTTGAGGGTGCTGAGCTTTTCTAGAAATCTGCCAAAACGCAAAAGCGGCGCAAACAGCTTGTTTGTGTGAACCTGGTGATGAGACAGGATGGGATGTTATTCCATAACGGATAATGGCGTTCGGTACTAGACACGCAGTCTCCCCTAATTACAGAAGATTATGTGACGCATTACTAGGACGATGTTATGTGTGGGGTTGGATTCTGCTATGCACGATTCCCACGATGTAAAAGAGGCTATCCATGTTACATGTTACTAACGATCAAGGCCATTGCAGCTCGCATAGCGGTCCAATTATGCCGAGTTGTAGTTCACCCTTCCTAGTCCCATTAAAGAATGTGCCACACCATGCACAACAAAGGCGGTATTTCTTTCCAACACAAAGAGGCATATTGCATCGCTCAACAAAACTTGTCCCTGGCACGATTCTGTGCGTGGGAGAGATTGGGGAGAGCAGGTAAAAATGAGAGCTCCAGTGCAGTGAGATACTTCAGTATCATGAGACCCAATCAAAGCCAAAGAACTGATGTAATGTATTCCCCCGAAATATAGTGTGAGGCCGTGTTCTGCGGATGATCTCTTGGTTAACCCGGCTGCCCACTGTCTATTCGTCGTCCTGGGATTTAAAAGAAGAAGTGCGTTTCATCTACACGCTTCCATAAGGGAAGAGTTTAAACCACCAGCGAGGCGTTCCAGCGAACAGGAAGGCGTGTGTGGGATGAAATCTTCAACACAGGTGCGTCTTTACCTGACTTCATCATATTTTCTTTGCAATCTGAATACACAGGAGAAATGTCGATGCCAGCTAAACACACAAACACACACACACACACACACACACACACGAACACACACACACACACACATGCAGGCATCCAAACAGAGCAGCCGTAGCCTAAAAGGACTGACATTCCAGAACACAAAGTAGGTCTCCGAACTGAGCAACAAATGAGGAAAACCGCAATTATTCCATAAACCCACTCATTTGAAACCAAAAGATTAGCAAACAAAGTAACAACAGAGACCTGCCACAGACCGAAGCACTTCCGTCTGCTTTTGGCTTCCAAGTAGTTTTAGTTTCTGCAAGCCATTTTCAAGTTTATTATAACCAATTACCAGAAATGAGCTGTGCTAAATCGTACATTCTCAACTAGAAAATGGGTTTTAAAGAATTCCTTTCTTCGTGCTCTGTGGGAAGATACGTCTTCCTTTCGCTGGTTATAATGCATTTTAAACACAAACCTGCTCGTATTCCACAGTGTGACTGAATCAACGCCACGTTGCCCATGTGTGCTTAATCCTAACGAAGGACAAAAAGTTACACAAATGCGAGTTTTTCAGTGCAGGCCCTTAGTGTGTTGTTAAGACAGGCAGTGATCCCTCCTCACAATGCACAATCAGACCCAAGCGATGTATTCTTCCCAAACTGATGCACACGCAGACGTATGCAGCCATGTTTGCAGCATGCGCACGCACACACGCACACACACACACACACACACACACACACACACACACACACACACACACACACACACACACACACAATGAAACTAGTCGGAAACCATCTCTGCATCACAAGCAACCACGGCCCCCTTTACGCACGGCCGTACATCGGGTCTCGATGTACGGCAACAACACTTGAAGAATTGAAGACGACTTAATGGGCATGGTTCCTATGTATATGTGTGTGCGTGTGTGTGTGTGCGTGCGTGCGTGCGTGTGGGTGAGTGAGAGTTGTCCTGCTGGTGGCGCGACGACGGGCCAGCAGACACAGACGAGACGAGAGCAGCAGACCACCGGATGACGCCTGGGGAATTCAGCAGCAATATCCAGCCCCGCTCCAAATGTCAGCAACAGGCAGCGGCACAACGCGGCCTCATATCTCCACTGATCCCAGCGGCCGATGTAATAAGACTGCGACATTTAAAAAAAAATACACACAAAAAACAAAAACAATGCAGACAAACACGGCGGCGAGCGGTGCGACGGCGCCGTGGAGGGTGACTCAGAGGGGATGCAGCGGCCACGGTCACACTTGTTCATTTCGCAATCCTCCGATGGTGATAAATAGATTGGTGCATAAATAATGTCCTGCGTTTCCGCATGAATTCTCAATTAAACACAGATGCTCTCCTGGCTGTTTTGTCTCAGTGTTTTCCATGGAGGTTGAGCGTTCCGTCGCCATTGTCTCGCTTTAATAAGACACACAAAGACGCTGTCAAGATTTTTTTTTTTCTCTTGACAGTGATGAATGACTTATTTAAAAGCATGAATAGTTCTATACTTGGCGGAACTCTGCCATTCCCATATGCGGCCCACGACGATCATGTGGCATATAATTACAACGCCGGAAGACAGCCGTGATTGCAATTAATTATTCACTGAATTTGGAGGAAAACAAATGTTCAAAATGGAGGGAATGTGATGTTATGGCACTGATGTTGGAATATCATCTCATCTCTCGCCGGTGGATGCCTGAGAAATGATTTATTAGATAAACAGAGATATGAACTGTTATGCCCTGAGAAATGGAAGATAGACAAGCTTGTCTGTGTGCGTGTGTTTTTGGGTACGCATGTGTGCATGAGCGCACGCACGTGTGTGTGTGCGCTCATCACGAGTGTGTCTGTCTACTCCTGTCTCATTTTCCCTTTCCCTGTTTTCCGGGTGAATCTCTGTGGCATTCATAGTTTTTGTGTGTGGCAGAACTGAGTGTTACGCAAAAGCAGAGCATATCTCCACGTGAATAATTGGGTCTCTCTTTGTACACTTGTGGAATACAAATGCGGGCCGGAATAGGGCCGAATGCGGGCACACACAGAAGCTGGAGTCAGCACTAGGGGTGCCACAGGCCCTGGCAAGGTTATTGATGGTAGACAAAATGTCTTTGAGGTAGCCTGGAAAGGTGTGTGTGTGTGTGTGTGTGCGTGTGTGTGTGTGTGTGTGTGCGTGTGTGTGTGTGTGTATGTGTGTGACACAGAGAGAGCGAGACACAGACACAGTGTGGTGTCAGTGAGGTGATATCAGCGTCCATCCGTCAGCCAGACAAAATAGAAGCCAGCCCCAATTGCACACAACACACATGCGATTGCACACCCATGGACAAGCACACGCTCTCACTCACTCACTCACTCACTCACTCACTCACTCACTCACTCACTCAAACACACAGATACACACACACACATACACACACACAAGCGTACGCATGCTACCGCAGGTAGAGTACAATAATGGGAAGCCAAAACGCCTGGCTCTCTGGCCCCTCCCCCGCGGTCCACTGTTGTCCCTATGACAGAGAGGGCTTGACAGATAGCTCAAAAGGATGCACAATCATGGCATGCTAGGGCCTGGGATGGAGTGCGGCCATTATTCTAAAGCAAAGCTCTTTGGCGGGGCGAGGCCTGAGCACGGCGAGGCGCTGTGATAGATGGGGTCCATTAATCAAGACCAGACCCACGCCGCCCACAGATTGATGTGCGGAAATTCAAATCCTCAAGCCGCATTTGGAAAATTAAAGCTGCCCGGTCAAGGTGAGGCCCCGGCATTACATGAGTTCCCCGGGGTGTGTGTGTGTGTGTGCGTGTGTGTGTGTGTGTGTGGGGGGGGGGGAATGGTCACCCCCTTGGCGCCCCTTTAATTGTTCGCCTCTCCCCGCTGCTCCCGCCGGCCACCTGTTGAGTGACGTGTTCTTCATTTGTCATTGTCCCCGTGACTTCGGTCCTGCGATGTGGTCAGATATTTCTATACATTACTTTTGATTTATACGATTCCCATTGGTTTTCAAACAGAGTTTTTGATGAAGGGGTCCTGAAGAATTGAACATATGTGTGATATGTTTTAAATATATATAGGTATATAATATATATATATATGTATGTGTGTGGGTCTTATTCTCATTCCCAACACACTCTGATGGCTTGAGATTACTCAGAGCATTCATAAATAATAAAAGTCCTTCAATGCATATGAATGTCTCACTTTCCATAAGTTCTCTATGATAACCTTGAGGTGTGGCTGTGTAACGCACTGCCGTTTTTGGGGTAATATATCCTTTTGTTCGAAGATGTTTTTTTTTTTATCTGCCTTTGTCTAAATTGGATTATACTTTTATTTTGGTAAACAAAACCTAGGAGAAATCCCTGCCAATAATTATTATAAGCTGATTCAAAAAACCCGCAAGGTCTTTCGATCCGCACTCATACCAAACAAAGCAAAGCAGTTACTTAAGTAGACGCTAAAGCAAGAATCGACTTCAAAGATATCTTATTTAACCACACTTCAAGCAATGTATTCCACTTCATTAACAGTAACCAACACAAAATGGAGGGTTTATTTTCTTCAGGGATTTCTGTCTGTCCTTCACGGTCCTCTGGGTTCGTATGTTGAAGAAGTAAGAAAACCATACTTTGTTTCCTAATAAATGAAACGTGTTTGGAGATTAAATAATGACCGGGAAATGTTGTTCAAAGTAACGAAGGCATGGAAATGTAAAAATGCAAATTATTATTTCATGTATTTATGCAGGCATAACCTTTTAATATTGTGACGCATGAAATCTCCATATTTGCCCAACGTAAGTGTATCGGTATGGGCTTTTTGAAAAGTATGGCTGTTCATTTCATTGTGGTTTAAAGTACATTGACCTCTCTTGGAGTTTGATTATACTTTCATAGTGGTCCTGTTTTAATGACAGGGCAGGATATTTTTGCATTGATTCAAATACAAAATGGATGGAGATGTACCTGTGTCTCCAACACCCAGAGTCCAGTTGAGCTCTCCTACGCTTCGATACCTTTTGTTCACAACTGTTTATGTATGTACTGATTGTGGAAACTGCAATATTAAACGGCAGAATTTCAGCAGCGAACCAATGTCGATTTAATTAATGGGGATTTTTGGGACTATAAGCTCCCAGAACCAAGAGGGACTCTCGTCCCACAATACAGTAACAGCTGTTATGCTTCATTTCATATTTTATTTATGATTCAAGTCATCCTCCTCGCACTATATGACAGACTTGTTTTCAACAGTTTTCTCTGTTCAAATCGGTATCGTAAAACCATATGCCAGTACAAATGTACCCTTTGTCTGATTATTTTAATTTTTTCCTATATTTTGAGCGTAAAGATAAGCAGTAATTAGAAAATCAGAACAAAAGTGTATTATTATATTTGGCACAATGGTGCTCCATCGACGACAATATTGACCTCAGAAAATATGACTGCATTTGGCTTGCAGGGCTGGTCTATTATCAAACCAGTAACTGAACCTCTCAACGCAGAAAAGCTGCTCCTTTTGTGCTCAGGTCGGCCCCTGCTCAAACAATTCAACTCAATCACGGCCCCATTATGGATTTAGCAGAAACAAGAACTCAAGATGAGTCTTTTATCAATGTGTCATTAAAAAAAACAATGCCCAGTGCTTCACCCAGAGCAGAGAGAAGGCGTGTGTCTGGCAAAGCGATGTATCCCAGAGTCCCGGGGTGAACCCAGGCCAGACACTCACCTGACTTCGCCCCCTCAACCAATGAAATGACATCCCCGGCCAGCCTGCCCACCATCCCGAGCCATTTAAGAACACATAGGGACAGAATACCAAACGGAGCTAAGTGGAGGAGGAAAGTTGCACTGTGGGAGATGTCAGGCACTTCTGATGAATATTTTCCAAAGGGGAGGAGAAAACGCTCCCTCCTCATAACAACCAGCCCGAAGGCACGGCGCGGCCGTGATGGATTCAGCAATCTCTTGCCGTTCATCTGATTGCGCAAACCATATCCTCTTTTAAACATCTTTTTCCTTCTGAGAGAAATACATTTTACGTGCTTATTGCTGCACCCCATTTGTTCCATAGAGCATTTACATCACCGCCGGTAATAATTAAATATTTTAACTCCTACCCTGATGAGCATCGCCCTAGTCTCTGGATTCATCGGATGTATGTTAATCAGGCAGAAATGCTCCCTGATTATTTTCCCCTCCTAGGTTCTGTGAGAATGTTTCCATTTCCATCGCTTTTTAAGGGGACGTACGGACTTGTGCGATGGATGTGTGCCAGGAACCTCTCCCCCTTCTCTCAACAGAAGCTAGCCACTCAAAACTCGCTCTGTTTGTGTTTCACTGTTCTGCGTACAACTGTAGAGCGTAAACAATGCGGTATTGAAATAAGAAATGGTTGGCGAGTGGTGGGGGAGAAGGAATGATAGTTCACACCCACCGTGGACCCACCGTGTCCTTTCTCTTACATTTGTTCACCAAAGCCAGAGCAAGTGCACTGCCAAAGGGAGAGCGCTAGCAAAAATTGCTTCTGTGGAATGCACTTCCACTGCCTTTATTGCTTTCTGTAATTGGTTCTCTGTGAAGGAACAGGCCACATAGAGTCTTTTTTTTATACCCTAAAACAGTGGTTCCCAAACTTTGACTTTAGGTGTACCACTGAGTTGTCATCGAGACCTTTCGCAGCGGACACCCTTATATGCAAACGCAATAAAATAGATAAGTACACACGCAGTGGCCAGGAACAAAGTGCCAGCGAACATTTTATACACAATGTTGCATGCAGGAAGGTCATGGCCAGTGGGATATGGAGGGAAGATAAAGTCAGCCATGCTGCTTATTCTCACAATGTATTTCTTTGGCAAACACACTATCAACGACAAAAATAACTATGGGAAAATATACAATTGAGCGCACCAAGTGACCATTTTTTTGAGTATTATAATACTTATACTGAACAATATTTATAATACATTTCTTTTCAATTATCAGAGTTATTTGTTCTATTATTCTAAACTTCAGTTTTCTAGCGTTGCGCGCTCTCAACCTCTAGTTGTAATTAAACCCATAGCATTAATGTGGAAACCCCAGTCGATATTGTAACAAATTTCTGAGCGCATAATATAATAAGAGATTAAACATCTCTTCCAGTGTCCTGGCCAAGACAGGCAGCAGTAGCCTACAGTCACACATAGCATACTGAAAAAACTTGAAGAAAATCAAAACAACTAAAACAGTCAGCAAGGGGGAGGGGGGATAACAATATCGCCAGACATTTCGGGAGGCTCAAGGAGTGGAGTAATATTAAGTTTGAGCAACAAAGTGTAAAGACATTTCGGGAGGCTCAAGGAGAAGAGTAATATTACATTTGAACAACAAAATGTAGTCTTGTGGACTCTATAGTGGTAGACTATAGACATAATTCACCATACTGTGTTATTGACATGTTTTCGTTCTGTGTTATAGGGACACTGTCTCTTTAAGATCAAGTTACTTGTGTGTTGTTATGCTGGTCGGCGCAATGTTTGAACGCTTTTTATATGACAAAATGAACGACCTGCCGTTGCTTGTCGAGGAGAGAAATTGTCTCTTCCCTTCTTTTATCGCAATTTCTACAGTCTATAGACAGAACGTCTTACCTGGGAGAGTTTGTTAAAGGCGGAGCCGTTATGTTTTGAAACATAACGTCTTACCTGGGCGAGTGTGTGCTGCTGCGGTGTATGCGAGTGTGTTCTTTCCTGGGCGCGTGTGTCGATGGCGAAGCCGTTATGTTTAAGGGGGAGTGTCGCTGCGGTGTGTGCGCGTGCGTGTGTGTTCTTACCTGCGTGTGTGTCAATGACGGAGCCGTTATGTTTAAAAACATAACGTCTTAGCTTGGCGAGTGTGGCGTGTGTCGCTGCCTTTGTTTTGTGGTACGGTGTGTGCGCGTGCGTGTGTGTGTGCGTGCGTTTGTGTGCACTTCCATGTATGTTACGCTGGCTTTGTCTTGACGTGCGGTGTATGCGTGTGCGTGTGTGTGTGTGTGTGCGTTTCCATGTTCGATCATGTGCATGTGTGTACGGTGTGTGTATGCGGTGTGTATGTGCAGGCTTGCGGTGTATGTATGCGTTTGTGTGTGCTGTGTGTGTGTGAAAGCTGCAGGCTGCTTGGCACATGCGCACATGAGTAACATGAGTAACTGGTGCGACAGGTCTGCTATTTTAGTAGTAAGATTTGTCTATTTCAAGCCTACAATCCCACATACCACCTGCAGTACCCTGATGTACCACCAGTGGTGCGCTGACCACAGGTTGAAAACCATTGTTGTGAATCACACACGCATAAAAAGGATATCTTGTGTGTTACACAAGCAAATGCAAGTGTGTAGAATGAGGGCGATAGTCGAACACAACAACATCAATATATACTACAATTACACAATGGAAATATGTTTAGAAACTGCGCTTTTCCAAAGACAGACTCCCCTGGACCCAAAGTCATGTTATTCAGCGCAGTAATTGCCTCCTCATGCTTTGATCCCTGTGGTTTTATGGAGTTTTCAAAGCGCTGAACAACAGCCAGAGTGCATGACCTTCTCCCGCTACCACACTCAAGATTTGTGTGTGATTTTAGGACTGACTGTAGGCCATAAATCTGTTTTTCCTCACCAAGCTGGGACTGTAGGAACATGTACTGGTGTCTCGCGCTGTGTATTTCATCTTGTGACATCGCACCACTCCCTGTGGGCAACACAGAGGAAATTTAATTACCGCATCTATAGTTTTGTCAGTGGTCCATCACCATACAAGACAAAGTGAATGTTGGGAAACGGATAAAAGAATCAATCTTTAAAGAAAAGAATGATGTATTCTCCCTCTTGTTGTGACCGGAAGGAGTCACTATATATAGGAGATATATTCAGACATCTGAATATATCTCCTGAACATACAAGTCCTTTTTTAAAATCCAGCCACAGACGCATATTTTACCAGAGAGGACATTTAGATGAACTTTAATCCAAGGTTGCAGCCCTTATTAATGCCTGACAGTAGATCCCAACACGCTTGCTGCCATCTGCACTGCCTCCCTGTGACGCGTCGTCATCCACAGACAAGGTAGCATTGGAATCCATCAGCAGAGGTGCTTATCGATCAGGCGAGCGGGGCGGTGTAGTGAACTGTTGAACTGTTCCACTGTGTTATTTGCAGTGTTTGGAAGACTTTTGCATATCATTGATTGTGTCGACTGCTATGGCCCAGTTGCATATAATGCTGTAATGAGGCTGAAGCATTGTGAACGATAGAGGACAGAATATGCACATGAATTAATGTCCCACGATAAAATATTAACATATATATATATATATATATATATATATATATATATACATATACATACAGGTATATTCTTTAACTGTGGTGACGTATTACCTTGGGGACAGGATAGTGATAGTGGCACTACGAGAAACTGTGTGGACATACTAAGAATAACCACCAACAGAGACCAATTCAATTAGCTCCTTATAAAGTACGGACGTCTACACACTTCATGTGATGCTATTAATATGATTTTCGATTAAGATAAATACACAATATTATGGACAGCTTGTTTTCTTGTAGCATAACAATAAGCCAGTCCCCCAGCACACACACACACACACACACACACACCTACACGCACACAGACACACACACACACACAGACATTTTCCTTCACTTACCCCCCCCCACTATATTCAGTAGGACTGCATTTGCGTCTGAATTGCAGTGAGTCCGCCCTCTGGGCTCAGTGTACTGGAGTGCACTAAAAATGTTGACAAATGGCTTTTGAAGGAGGATGTGACTGGCTGGCTGTCCCACACCCCTGCCCAGGTTTGGACGAGAGGGCACATTAAGCCAGGATTCAACAGCCTAAGACCTCCAGACTTTAGATACACCACTGCCTCTGGAGCCAGCGGGAGGCTGACCTAGTGTATATAGTGTCCTTGTACCTTAGTCTATGTTCCTACCTCTCTGTCGCTGTGCAGCTTGCGTTGATGCGTAGGGGTATTCTGATTGCAGCCAAAAAGTCTAGACATCCGAGGAGATGAATGGGCAAAGAGAAAGTGAATTGAATTTGCGGAAACTCTCTCGGCACACGCACCCATACGCACACCCACGCACACAAACATTCATACACACACACACACACACACACACACACACACACACACACACACACACACACACACACACACATACACATGCACACACACACACATTCGTACACACACGCATACATACACACACATACCCACACACACATCCCTAAATGCGTATTTACACTATACTTTACATTAGAAAATTAATGATGGTGATATTGTTAATAATAATAACCTTTATTTGTGTACCATTTAAAACAAGGTTTACAAAGTCATTTACAAAGAATAAAAAAAAAATTATATACTGACTGCAGAACATCTAATATGCTGAATAAAACAACACAGTTAAAGCAAAGCCTAGATTAAATAAGAAGAATAAATCCCAGCTTCAACTTGAAGCCAAGTCTATGAAAATGTGCTTAGGAGAGATTATAAATAAGAAACTCTCCTCGCTGAACCTTCTCACCAGAGACCCCTGCAGACTACCCCACAGAACGCACCGTGGGAGTGGATCCGTCTCGTCTGGAAAGAGCCTCTCCTTCGCCTTCTTCTTCAGTCAGGCTTATTTATAGGTTTATCGCTGTCGATTTGTCCTTGGATGACAAAATGCAGTCAAGGCCGATGCCATTCTACCAATCAACTGACGCCCAGTCATAACAGGAGCAGCAGGAGGCTGGACAAGTCCACCCAGAGTATATTATGGGAGGGCTTTGCTTTGTTCATGTCTGGCCTTGGATTCCCTATTCTGCCTTTCCACATTCTTTCTCACCTGTCCATGTCTTCTGATTTCTAATTAATAAGTTCAAACAACAAGTAAACCAAAACTGAATTGTATTATAATGAGCCTACTACTTTATTTAGTAGTGGGTCTTTGTTCATTGCCAATGTTTCTTAACTCATTAACTATATATCTAACTAGCATCAACTACATTGTCTGGCCAGCAGACCATACAACTTTGTCTTTCGGACCTTCCAAACCTGGACACCTGACAAACTTCACCTGGATACCTGGCCAAAACCCCGATTGGCTGGTGTCAGGTGTTAATTATGGACCCTGTTGGCAAGAAGTAACCCTTCCAAACCATATAGTAGCTCTCTTTTGGAGGTTGTTTGAACAGTTCTGAAATGCAGGATATGCCTGTTTTTTTATATCTATCGGCCTGTCTGTCTGCCTGTCTCTGCGTTTGAGGTGTGTTTTCATAACCGAGACACATACTGCCCGTGAAAATCACTTTTGGCGAAGAAGAGAGAGACACCGTCTCCTCCAAAAGCCTCTCATATCTTAGACAGAAATCAATCACATAATACATGAAGATGAAATATTAAGGCTTCAGCTTCTTTTGTGGGGTGAGTTTAGTTTTTTTTTAATGCACTGCAACATCCTTCATCTTTGATTGTAGTCTGGACCATGTCTAAGAATGTCTGACCCTATTCTTACCACACCTTACCCTGCCTCCCCTTGTGTCTGAAGACCAACCCCTCATGTAAAGATTCAGCGTACTTACCCAGTTCACAACACCATCTTGTTGCGAGCCGCGATCCCCTGCTCTATAATACAAAATATATAACACCTTCCCAGTCTGAACTGCAGGGAGGCCCAGCGAGGCACAACATGGCGCAGACTTCAGACCGCAGGCTGTGCTGCTTGTTCTCAGATGTTTCAGCAACAGCCCATTTATATCCGGGAAGATAATCCACCTGTCAATGTCCACATCGAGGGTAAAGAGCCCTCGCAACACAGGAGTACGAAACAACAAGCAGATCACTGCTGGTGATGATGTGTGTGGGTTAGGACTCTACGTTATACTATCGACAACGGTTGGAATGAACGGGACTGAGGCCCGACCCGACCAACGAAAAGTGCTTGTTAATTCATTGTTGAGGCATCATCATCATCGTAATATTTTTTTTGGTGAAGTACTTTGCAAATAGATGTTTGAGAGCTGAGAGCATGCCAAATTTACTACTTCGAAAACATTGATTGCCGGAAATCTACGCTGATTGTTGGATTATGCAACAAATCAATGTACTGGAAGACACAACATCATGAATTGTAAGCAACAAATCAAACTTCATAAATCATTAAATATATCCTATGATGCTGTTTCATACACAATGTGAAATATTAAAGGCAACATAGCACATAGCAAACGTTTTCTTTAATATTAACATTTTCTGCGAAAGACAACACATAAATAGCAAATAAACACAAGCATAAGCGCATGGTGTGTGTGTGTGTGTGTGTGTGTGTGTGTGTGTGTGTGTGTGTGTGTGTGTGTGTGTGAGTGTATGTGTGCGTGTATTGTCAGGGACCTAACACCATAGCAAGTGTGTGTGTGTGTGTGTGTGTGTGTGTGTGTGTGTGTGTGAGTGTATGTGTGAGTGTATTGTCAGGGACCTAACACCATAGCAAGTGTGTGTGTATGTGTGTGTGTGTGTGTGCGTGTGTGTGTGTGGGTGGTAAGTGCGAGCCAGGATCAAGCTATAATGATGTAACCTGTGTTTCGTAACCCATTTTCATCCATCTAACACTCGACACAGAGTGGGTTCCCCAAGGTCCTGCTGGTAAACACCACACACAATAGAGAGGGCATTATTTGAATGGTCATCTCCTGTGAGCATACATTATTTAAAACCCTGCTTAGCCTTTCAATGCTGATGCTGTTTCCCTGCGCTGACCAACGGTCAGCCCTATTCTCACTCGGCTCACCTCAGCTAAAGTCACCGTGCAAAAATTCTGCATTGTATGAAAAAACACACTGTCGTGATAGTAAAGGGGTATTAAAACAACTAAGCCTTAAGGCACCAAAAAAACACACGTTACAAACACTAAAGGTCTATTGGGAACTACGCAGCCTTATCTTTAATTATAGCCCCATAGTCGTTTAAGTGAACTCATTTAAAAATAGCTTTGCCTGGCAAACAAGTGCATGCAGCACAATTAACTTTGTCCCTTTATAATAAACCAAGCAGATGCATGGGGGTATAGATACAACATACAAATAAACAGACTTTGCGATAGAAACAAAAGACTGATAGAGAGCCAGATAAACTTATGCAAACTTATGGTACTGCAGTGGTGGAACAAGCTCCCTGCCAATGTCAGGACTGCAGAGTCGCTCACCAGCTTCCGCACTCAAGATTCACCTGTTCAGAGTTCACGTAGATTCTGCATAGCCACCCCATCCAACCCCTCCTACTTATTGTATGTTTTACTTCCTGGTACTAATGTACGCACTTATTATATGTCGTACTTAGTTATAGTACTTAGTTGTGGGTTAACCTAGTGATTGTTAGCGCTTGGCTCTTGGTTCTATGAACATCCTTACTGATCTGACATTGTTGTTTCTCTTTCTTCTGACAAATGAACATATTGTAAGTCGCTTTGGATACAAGCGTGTGCCGGATGCCCTAAATGTAAATGCATATGTAAAATATAGATGTCAAAGACAGATGGGAAACACGGATCAATAGATTGATTGACAGACATAAGATGGATACCAAAGAAAGATGCAATAGATTGACCGACAGACAAAACGATATATAAAAGATAGACTTGAAAGACGGATAGATGAAAAGATAGACACATGGATGAACAGACTGACCGACAAATATGAAAGAAAACTGCATAGGACAGACATACTGACAGACAGACAGACAGTTAGACACATAGACGGATATACACGAAAGACATCAGAAAGATAGCTTGATATCTGGCGGTGTTCCTTGTTTGCACATGGCTGTTCGTCCGGGGGACACCAGAGGCTTCCAGTGAGCAGATTGCACACAGCAGCTCCCTCTGCCACACTGCGATGCTGGGAGACACACACGCAATCACTGCCATTTGCACTTACATACAGCTGGGCCTTTCTTTTTTTTGTGGATTGCGATAAGCACACATAGCTGAAAACCGTTGGATTACAAAGACCTCTTGGAGGTGTGGACACCCCTCCGCTCACCTGCGTCCGTGTTTGCTGGTTGATGTACCTTCGCCCGGGAAACATAGTGAGAAGCAGAACAAAAGGCTTAGGTGGGCATTTTGTTGTGGGAAATATTCCGAGATAAACATAAAGGCCTGCGGAGTGTGTGAGTGAGTGCGAGAGTGATGCTCCGTCTCCTTGACTTCAATTGGGATTTGGCTCTCTCTTTTGGCTGAGCTTAGTCAATGTTCAGAGAAAGAGCTTGCCGATATCATTGCATTGAGTCTCTTGAATGTCATTGATAGAGGTAACGACCGACCTGACAGCATCCATCTTTCAGCGCAGCGCGTTTGGCAGCTTCTCGCCACCTTCACCTCAGTCGTCAGTTTGTTTTGTGTTGAATCAAAGAGACTCGTGAAATATTTACAATTCGTATCCTGTTATGGATCGCGTCCCATCAGAGGTCAATGGTGTTCGAACCCCCAGGTGGGCGGTCGGCCAACATGGATTGAAAAGCTTGAAAATAAACAGTTTGGGAAAACATTTCACATTAGGGGACAAAGCATTTCAGCACTTGACAAAGTGGGCAATTTATACTCCAACAATAATAGTAGTATACAACGCTATTCAGTCGTTGGAACAGAATGTGTTGAAAAACATGCGGTTTTTCTCTACTTGCGGCCATGAGGTCGAACTGAAGTGCAGGGATTCATGGAGGCGGTCCATCAAAATGTTAATGGCGGCACAAAGTACAGCATAATTGTTGACGTAAATAACAGACATATTCAGTAGACCCTCAATTAATCTGCCTTGGTCCATTGTGTGGACACTGTTACAAATACATTAACAATCAAAAAATCTGTTTCTTTTTTTGTTCCTTTTCTGGACTATAGCCTACTATGTCTTGTGACCAACGTTTATCTGTTGAAGAAATGAGTACCTGAGAGAGAGAGAGAGAGAGAGAGAGAGAGAGAGAGAGAGAGAGAGAGAGAGAGAGAGAGAGAGAGAGAGAGAGAGAGAGAGAGCGAGAGAGAGACCAGGGCAGATGACCCAGAATCTCTTGAGAAGCTGGGGTAGTGTTGTAGGAATACTAACTAAGATGTGATATGAACCACAACTCTTTCATATTCTATCTACTCACCAACGCCTACTGCACACCGAGCCTGTGTTGCTTTGCGTTATAAGTTAAGATTTTCAGATGATATTTGAAATCAAATATATACTGATTGTGTAACCTTCACTTGGTCCATGGGAGGGGAGTGGATTACATTGGAGACAAGAAGATTCACATTTCAATGTATGTTCAAGTAACTTACTCTTAAGACTGAAAAGATATCTATATATATATATATATATATATATATATAACTTTATGTGCAATCCATCCACATTCATTGCCTATTTTTTTTCCAATCCACCTTAGAGCTTAGATCGGGCCCAGAAAATCAAGCCCGACCCGACCCGAGCACGTGCACGTTCTGTCCGAGCCCGGCCCTGCCCGACATATTAACTGTAATTATGAGGCCGAGCCCGAATTCAACCCGACATTTTTTTTAATACATGGGATGCGTGCGAGTGGAGGAGACACGTAAGCTGCAACATGTGTGGCGTTTTTACATTGTGTAACTTTGTACACATTTGTTACTTAGGCCTACTCTGCTTAATATATATAGGCCTATGAAAAGTCTGTTTATGGGACCGATTTCTCCTCAGATTAGGCCAATAAAGCAATGATTAAAAAAAAAAAAGAAAAAGACTCAAACGCTCGATCAAAGGCCCGGCCCGACCCGGCCCGAGGAGAGTGGTGGGAAATATCGTCCCGACCTGGCCCGCGGGTCGGGTCGGGCCGGGTCGGGCTCGGGCTCGGGCAGAGAATCTAAACTCTAATCCACCTATCGATTCAATGTCATACAAAGTAATACGTGGCATTTTCTGGAGTGAGTACTTATTGTGCACTCCTCACCCGCCTCCATGCTCGTCACTGGAGAGCATTGGCTGGCCCTGGATCAGTTGGATTCTCACCCCAAATAAATAAACACATCACATCAGACTATTCCCCCTCCTACTCCGCCGGAGGCAATTCAATTAGGGGCCGGATTATCCACTCCAGCTGCCGGTTGCTGCTACACCCTGGCCTAGGGTGAAGTCCAGGGGGGGTGGTGTTACCCATTACGCCAGCCGCCCTTCAGGAGGTGGGGCATCACAAAATGGCTGACTGCCACTCTTCAAAGAAAACAAAACCAACAGAGGAATCAAAGGGATGGTTCCCATCCATGCAGCGATGTAATGTGGCGTGACTAACGGCCCCGCTTGTCGGCTGTTTCTTCACCGCGGTTACCGTGGATGAGGGGTTGAGGCAGAGGTTGGAAGCGGAGGGTTACCGGACTACTGAGTTCCCCTTTCCCTGGTTGGGAGAATGGAATAGTTTAGTCTAATCGTCGCGTTTTCATTGTCCTTTAAAAGGTTGTCCTAACGTGGCGTGGAGACACCGTTTACTGGGAATAGCTCGGGTGAAACCCCCTCGTTTGCCGGGGAAAGGTTCCACTTATGATTATTGACACACATTGACGCGTCGTCTCATAGGAGTTGTTAAGGAATTGACTTGTGCAATGATGTTATTCTAGTTGAATGTGAGGTCAACAGCTCCAATAGGTTTGAGCTTACGCACAGGGCCCTGATCTCATTGGTTCATCTGAGAGTTGAAGGCGGGGCATTGAACGTATGCGCCAAGATGGCCGCCAGAGGATCGTCGTGAGGTTGGTTTGAAAATTTGTAAATTTGTCCTTGCATTCTTTCTCTAATGTTTATTGCTATAAAGAAGTACCTACTACGGTACACAACCTCTTGCACGTCGGCATACCAACAGTACTGTCTTGAGGACACATAGCGCGATAGTAGAATCGTCTGATTTCAGGAGTGAAGTTGATGATTTGATGCATTTTCCTTTGGTTTGGTAGCATTCGCACTGGACTTTGTAAGGTGAAGCAAACATTGTAAACAAACAATGGCGGTCAGGGTGGGCACTGGGCACACGTCTACTGGACAGGAAGTCCGAGGGAAACCATCAGCGTTTCCTCAAAGCGGTCAGAGAACGTATAATGGCACAACAACGTAGCCATTTTTTTGTACAGGAATGAGTGATGCAGTAGGTGCCCAGGCTTATGTGTTATGTTAACTGGAAATGTTTTAGAAATACTGTATTTCCTTCCTACACATACTATATTTTTGTTGATGTTCTGTTCTATGCGCATCATGCGTAATGCGAGGCAGGCCCATGCGCTGGAAGTGGAGTTCTGAGTTTGATATCCAAGCCCACCAGTTCTTATACTTTTTGCCGTTGTGCCTCAGTTACTTGAATCTATTCAGTTTGTGCCTTGAATTTTCTTTAATCTAATTTCAGTTTGTGCCTTAAGTATGCAATACTGTTCATTCGTATTCTTGTCAAAAATGATGGTTTCGTTTCAACTCGTTTCGATTCAGCATACTGATTTCGAGTGTTTTTTTCCTTGTAAAATGCTCAATAAATTGAACAAATTGGATTTGATTTCCTTATTTATTTGACTAATAGATGGAAAACGAATACATTTGTTCAGTGAAGGCCAGTTCACGGAAGAACTACAGGGTACATTATGAGTGCGCTACACTTTTCTTTTTTGTAGTACGGTTAACCGGGTTTTTTTGGAATATCAGAATATTGATATGCCTTCAAATGCCCATCCCTAGTTTGCATACAACGAGTACTCTCAGCCCACAATGCTTTGGTGTTTGGTTCCATTCCAACAGTTTTGCCGAATCCTTTCCACACCTAAAGGCCAATTTCCACTGGAAGCGGTACGGACACGTTCCAACTAATGGCTCAAGACGTGCATAATTATAATAGGCCTATATGAATTGTAGAAATGATTATGATTAGAATGATTCATACATTATTATACATGAGTTATAATCAACCCCTACACATCAATATTATAACCAATTAAATACGGTATGATTTCTAGATGTCATGGCAACGCCCGTTCGCGGCGCTGGACTTGCGAGGCATCGGCGCGGACTTTCATTTCTTCTTTACCACTGATTAGCTATTGATACCATAGATAGACTCAGGGTGCGATTTGCCGGTGGGGATGGTGGGGATTATCCCCCCCTCTGCTTTACACGTCCTACCCTCTGCTGAATTATTTTTATCCTCGGTGGGGATAAAAATTATCCCCCCCACCCAAAGTATTTTCACCATTACATCGTAATAATTAACAACCAAAATACACAGGGTCCGTCTTCATTTTGAAACATTTTAAAATGTTTCTCAAAATTATCCCCCCCTCTGGTTTTTTCACAAATCGCACCCTGGATAGACTGTATAATATTACAACACCCTGTGAATTGCATAGGGGTTGATGTGAGCTCATGAATATTCATGAGCAAAGGCAAACTGATTGGCTGTAGAAGTGTTCTGAGACACGGCTGCGAACCGGCAACTTTCAAAAATAGAAGAGGCAAGTATCATAAACGAAGAGCCGGTTTGGGGACGGTGCCGTGCCGGTGCCGTATCCAGTGGAATAGCCTACATTGACTTTAATGGTTTCTATTATTTTCGGCGACCGGTTCGGTGCCGTGCCGGTTCCGATGGAAATTGGCCGTAAAGCAAAGAGAACCAGAGTTCACTTGGAAGCAGTTGGAATAAGAGTTTACTTGGAATTTCAACCCACCCCAAACGAAGCGTACTGTTGTTTTCGGAAAGCTCCAGGGTTCGATTGATTTGGGCCGGCTCATGGGTGAAAGCACGATCGGAACTGGCAAGTAGAGGTGAAGCTTCTTGATAAAGACGATATCTAAACAATGTCGTTATGTAATCAGATGGATTATTATTGGTCAGGTAACAATGCTGAAAATGAAAGGCGTCTCTCTTGTCATTATACACACACACACACACAAGGATAACTTTGCATCACACGCAATCAAACACACGCACTTTAACTAGGCCACTATGTTAATAATGCAATAGAAAGCGATAACAGACATAAAGGTCAGGTCAGATGATTGACAGAATAAAGTGAATATCCTCGTAGAAATGGGGCAATTCATAACAGAGCTTCTCAAAAACAAACCTTTCAATAATGCTCAGCCAAAAGTGAGCGCATTCCCAGCCTCTAGAAAACCTGCTTTAAACGTACGTCAGATATACTGGAAGCATATGCGCTTAATGAATATACTGAACTGCAAATGATACCTGACGTAGGTTTACGCTGCAGTGAGCGTGTGTGTGTGTGGGGGGGGGGGGGGGGGGGGGGGGGGAAGGGGTGGTTGGAGGTGCCAGCTGAAGATTTACACTCCCTCCGTCGGCTCAGTGAACATCAGTAAAGGCTGTCGTCGTTTAGTGTCCCTCTGTCTCTCTCCGTCTTTGTCTCGCTCTGCCTCTCGGTCGACCTCTTCATCTGTCTCTGTCTCGTCCTCTGTCTCTCAATCCGTTTGTCTCTCACTCCCTCTCTCTCTCTCTGTCTAACTCTGTCTTATCATCCTTCTTTCTCTCTCTCTCTCTCTCTCTCTCTGTTTGCTCTCTGTCTTATCATCCCTCTGTATCTCACACCTCTCTCCTCTCACTCCCTCCCTCTCTCTCTTTCTCTCTGTCTTGATCTCTCCTCCCTCCCTCTGTCTCTCTCTCCCTCTCTTCCTTTATTTCTTGCTGCCTCTCTCCATTTCCGGCTCTGTCTGGCTCTCTCCCTCCCTCCCTCTCTCTCCATCACTCCACCACCCCTGCACTCTGTCCCTCCCTCCTATGCTTCCCTCCCTCTTCCTCTCTTGTCCTCTCTCATCCCTCTCCCTCTCTCTCACTCTCCCACCATGTCTCGGCCCACACAGCCCGGGTCGGCCTCCGGACTCTGATTTATCGCGGCTGTCTTTCCCCACTGCACTTCCCGCCAAGAGAGAGAGAGAGAGAGAGACGGGTCGGCCCAGGAGATTTACGCTCGGATATGAGAGGAGGTTTGCTCTGGCACGGCCGCACACTCTTACAGCAGCAGACACAGCCCTCTCTGGCCGCCCACCCTGTCACCTAGACCCTGGGACGCAGCCTGCAAAGAAGAGAGCATTCCCCAGCACCAGAATCACTCGCGATGATACACTCTCCAGCCAGGCTTGGGTGTCGTGAATGAATAATTCATCCGCCCATCTGCATCCTTCTCTCTATAGCTTATCAGCATAAATGAGAGTAAAAGACCATCGTATATCAGGGAAACCGGGAAAAAATAAGAATTTATGCTTTTATTTTAAAGATATCTACTCTGCACCACTATCAAACATCGCTATTAGATAACCTCTCGAAATTGGTGTTCTACGTTTGCTCAATGTTTGTTTGTGTTAAAGGCATACATGTGTGGTGACTAATGCAGCGCTTAGTGTAGTGAGTGAAAGGTCTTGTTGCTCATATTTGGGATATAAAAACACGCTTGTGAAAGGTTTTAACATTAGACAAGGGCTTCCCTCTTTCTCGGTTCCCATCCTAATGTGTTTGGCAGGGCCCTTGATATAATTACTAACTGTGACAGTGTAGGAGATATGGCATTAGCATCCGCAAAGCAGCAGTTAGGCTAATTTGCTGTTAATTAAAATAAGATTTTTTTTTCCACAGCCATTTAAAGTATTCAGGCTTGCTTGTGACTATCCGATACGATTCTAATTCATTTCATGTGAACATCCTTTCGCATTAAACGGTAACCATATTTTTAAGCCGATGGGGCCTTTTTGGCTGATGTTTTTTGAAGTGGACTAATTTGGGCGACTGTTGTTGTGTAGATGTAAGTATGTGTTCTTGTTAAGTGCTGATGAACGGGCTGGTGCAGGAAGGTCCTGGCTGCCTGCCACTGCTTTGAGGGCAGAATCTTTTGGCTCTGAAGGGGTGCAACATAAGTGAAATGTTAATTTTGAATTGCAGTAATGCTTTTGTTTCCCGCTACCGGTCAAGCAAAGGAACACTTATGATGATGATCGTAATAATTAATCAAATGTTGATATTGATTCTCAAAAATATTGATATTAATCATTTGAATCCATTTCTTGGCTAATTTTTCCACACTGTCCATATTTCTTTGAACTTAATATTATCGTGTCTCTCAGCCTGCCTGTCTCTCTATCTAACTGTCTATATTTTCGGGCTGTTTGTCTCTGCCTGCCTGTCCCTCTATCTGCCTGCCTGTTCCTCTCTCCACCTGTCTTTCTGTATCTTCAGGCCTGTCTCTTTATCTGCCCATTTGTCTCTCTGCCTGCCTGTCTCTCTGTCTATCTACCTGTCTATCTGTGGCTTCAGGCCTGTCTCTCTATCTACCTTTCTATCTCTATCTTCAGGCCTGTCTCTATCTACCTGTCTGTCTGTATATGCAGGCCTGTCTCTATGTCTACCTCTCTGTCTGTATCTTCAGGCCTGTCTCGCAAACTGCCTGCCTGTCCCTCTGCCTACCTGTCTGGCTGTATCTTCAGGCCTGTCTCTCTTACCACCTGTCTGTCTGTGGCTTCAGTCCTGTCTTTCTATCTACCTGTCTGTATCATCAGGACTGTCTCTCTATCTGACTGCCTTCCTATTGAGAACAAAGGTGACAGTGGTGCAGATATCTGAGGGATCCTGCGTGGATCTCGGTTTGAATGGAGACATTCAGGGGCCCGGCTTTATAATGGCTCCTGTGTGGCCGTCTGGGGGGGCCGGGGGGTGATACCCCATTGTGTCCCATCGCTCCACACCGACCGGAAGCTCCGCTCGCTGCTGTCATCCTTTCAGCGTTTAATCAACACAGACTCGGACTCGCTATCTGGCTCAGCAAGGCATTATACACCTCCTTCTCTATTAATTACATTTGGATGCTTGTTAGACTAACAACTGACACATGGCGGCTTTTTTTCCCGCCTCCCGGCTGCCAGCGACCCGTTCAGTATTCATGGCGGACGGCGCCGAGACACTCGAGGACGGCGGCGGCGACGGCGGTCTCGTCTCCTCGCCGCGGCTCACGTTTCCCCGTCCCCCAGTTTCCCTTTATCAGCTCAAAGTACAAATTGGAGCTTAGCAGCTTGATAGTAAATTGAAAGTCATTGGAGCATTTACATGACATTTAGCAATGGTTGCATAATTCAGGCATAATAAAACATGTGTCAAACTGAAAAGGTTTTGCACTCTGCCTGTGCCTAGCTTATAGACTCGTTTGGCATGAGCCCGCGTTTGGCAAGGATGAGTGTGTGTGTATGTGTATATATTTTTTTTGGTGTCTGTGTGAGTGTGTGTTTGTGACTGCCTTTATGTTGGTCTTTTTCCGATGTGTCTCTGTTGTGAGGGAGTCACAGAGAGCCAGTCGTCACGCAACAAGAGGGTTGCCAGTTAAATCCTCCACTCCACCTGAAATAATTGCAGAGGTCCCCTTGAGCAGGGCACTATGGCCTTTGAAAGCTCTGTGAGTGCCTGTGCGTGCATGAATGTGTGTGTGTGTGTGTGTGTGTGTGTGTGTGTGTGTGTGTGTGTGTATGCGTGTGTGTGCACACATTCACGTGTTCATGCGTGTGTGTGAGGGTGAATGTGCGTGTGTGCATGCGTTTGTGCATATGTGTGTGCACAGAGTGACAAGAGAAGTATGCAATCAACTTGCATGCAATTTATTCGCTTATTTTTGTTGTGGATTCAGGTGCTGTCAATTAGCTATGATCTGTTCTTCTTTTTAGGTCATAAACCTCCGCAATGATGAATATTTCCCTTTTATGTTGCCAAGCGACCAGATCCTCTGAGGAGCGTCTGTGTTCTCCATACATTGTGATCCCCTTTTCATTTAACCACCAAGCCACCCATGGAAAATAAGGGCATTACGATACTCAGGGTTGCACATCCACTTTATTTTTATTCCAGAGTGCTTCTCAAGTCCACGCCTCTCAGAAGTTAAATTGGCTGGATTCTGAGGTGAAGCTGGTAAAAATGTATTTAGTGCCCTGAAAGGCCTGCCACATCAATACTCTCGAGCAGCAAGCCTTCCAACATCACTATTACTGCAGCCATCCAGCAGGATGAACTCTGCATTCATACCATCGCTCCGGCGTTTTGCATCACATTTCTGAAGAGCAACAGATGACTGGCAGCATTCATAGGGAAGTCGTTCCATTTGATACCCGTTTTGGCAGAACGGGGACGCTCGCAGAGCATGGGAACACCACCGCGTTTCCGCGGCTGCATTTAAATGGGAATTACAGTCACTGTGCAGTTGTTAGGGATGTGGTTAAGCACGGAAAAGCCCTGGCAATGGTAATTACTTTTTTTGTTTCTTTTACTACAATTAAAAGCAAATTGGGATAAGGCAAATAAACCTGCAAATTGTCTCGGGCGCTTGCGCTTGCTCCATTACAGCTGGAAGACCTTGCTTACCTCAACACACCGTTACAGACCGTTTTCGTGTCATAAAGCATTCCGGCTCGGTTTGAAATGAAAGGATTCACCGGGTGTTTCACAATCCTGTCGGGACGTGATACCTTAGGTACGAAATAATCTAAAATCCAATCTCAAAAACGTCCATAGCTTGGTTTCTAAATCGCTTGCTATCCGGCTCATGAACCCGTTCACTGACTTACACATTTTCTCAGAATTACGAATTGAGCATGTGCACGATTTACTGCAGTCTTACCGGTGCCAGCGAGGCACAATACACACACAAAAGAAGGATTTACAAGTGTGTGAGTGTGTGGTTGGCTGTATTCATAGAGTGCCCGTAGGTCAGTCGATTTGCTGCAATACATAGAGAAAGTCATCAGACGGCTTTTGGATAAGAAATATCGCATACAAGCAGGTAGTAGATTAGGTTGGTAGTACCACTCAACACAGATGCTTTCAGTGGTCCCCCAACCAGGGCTATTAGTACCCTAGGGGGTGGGGGGGTACTTGAACAAGCTCCAGGGGCTAATGTCAAGATGTAGATTGCTCCTTTTGTCCTCGAAACAAAACCAATATTGTAAGATATAAACATTTATTGAACTTGATATATATATATATATATATATATATATATATATATATATATATATATATATATATATTACACTGTATATATTTTTGCTGGTGGAAAACCTTCTGACAAGAAATTGCAGTGGGCATCAGCTATGCATTCACTTTACAACCATATTAACCTAAATCAATTAATAAGTGACATTCTACATCAAAATTGCGGATAACTTTGAGTTCACGACCCATGTGCACATATGTTTGGAATTTGTAACTATTTGGACTACATTTATTTTGTCAGTTACATCATCACCCTGTAATATAGGTACTGCTTTCTAGTATATTGATCTTTACATATATTAGAATTCGGATCTAGCTTTTTTTATCTGACAAGAACATCATGCCCTAAGTAGCCTCCGATGTCTCTGTTGTTTTGTGCATCTGACGATACAAGACTTGAACCTGAATTTTAATCGCATCTTAGATGCCCTAGGGCCGGCCGGTATCATATATTTAACGATGCCACGTGATGACGGTATAATGGGAGTTCAAAGGAAAACATCTGTGTTTTGGTGTCGACGGAGGAGGGCTAAAGGATTCAAAAAGGGCAGAGAAATGCTGATTTATTCTCTGAAAAATCAATGTGCGATGGAGACATATCCTGTGAGTGAATGTATTCACTGTATAACAGTGGTTTCACTGTTGTGTTATTAGCAGTCGGTTGCAGGCACCACTGCCATAGTTCTTTGCTGTAAAGGACAAGCCTGCTCGTTCTTATGTGGGGGGATAAAGGTTTCAACTTTTTTGCAGATAAAAAGCATGATAAAAAAAACAAAAAAAAAAACATGGATAAATCCTTTGAGTTTGTTTTGGGAAACGAGCTACAACTTCTAGCGATCACATGCAGGACAAGTCATTAACACATTGGAAGCAGCTGCTTTGTCTGTGTGTGTGTGTGTGTGTGCGTGTGCGTGTGCGTGGGTGTTTGCATGCAAGCGCGTGTGTGGGTGCTTTGTTCTGTTTGTGTGTCGATTTGTCTGAGTGCAGATGTTTGGTTGGCTGTATTTGTGTAGATGAATGCAGTTTTTTGTGTGTGTGTGTCTGTTTGCTTGCGCATTTGCGTTGGTTTATCATGGTGCAACTTTGCATATGCATGTGTTTATGTCATTGCATCTTTGTGCATGCATGCGTGTGTGCTTAACTTTGCATGCATCTGTGTGTGTGTGTGTGTGTCTGTGTGTGTGTGCATGCGTGCATGAGTGCGTGTGTGTGTGCGTGCGTGTATACGTGCCTGTGAGTTTATGCATGTGTGTGCATTTACGTGTGTGTGTGTGTGAGAAAGCGTGTGTGTGTGCACGTGTGTTTGCATGTTTGCATGCATGTGTGTGTGTGTGTGTGTGTGTGTGTGAGAGAGTGTGAGTGTGTGCGTTTCTGCATGTGTGTGCATGTTTGGTATTCTGTGCAGCTGGCCTCAGCGCGCTCCTTCACACTGAGGCCTAGACAGAGCCCTTCAGCATTAATTACTGTGGCCATTAATCAGACCTGCCCAGTTAGCTAACTGTTAGCAGTGTAATCTTTCTCTAATGCAGTTTTTTGGAGAAGGCCAACAGTGTTAATTAGATTTGATTGAATATTGGTATGACGCTCCTCACGGAACATCTTAAGGTAATAAATAGTGGATGGATCAATTGCCCCTCGGCACCATTGATCACTCAGATTAGTAGGATAAATGCTGTTAGTTATTGGCTTTTTCATTAGTATTTATGTCGTTTATTATTCATTATTATCCATTTTGAATTGATTTGTTGTCATTGTTGTTTGTTCATGAAGTTTCAATTGATGTGATATGGATAGAACTCGTCGCTTTACATTGAAACAGAATTCATAGCGTTGTGTGTATTGTGTGTTTGATGCACCACAATGCCCTTCATTTTGTTTTCTACAGGCCTATAGGGGGAAAACTTTCGTTCCATTCATCCCACGGATATTTGGCTTTGACACTGTCTCCAACCCTTTTGACACACACACACACATGCACGCACGCACGCACACGCACATGCACGCACACACATCCAGTCAGGCATCAAGACACAAACTTCTTGAGTAAGCGCTTGTGTCATTGTGACTTACATGTTTTGCTGTTTGCTGTAAAATTTAGGAGAATTTCCCCGGCAATACTTCAGTGTTCTCATTAGATTAGATTAAATTCAACTTTATTGTCATTGCATAGAGTACAAGTAAAGAGATAAGAAAATGATTCAACTGATCTCAACTGACTCATCCAACCCTGCCGTTCTATTCCTCCCAGAAGGTTCATCACTTTTGTAAACGCGTTTAATTGGATTTTGTCAACATTATGTCATTTTGTATTTAGGGCAATTGCTATAATAGGCTTTAACTAAAGTGGCTTAGATGTTCACTCAACCATTGTACAAACAGCATAATAATATTATTGTATCCATTATTATATAGTCTTATACAATAATCATATATTCGTAGTTTAGTATTCCAAGTCTGGTAATCTCATATTGCAACAACAGAAATCCCCATCACTGATCCTGTGGATAGATCAGACGTATTGGCTGTGCACCAATCCACAGGGTGCCCAAAGAATAAAAAGAGTTCTGACACAAGGTCCATTTTCAAGGCTGTGAGAAATGAAAAGTTAAACGCACTCTGTCCACTGGGGTTAGCGCTACTGGGCTTGAGATGGGCGATTTCTTTAAAGGTTATTTCACACTATGGGTACAAATAAATAGTAAGGATTTTCTTGCTGTGTGTGATTTGTTTTTTAGTGTGTTGAGGTGCTTAAGCCGCGCACAGCTGCAGTGCAACAAGTACTATTTTCGTAAACAATGTTCCTATTGCTTTTCATATTTTAGTTCTTTACTATGTTGTTGAGTTGTTTGCAGGTGTAAACCCTGTTATATTACTTGGTGCAACATTCGTCACATATGGTCTTGGTCAGGATATGAATAAAACATTTGTAGTTTGGACCCATCTTAAAGTTGACCAAAGGGTTTTACAAAGGGTTGACACAAACTGGAGATCATCATCAGTGCATAGGAACATTTTTTAACGAGAATATGATTCTATTCAATTACTAAAGTATTGTTCCTTTCTTATCTAAGGGATAGGCACAATTCCATAAAAAAAAATAGCAGGACCTAAGCCCATCGTCGGATAATTAAAATAAATAAATTATTTCTTGTTGGCTCCGAGCTTGAAAACAGGTGGACTAACATGAGGCAATACCCAATCCTTCAGTAGTCGTCGAGCGATGACCTCAACCAGAACAGGGCTTGTATCTAGCTCACACAGAAAAAATGGTGCAAGCAAACTGCCATTCAACTCAAGTTGAAACAAATCTAGCTGACCTTAAGAACAAGGGGCCTGGCAATACTTCATAATTCTCCACATGACCGTCTAAACTGTAATTGGGAGAAGGGGGCAGTATAGATAAATTCAACCCGACTTTAAGCAAAGCACAGAAAAGACGTGCCAGCATTCAGCCATCAAATTATGCCTGCCCCAAAGCTTGGTAATAGTGATGTATTGATAGTGGCATGTTAGTATTTAAGACAGTTCAACAGTGGAGTCAGAGGCTGTTAGAATGAGGAATGAATGGAAAATCCTTATTGAGCACTCAGCACTGACATGCCGTGCCCACAGTAAATGTCCTTCGATCAGGATATATTCAGACAGAGGTACTCAGGGGGTAAGGGTGTGTACACTTTAGTTGTGATGAGGACGCTTCTGAAAGGGGGTTGTGTAATACATTACAGGGTAACCAAGGTTAAATAAGCCTGGGATTGGGCTTTGCATAGTCATCCAATCAAATGATTTGGATCCGTTATGATCCACTTTTCCTTTCTTTCTTTCCCACCCGAGGTCAAATGAGGTCAGAGCTTCTGCTCGACTCCGGGTGGATGAGCCTTTATCTCCGCAAACAAATATTCAGTCAAATGATCCACTCCCGCCTTCAATCTTCCATCACAAACAATCAAATCAAAAGTCTCCTCCACCCAAGGGTAATCACTTCCATCAGATTAAGTCAACATGCCCGGGAAAGGAACAAAAACATCATAAACAGGAAATTGTGGGAATATACGGCGAGAAGGTTTTTGTTGATATGCTTAATTAGTTGGCACGGCAATTCTGTTTGCGTTTCCACAACGACGCAACTCTTTTATTCCCTGATGGCAATTTACGAGGGGCGACAAAAAAACTGACGACCTGTTTTCATTTTTCCCAGCTTTCCTTTCCAGCAGGTCAGCAAAAGCCTTTGGCCTGGTTGGAAAGCCCTCCCCCCCCCCACAGTGGTTAACAGGTTCACACTGTGAGCTTTTATAAATGTATTCCATTACAGCTGGCAAGTGTATAATATCACAGGAGTAATGGAGCTCCAGACAGCCAGCCCAACACCGGCGCTATCATCACGTCCGACCGCCGTCGCAGCTGGACCCCGCTTCACTTCCGAGGATTCTCCTGAGCTCTTTTACCGCCTGACAGGGAGACGGAGAAGAAGGGAAAAAAAGTGCTTTTCTAAAACTTTTTGCGTGCGCTTCTGACACAGTTTGATTGCATCTCTTCACTCTGGGAGATTGGGACAGGAATCCTTGCATTCCTCTGCTGGCTCAGGTAAAATTGGACGTGTCACCTCCTCCCCCCCCCCCCCCCCCCCCCCCCCCCCCCCCCCCCTCAAACCTCAAAATATGCCTTCTGTCAAAACCCGCCATGAAATACATTTAAATATATAATTCATAGCCTAGCTGCTTATGGTCAACAAAAGCCAATGTAAACACAATTTCCTGGGCCGCCTGTCCTGGTTTACCCCCGCATCGATCAGCAGCTCACAGATGACGTGTTTACATTAGGTTGCCAGAGGCCAATTATCCCGGTGGGAGACAGTGGACGTTCTATTCCAGGCCTCTGACACGTTTCACTGTTATTGCCATGAAAGGCGGTCAGATAGACGTGGTCAGACACAAGGCTATCCTCCATCTGTCTTTGAACTTGCTTCGAAGAAATTCACATTTTTTACTTGCATCTCTAAGCCAAATTGATGCATGTTTTTTTTTTGTTGGGTTTATCGTTTGTTTGTTTTGATATTGGCTTGACGCTATTTGTCGTGGCTTCATGGGGAATCTCTGCAGAGATTAAAGCGTTATTCATAATTGATGTCGCTCTTCCCCGAGACAGGTTGTTACGGGAAGCTCTGGCACACTCCTTTCTGAGAGGAAGAGGAAAAGCCATTTGGTAGAACCGTTCAAGGGTAAAATCTTGCTATTAAAACAACCTTTTTTTCAATCATCGTACTTTTTTGGTAAGGAAGGCATGCCCAACAACATCACTATTTCTTTGGGCCATAAATAAACAAAAGGTTTTCAGTCTTTCCACGTTTGTGAAGGGATATAAAAGGAAATTAGTAGGCATGGGGTGTTGATTACTGGGCGAGCACGAGATGATGCTGTGTTTCTACCGAATGGGGCTGACTGGATGTTCTGTTCTTTTCAACATTTTCCTTAACACTGCCAACATTGTCTGTGAAAAAACAAACGTAAAGCACATCCTGGTCATCATTTCTGATGAGCAAAACAACGGAATGACTGCGGGAAGGTGTTTCAGTGTGTTTTTGAATGGAAGTGAACAATGGAAGAACAAGACACCAGAGGACACCTTACGGGGGAATGAGAAGATGAATGCATGAATTGCACATCAATGCACAAGCATTATTACTTGGTTTGTCATTTTATCGAGAAACCGTGAGCAAAATCTTGTCAAACTTAAATCTATATAATATATTTTTTTTGTTTAACAATATTAGTATTAATAAAGTAATTTAATTATAAACCTATGATGATATATATTATATATCATAATAGCAGTAGAGGTATAGTCCCTTAATTATAAACGTTCATGATACATATTATATATCATGATACGTTTATAATTAAATTACTATACAACAACTTCACATTTTATCAACAATATTAACACACTGATAATATGTTAAAGACAAATGCAGTTGATGTTAGCTCTCTAAAAAAACACAACACCTTTTAACCTTTCAGAAATATAAATATTTTATATCAGAAGCTGTCATTATTAGCTCGAGTGGAGACCTTAGCCCCTGTGCTACACAGTAGTTTAGTGAAGGGCAAACAAGCTAATTTGTTAGCGGATGTTATCCCCCAGTAGCTTTTATTAATTGCGGCTTTGCTGTTGGTGATTTGTGGTCTGGCATGCTAATGGCGTAAACAAGTCGAAGCATATGCCCAGGTGCTGTTCAACTACCAGCGAGGGGAATTGAGTACTTGAGGCATAAGAAATTACTTTTGCGTCATAATAACTTTCTGATCTATTTTGCAGAGCCATACGGCGATGTGATTTGCCAGGGACTATTTTTCACTCAGGATTTGACTGTGCAGGAACTCGTACCGCCAGGAACCTCATTATTTTAGGGAGGTTCTTTTTCCGCATCATCTTTCTAACCCCAAATCCCATAAAAACAGCATTTTCTAGATTCTTCTGCTAGGATTTTGCCAAGGAGAGTAACGATACATGCATCACTGCTGTGAACAATGATGACATAATCTTGTTCTATTATTCAACCTCCTAAAATAGAATCTCCCATAAGAGTCATCACACATTATAAAACACCCCTTCTCACTTTTCATCACCTGGGAAGTAGTGAAAATTCCCCTTCTTTTAATACTAAAACCGAAGATAACCAGGCTGATAAAACTTAAAAGTGCTCCTTTTTGTTGCCTGTACAGGGAAGCCTGTGCGAGGGCTGAGGCAGAGATAAAGGCAGTATCAGGTGGCTGGGGCCCGACCCAGGGATTACACTCAATTATATTTCTGCATGGGAAAGCCACCATAAGACGTGTCTACGCCGGCGCGCGCACTCACGGTTCTGCATGGGTGGTTCTGCACAGAGTCCGCCAAATGGATTCCTCGCCACAAATTCAGTGACATCTGGTGATCTTTAAAGTGTGAGGATGATGTGTTGTCTGCTATGCGCTGTCGGCAGAAATGGAAAATAAAATGTAGCAAGGAGAGACGGATTGGGACAATTACGTGTCATTGCATTTCTTAGGAGGTGCTGCAGGAGGCTGTGGTGTCCGCACTCCCCTTCCTGTGGACTACGTCACTGACGTAGACAACCATAGCAATCGTCCAGCCGCTGTTTGACACAGAAGTTCAATCCATTGGAAGGTTTTAATAAATAGAACTACAACTCCCAGAGCTCCCTCATGTCCCCGAGACCTAGAAATCGATCAAGCAGTGAGGGATACATGGGGTTTGCTATTGTCTTTATATCTGTGTTTATATCTGAATAAACACTTTGTAAGGAAGAGAGACACTGTGTTTCAAGGTTCTTTGTAGGTGGGGCTCTAAACCGGGGAAGCATACTTCAGTCAGAACACGCTTCACTATGATGCATTAGATTGTTGGGCTAAACAGGTATAAAATAAATGTCTGAAACCATTATAGTTGATTAACCATCTGTAATTGTCTTTTGAGTCATCGATATTGTTTATTTCGCACGGGCCAATCAAATTCAATCTGCATGCCTACTAAAAGATAATTACTATCGTCTATTGTGCAGATCTCGGAAGGTAATTGGGGTGTTAATTGAACAAAATAAGCGCATGAATACAGCAAAATGCCCCTGAAAAACATGCAATCATCGATGCTCAGCAGGATGACAACCAGTGATTATTGTCGGATGTAGGCCTTGCTTCCTTCACTGAGGAACAGGTAGATCCCGTAAATGTTCAGGAATGGTATAGCGCTCCCAAATCTCCCTCGCGGTCAACTCTATCCCCCCCCAAAGGAACAGCACAGTGTCATCAGTGCTGTGACCCATCAATGTGGGGAAACTCGGGTTTGGCGTTTTTTTGAGCTCTGACTCCCCCTCCCCCTCCCCCCATCTGACACCTCTCACTCAAGGTAGAGGCCAATGCCGTTTATATTCCAGATTGTATTAGGTAGGTTATCCATCAGTCATGGAGACGACAGGAAGAGCTTAGGTACAGGATTGAAATGGTCTTGCTAGAATAAGGAGTGGGAGAAAAAATCCAGTCAAGTACTATGGACTTGTTTTGCATTGCAACACTGTGTAGAGTTTGAAATAGATATGGAGGCACACACAACCCTGCATGTGCACATGCATGCAATCATCGGCGTGCACGGACACTGCAGGGTTGCGGCAGCAGTTATGAGGTACAAGACAGGCCTGGCCGTTGCATGGCTCCCAGAAAGTATTCCTGCTCATTGATTTTTTTCATTGTGCAAGCTGAAAGCCGTGTAGAAAGGTGAAAACGGCATACATCAATAATTACTGATTCGGCCAAATGTGGTCTGCAGCTCTGAGCTCCCGGGAGGGTGTCAGTTGCTTTCCTCCCCGCCCGCGACTGCCCGTCCGCCAGCAAACTGCACAGAAGGTCAGATGGTTGATTTGTGCCAAAACTCTGAGGATTTCGCCCCCCACCTCCTCTTCCTCCATCCCCCCCACCCCCTCTTAGACATGCAGATCCTAGACCTCCTAATGGGTGCATTCTACACCCGGCACCATCTGTTCCTCTCGCAGACGGCATGAGGACGGAGACTCCATGCGTCACGTATGCAGGGACGGCGATGTCCTCGGAGTCGCTGGCGCTGGCTGTCGTTTGGCGAGGGAGCCTCTTATGGGCCGGGCGGATTTTGAGCCTCCTTTGTTCTTCTGAAAAAGGGGGTTTGGATTACATATGTGTTTAAATTGGTGTCTTAGAGAGCACCCCCCCCCCACACCCCACACACACACACACACACACACACACACACACACACACACACACACACACACACACACACACACACACACACACACACACACACACACACACACACACACACATACACACACACACTGAGGCTTGTTTTCTGTTTGATAGTCAAGCAGAAAAAGAATCGTAAGCTGTCACCTGACCCCATTCTCTGCAAGAAAGAAAGAGACAAATTGAAAACTTTTCCTTGCTTTTGTTATATGACTACAAGAAAATAAAGTATCTGATCACAGTGATGTCTTTCATACATTTGAACATATTTCCCCCCCCCCCGTAACATCCATGCAGACGATCTATATTTCTTTGCAAAAAGCCTTGCGTGATATTCGTCCCCTCTTGCACATGGTCTCTGAACATCAATTGTTTAAGTCTTGGTGGTTTGCAAAGAGATTCTCTAGCCGCAGCTTGTTGCTAGCTGTCAAGATGGAGATTCGGGGGCTTGGTACCCGACGGTGTGATTGCGATCAAATTGTGCCCTGTCTGGGGACATGAGCATCAAGCCAATGACCAATGAGAAGTGACAATCGGGAGTGCTTCTCTGGTGAGCCAATCAAAAGGCTGCTCCGCCATGCTTTACGTTCATTGCTCAAGCAGCAACGAGATCCACACTGGTTTGTGCTCTTCAATGTGTTTAAAAACACGCACGCACACACACACACACACATGTGTATGTGTTCATGGGGTGGGGGATATATGTTTAAGCTTCACTACATGAGAGGGAGGGCCGTTGCTCTGAATATCAGCAAGGCTGTGAATCGGCCGTAGGTACGAGGCAGAGTGTGGAAGATAATCCCATTCGTAAATTGAAGGTAACAAGCGACAACAGATTAGGATTTCTGCCTTTGTCAAAACATTTATTGGGCTCTGTCCACACAAATAGTTGCACAACTGGACTGTTGCCAAGCAACACATTAACATATTATTAAACACTTTGTGTAGATCTACACGTTAGATGCGGGCCATCTTACCTGTGTGTGTGTGTGTGTGCGAGATGTATGTGTTTGTGTGTGTGTGTGTGTGTGTGTGTGTTGTGTGTCCATCAGTCGACTACAGCCTCAACACCAGGACTTCTTACATACACAGTTAGAACGTTTACGACTCAATACCTGTCAGGCATCACTCATGTCATAGATTGAACCATTCATTGAATGAAATGGTAATACAATTTATTTTGGCAGTATGGTTCCACTCTGTTCTGGTGCTCCCTGCTGTAGTTTTTAAAGCCTGATATACAGATGTCAGATACAGAATGCCAACACCATACTAACATTTTGACAACAGGGAGCACTATACAATCCCCCATGGGGTACATCTGATATCTCAACCTCTTGTGTAGGTTGTATGTGATACAGCGCAGAACCAAAGCAGGTGGTGGTGGTGGTGGTGGTGGAGCTGGAGGTGAAGGTGGTGGTGGTGGTGGTGGTGGTGGTGGGAGAAATTCGGATCAGCACACATAGCACAATTTGCAGAGTAATTGCTTAAGATGGAAGATCTTAAATTCACCGCATATTAGTGTAAGTGTGTTTGATTGAAATGCGGTAGCAGTAAGGTGAAAAGTCAGCTGAATAGTACATACATACTGTATATCCGTCATCTAACCTGACGAGGTTGGATGATTTCCAATACATCTATCGTTCCTCTCCGTTTTGAGAGCACTAATGGACTGTTAATACTATGGCATACCACTGTATGCATGTGTAAAGACTCTATGTTGAGGATAAGAGTGGGCGGGAAGAAGTAAGTAGTTCTGCAGGAATAATCATTTTAAGCTGCTGTGTGAACTGAAGTTTTGAAGACGAGAGAGAGCGAGAGAGAAATGAAGAAATCCATAGTCTCGGGTTAAAACTCTCAAATCGATCTTCTGACGAATTCTGCAAACCAACAAATACCATCTGTTATTGTGCTTCAGCTTTCAAAGACGTTCCCTGAGTGTCGTGCTTTGGAACCAAGTTTAAGGAGGACTCTTGTCCCTTTGCCTACTGTGGGGTCAACGCTGACTACGGCCCTAAGAGTTACCAATGATACTCTACGACGGTCGCTAACTAAGAACTGATCCATCCACAGGCTACGGCTTTGCGTAGCTTTAGCTTGTGACTGACAAAGTCATTGTTTTCCTATGTTGGCATGGATCCAGTCTGACTCCATGTTTATTTAATGCGTTAAGGTGGAGTTTCTGAAAGTCAAGTTGTTGAGTGCTACTGTTACAGCAATGGTTTCAATGTTTGGGCTCATTTGGCCATTCTCATTATCCATTGTTGTGGTTGAGCCTGGCATGGATCCCATCTCAGCCAGATAAAATACAGAAATGGCTGGTTAACGATAGTCACACAGATTTATTTACTCTGTTGGTAACGGCACACTGGAATGCCTATGCAGTCAATCTTCTTTGAGAGTGTTGGGCACGGTCGACTCTATAATAAATAGGTTTGTATTGACATGTTTGGACCTTGCCATGGATTGTAACATAAAAAGAAGGTAGCATTTTTTGGAAACACCAACATTAGATTTCTGGATGAACTACAATTGTAATAGAACATAGCGTAGGGTTTCCATGGACCATGACTATAAGCCCTGTTATGAAAAACATACCATCATTATTACTGGAGCCTGGGTTACTCTGGGATGTATTTGTGTTTTGGGCTTCCTGCAGTCTTCCTGCAGGACGGTGATTGAGCAATTGTGAGAGAGAGACTTTGGTATGACATGAAAGGACCAAAATAAATGTACAATATTGCAGGGGATAACACCTCACATCTTTATTGGATGCGCACGACGCTATGGAAAAATGTTATTTCACGAAACTGCTACGTTTGAGCATTAGTAACGTAAATTAATCAGTCCTCAATCGGTTCTGAACTATGCCCAAAGACGTTGTAATTCCTGAAATACATGGCACACAGAAAAAAGCCTACGAATTCATTCCATTCAAACAGTGTATCATGATCGTCCTCCTGCATCTCCACCTCGTCTCCGAACAAAGAAGAGGCAGCACAAGTTATAGCCCAGGCAATATTTTTGATCTCTTGCTCATATGTCAAAGTGCTGCAGTGAATTGAAAGCACAGGGGATCACTTTCTGAGCGCAAGAAATGGTGATTCAAAGACAGACAAAGAGGCAGAGGCACACGAAGATAACTGCTCGCAACATATAAAAAAAACGACCGCCACCGGGGTAATATCCAGTTGCCATGGTTATCTGGATATAACAATTCCACCATGGACTCAAAGGTTATTTCTCGGGAAGGGTGAGCTTGGACAGTCTGTGAGAGCTCTTATTGTGACTCACCCATCTCTGTCTTTGTCCAAGCATACTTCCATCCATTCATGCATTGATTGACGCAACCCCTTTGCCACTTTACATATCACTCCTCCTGAACAGTTACGGGTTAGAAGAGGCCAGGGAGGAATCAGGGGAGAGGAAGGGATAATGTGAACTTATATTTGATTTGACGGGACACAATTGTGAGGACATGTTTTCTTACACCACACGAAATGTAGAAATATGTTTTGTGTTGAGTGTGTGGGGTTGGTTCATGGCTGGTTCAAGCAGGCTCACCTGCACCCCCTGTCAGGCTGATTAGACTCCCGGGCTACATACATGAGACGAGAGAGAGAGAGAGAGAGAGAGAGAGAGAGAGAGAGAGAGAGAGAGAGAGAGAGAGAGAGAGAGAGAGAGAGAGAGAGAGAGAGAGAGAGAGAGAGAGAGAGAGAGAGAGAGAGAGAGAGAGAGAGAGAGAGAGAACAGAGAGAACAGAGAGAACAGAAGGGAGATAACAAGAGAGAGAGAGAGAGCTCTGACATGTCCTTAGGGAATCCCAGCTCTGCCGGTACAACCATTCCATCTTACCAATAAGCTGGTGTGTACAACAAAGACTTGTGTCCTGGTGGACATCCGGGCCCAGCGAAGCCATTCTGCCGGTGTGTGGCAGGGTCCACTGCCACCACAGTCCAGTAGTAGGCAAGGCAAGGCATGCAACTTTATTTTAGCACTTTTCATAAACGAGGCTCACTCAAAGTGCTTCACATACAAATATGGTTATTCAATTAAAATGAAATAATATATAAAATAGATAAGTAAAAGAAAACAAAGACAAAGTAAAAAAATAACTGCATTGTAGAGAGTGCAATGTACACCCTCCTTCCACCAGCGCTAGTACCAGCAGCTTACCCCGATCGACAACAGTCAAAGGCTGCATATTTGTGCAGTCAGGCGAGTGTATTCGTCTTTGTGCGTTGGGTTCCGTGAGCTCATTACGACCGCCTTAGTGAAACCGCCCACTGGAGATCCACACAGTGAACGAGAGGACGGTGCTTTGGCAGCGACGCAGCGAAGGCCACGGTCCTCCGGGATGATCCCTGCCGGCAGTCGTATCTTTCATTCCGTTCCACCGGGTCTCATCCACACAGGTGTCCATACCTCGTCTCAAATGTAGGTCGACAGCAGGGATCTGAGGACCAAGTGTCCTATGTGTGGCGTGATGTGACGCACATGCAGGCTTTGAACCACGTCTGAAAGGAGGACAAACGCAGAGTGATGTTGATGCATGTGAATTCATTACAGGACAACGCAGAAGACTTGTCCAAACGGGCTCGTGCAGTAGAAGGTTTCTCTTGACAAGATAAGCTTTTGTATTATATCGACCGGCTGGAATAGCATGACGTGTCTATGACGATGTATTGATTTGTAGAAGGCACATAACACTGGAGATTTCCTGGGGATTTGTCACTTCATTTAATCTCTGTGGAAATAATTGGGGTGTGATTCCTGCACTCCCCTTCAATCGATAGCCGATTGCCAATTTCTCTCCTACATATTGAAGTCGTGGAAGATGTGCAACCTTTATAGCTTCGCCAACCGCAAGCTGTTGAGTGTAGATAAACCAGAAGACTAGGCAGTCTTTAAATGTGTTTATGTCTTGAAATGGAAGATTAAATCTAATTCAATTGTTGTGGCTATATTGGTTTTTTCGCCGAGCCACAGAGGAAGTGAAGGTGCGTGTAAAGGCCGACTTCAACAAAAGACGCGTCGAATGCATTCCACCACAAAGTGCGCAACATTTAGAATGATGTCAACCGAAAAGCAAAACAAAACGTCAACTCTCTAACACGTTATCACAAACACACTTTCTAAGTTGTTCATCTTTAAATGATTACCAGCGAAGCAAGTGGCTTGGTCAATATGTGGTTGATGATGTCACGTTTGAAGGGAGGGAGCACTTTGTGTAAACATGCGTACGTCCTCTTTAAGACTATGCCTGAACAGACTGGCCAGATGGCCTGTTATAGATTAAATCATTGATTCTGTTTTAATGTAAAACGAGACAAAACGCATTTTGGATGAAGACAGCTGAGCACTGGGATGATATAGAGGGGTGAGAATAACACTTGTTACACGATTAAATTATTTAACTTCATAGCTTTGTATTCATTCAGGTAACTTTAGTAGCATTTATTTGTTGTTGTTTACTGTTTAAAATATCATATTTCTTTAATCATAGACCCTTTATCATTTTTTATAAGAAATACAAAATATATATTTTTATTTCGCTTTTAGAAATGAATTTATTTATTTAATCTAAACAAAGAAAAGAGCAACATCAACATCTGTTTTCCATTTCATAATTGCTTTCAATCAACTGCTGAACATTTGATTGACATGTGCAGTATATAACAGTCTGCTGCACGCTATGACCACTCATTCCTCCAGTTAAGTCAGAATCAACATTTCCATTAGTAATTAACTCTCTAAACAAACCCATCACAAACATAATTGCCATTTGTCACCGTGCCAATTGTGCTTCCGGATTGACACCGCCGTGGATGTGAGATGACTGAGGATGCTGATCTGGCCCCACCCCTTCAGCTGTCAATGCTCGCCAGCAACAAGGAGCTGCTCGGCCGAGCTGCAGGCTTTATACTCAACCTGAGACAGAGCAGGAACGCACAAAGGAAACATGGATGCCAATGGAGCCAGGGCAGTGTAACCCGGTTCCTCATGTCTCGAACAATCTCGCTTGTGTTGTGAGTGTGGTCAGAGCTGTGTGGGTGTGCGTGTGTGTGAGTCTTCCCCTGGTCAAGCCAATTATACAGTGGCTAGGTAAAGGGGTTTCCCTGTATCACAACACAATAGTAAACTCGGGTGACGAATAATTAAATGACATTGTGTGGAAAAAAAACTCAGAATAACGCGGTAGAACATTTACTAATTTACTCCCCAATTTAGATTTTTTGCAATTATTTCAAAAGATTAACATTTCCTGTACCACCCTTGAACCAAATTGTCGTTCAATCACTCCCATCATAAGACCTGTCCGGTCTCAAAACACAATCACAAAGTAAACTGATCACCACAACATGTGAATCACTGATTTATCAATCACCAAGCCATGTTGTTTCCCTTCCCCGGCTCGGGGGAGGCAGAGAGGCCATGCAGACGCAGTGGGGCCCAGCCGTCCGTCGTGGGGGAAGGCTGGGGGACGGCCCACACCCTTAATGGGCTCAGAGGAACTGGAACTGCAAAAACCCACTGTGCTCCCTCGCAGCACACACACGTTTTCAACACGTCAAAACGTGAATGATTCGATTTATAACGCTTTTCTGAAGGGCTCTGCATTGTATTTGCAGGATAGGATGCATGTCTCATTGGATTGGCGCTCTGGTGAGAGATTCACAGGGTCAGAAGGGTGTAGCACAGCGTTAGCTTGAAGACAGGGAGATGGTGAAGGCGCTGGCGTAGCGTCTACTTAACTACATTTAGGTTTTTTTGCTGACGCTTTTGTCCAGCTCGTCAGGAGCAGTCGGGGAAGGCGTCTTGCTCAGGGACACCTTGACACTCTTCTAGGAGGAGCCGGGGATCGATCTAGCAACCTTCCGGTTACCAGTCAACCCGCTCTACCTCCTGAGCTCCTGCCGCCCAAACTAGCTCAAGGAGGTGTGGTGAAGGCGTTATGGGGCCTTCTAAATACACGGCCACTTGGGGTGTTTTTCACAGGGATACTATCCATCCGTGTGGTAGAGCTGCACATGTAAAGTGGAGTGTGTAGTCACAGTTTCAAGTCTTCGACGCCGGATCAATGCATTGGACTGAGCTGGTATGTTGAACTGGGATAGTTTTTCTTTAACTCAATGTTGAATGGCTCTCCACAGTATCCGTTCATCTGTTTTTCTTATGATAAAAAAGGCAGCAATATAAGACCTTCACTTCCCGCCACGTGGTCGGAGCTAAGCTGCCATCGTTATTCTGCTTGAAGTGCATTTTATAGCAGCAGTTCTGGTTGAAACTTTCTTTTTTTTTTAAAAGACTGGAAACCCCTTCTACATGTTGGCCAAATACGAGACTCGTGGAGGATTATGGCAAAGGGCAAGGCTTAAATTGCTGGCAGAAAGTTTGGGGGAAATCCTATAACTGGTGTCTTGAGGCATTTGTACAGTATACTCCAAGTAGGGCCTGCCTAAGCCATCCTATAGCCAGCGGCGCTTTGCCTCGTGCACGCGTCTGCTGCGTCATTGAAAATAACGCCACTTAATGAAGTGGTGGGTCTTGCGTCACCCTTGTTTCTTCTTGTGAGGCCGCAGCCTCCTTCCCTCTCCTCCTCCCCTCTCCTCCTCCCCTCCCCTCCTCCCCTCCCCTCCCCCTCTACTTCTCCCCCCTCTCCTCCTCCCCTCTCCTCCTCCCCTTTCCTCCATCTCTCTCCTCCTTCCTTCTCCTCCTCCCCTCTCTTCCTTCCCTTGCCTCCTTCCCTCCCCTTCTCCCCTCTCCTCCTCCCCTTTCCTACTTCCCTCTCCTCCTTCCCTCTCCTCCTCCACTCCCCTCCTTCCCTCTCCTCCTCCCCTCTCCTCCTTCCGTCTTCTCCTCCTCTCGTCTCCTTCCCTCTCCTCCTGCCGTCTCCTCCTCCCCTCTCCTCCTCCTCCATCCACCCCAGTGATGATGTTCGAACAACGGCTGCCTGGGGTCGGCTGGGTGGCACTGAGGTCACTTCTTGACGCTTTGATAAGGGGTTTATCTTGTGTGTGACTAAAGTGTGACACAATTTCCGTCGCTCTCCTCAAATCAACATCCATAAAGTACGTTGAATAATTCAAGATCTCTATATCATCTCCCTCTCTCTCTCCAACCTTTCTTCCTCGCTGTCCCTCTGTGTGTGTGAGAGAAAGAGAAAGAGAGGGAGAGGAAGAGCGGGAACGAGAGAGATAGGGAGAGAAAGAGAAAGAGAGAGAGTGTAAGAGAAAGAGAAATAGAGAGAGAGAGGGGATGAGAGAGAGTGTAAGAGAAGAGAGAGAGAGAGAGAGAGAGAGAGAGAGAGAGAGAGAGAGAGAGAGAGAGAGAGAGGAGGGACGAGAGAGAGAGTGTAAGAGAAAGTGAGAGAGAGAGAGAGAGAAAGAGTGAGAGAGAGAGAGTGTAAGAGGAAGAGAGAGTGGTAAAAGGAGAGAGCAAGAGGGAGCAAGAGAGAAGGTCTGTCACATCCAGATGCCAGTGTCCCTGCCTCCATGTCACATGTGAATTGGTACACTATTGTCCGTAGCGTTGGCTGTTGGCCGTGACCAGAGAAACAGAACTCAGTGAGAGAGCAGCAGGCTGGAGGGGGTGGATCTGTGTCTATGATACAGGATTAGAGGTTCCAGACGAGGCTCAGAGCTCACCCCCAGTCAAGACGCTCTCTGTCGCTAAATCCACCACTCCGTGGTCGGCATTCATCGAAAGTGAATTTCAAATTGTATTATTCTGTGTGTCTGAGTGAAGATAAGGCTTAATATGTGTCATTCTCTGATGAAACACTTTCTTGTAATATCACCAGATTTAAGTTTTCAATCGTACATGTGATATGCTCAGTGCAATCCCATGTGAAATTATAGTACAGCAGACATTCATTTACATCTAACTGAAGGGCGCACGTTAATACATTGAATATATGGAAATACAAGCATTGGCATCACGATTGCTCACGTGCATCATGTTCTTTGTGCTTTGGTTGAAAGGATGTAGCGCTTGTATGTAAAGCTCATTCTATGCACACCAATTACTAAGGAATCATTTGTATTCATCATGAAGTTCAACAATATTATTTCAAGAAATATTAAAATGCAACGTGTACAATAAAAAAATTAACGAGAGCCAGAGGTCTTTGCAATAAGGTCCTCCGTGGTTAGCATGCCCTTTGTATATTATCTATTTCATTATTCATGTTACCAAATTCCCACCAGCAAACTAATGCCTGTTTATATTTGCATGTCAATAAACAGTATTGATTAATGGCGTGGACTCTAAGAGTAACAAGCCTCTCATAACAGGATCATCCATCTCCATATTCATCCACATACGGCCAAAGTCTCAGGAAAGTGCTTCTGGGCCTCCGCCAGTATCTTCTTCAATCAAGGCTGCCATCTTGTCTGCTTTGCCAATTATGATGTGAAATTTAAGCAATTTAGCCCAGAGAATGTTATTAGCAGAATGCACACTTTAAATTATGAATATTTACCGGCCATACAGGGGCTGACTAGAACAAAAAAAAAAAAGAATTGCCGGCCAAGAATTTGAGGATGCAAGTTGAAGGATGCAGACTTTGATGAAAAGCCTTTTTGGTGGAAAGAAAATTTGGCTTACAGGACGAGGTAACATGTCAGAGAAATAAGAATTTAACCAGGATTGTTCTCATTTAAAGCACAATGCGCAAACAAAATGGTCGTTTGACATGTTTCTAAATATGTACTTGTAATTTCCTCAACGCGCTAACCCAAACCCCGCATCAGTGTTGTGCAAATACCCAGTGCAATAATAATAATAACCATAAAACACTGACACAACTCAACCTAACTTAATGCTTTAGGACCGCATCCGCAAAGTCAGAATGCGGGTTTTTTTAGACCTTCTTGGGGCGGGACTTTCCGGAAGTCTTTCGATGGCTTTGTCGATGGCTATAGGGCCGAGCTTTGCTACAGCAGCGCTATGCAGCCAAAGCTAACACTTGGTTTCTAATCACCGTGCTACGACTTAAAGTTGACAAAAGAGCCATGTAACACGATGAAACACTGCTAGTTCAGCTGCACGGCAGGCGTCTCCATCAAAACTAAGTAAACCAGAAGTAAGCACATATACATTTTTGGGGCACAAAGATATGAAAAATAACGCTTCAGTGTATACTGTGGTATTTAAGTAATTCAACTATAGGCTCCCTAATTTAAGAATAGAGGAGCTTGTTTTTCGTTTTTAGGGAACTTTAACTAACCTCGCTCTGCAACCACTAATAAGACCACCACCGCTCCTTATCTTAATTCCTTCAGACCCAGCAGACACCGGGTCTGAAACACTGGACTGGGGGGCCGCTGATAAGGCCCCGGTCGAGCCTCCAGAGTAGGGTCTCCGGTCTCCGGTCCACCCCGTGTGAGGCCGTTACTCACAGATTGCCGATAATCGAGGAGATTGTCTCCTGAGTGGGTTTGGCCGACGGAGCAGATAGTCAACGTGCCTGGCTAAGGGGAGCTGTTCCTGGCCCTGCCTCTTCAGCACATCGCTCCCCAGGGAGCCTGGCTTGCTCTTTCGGGAAACCAGGACACACGTTTTTTACAATGTGAGCTCTGGATACCTTTAACCTTGTTCCCCATGCAAAGTCATCTGCACGCAGCCCTTCCACGACCGTGCATGTGCGACTGAGAATAAACTGAGAATAGCAGCACACGCACGCACAGGGATGTTCGTGCGTGTGTGCGTTTGAATATATGTTTGCATATGCAGAGTGTGTTTGCGTCTTTGTGTGTGTATGTATATATAGTGTTGGTGTGTGTACGGGTGTATTTATATAGTGTGTGTGTGTGAGTGTCTGTGTGTGTGAATGTATGTATAGATAGAGTTTCAATAGTGTGTATGTGTGTGTATATGTGTGTGTGTAAATCTTTATATATATAGAGTGTTTGTCTGTGTGTGTGTGTGTGTGCGTGTGTATGTGTGTGTGCGTGTGTGTGTGTGTGTGTGTGTGTGAGAGAGAGTACAAGCATGTGTGAGCAAAACTTTTGGTGTGTGTGTGTGTGTGTGTGTGTGGGGGGGCCCAAAACAAGCATTTGTGTGTGTGTGTGTGTGTGTGTGTGTATGTGTGTGTGTGTGTGTGTGCCCCAAAGCATGCGTGTGTGTGTGGGAACTTACCTCCTACTATACACCATGCATAAACCTCAAGGATGAATATTAGTTTAAGTAAAACACAACGCAGTGTATCGTTGGCCTTTTCCTTTCTTCCTGTACGCCAGTACTTGGCGTTACGTGCTGCGTCGATGCAGCGAGTACCTCGAGTCACAGCTGTTTCCCCCCTCAGATGTTCGGCTGGCATAACTGCCATCGACGTGGAGTTAGTCTCCGCAGAGAAAATTTGATCCTACACAACAATGAGCGTGTGTATCAACAGGAGAGATGAAATGAAGGCTTTCAATCCAAACCGCCGGGCGAGGGTGTTAACAACCCCAGGTGGATTTCAGGCATGCATCAGCCATGACCGGAACTCTACAACACGGATCCCGGGATCCTGTGGATGCCGGGGTCTGATGGTGCAGGAAGGAGAACTGGGAGGCTGAAACACGTCTGGAGGTACGTGGACTGGGGTGGAAAACGGACCGGTTTCATTATGCTGCCGCTTCTTCTGAAAGCAAAATGCCCAGGGCGCGTTTCCACTGAAGGCTGAACACACACACACACTCACACACACACACACACACATGCATGCACACGCACACACACAAAACGTATGCACTCACACACACACACGCATGCACCTGACAAACGCACACACACACACACACACACACACAAACACACACACATACACACAGACACAGACAGGCGGGCGGGTCAACAGATATGATGGCAGGTGAGTGAGCAGGACTCAGAGCAGTGAGGGGAATGAGATCCAGTGTTGACAGCTGAATGGACAGCTGGCTTCTCCAGAATCTTAATGTTCCCCCCCGTTAACCAACTCCTGGCCCGGTCTGGAGACGGTACCCCCAGGACCCTGTGGTGATCCACTGGAGACCCCCCCCCCCCCCCCCCCAAACTAGGGCTGAAATGATAGGATGCTTATGATGATAATCCATAGATGGAGGTCCTACTCTAAAGCCTACATATCACTAAAGTGTGAAACGGCCGGCGGTCAGTGAAACAGGAGCCGTGATCTGTTTCCCTATATCAAACTGAAAGATAATTGGGCGGCATGTGACTGAGGAGATAGAGCGGGTTGGCTCGTAAACTGAAGTTTGCTAGGTCGGTCCCCAGCACCTCCTAGTGTGTCGAGGCGTCCCTGAGCAATACGCCTCACCCTAACTGCTCCCAACGAGCTGGCTGTCGCCTTGCATGGTTGACTCAATCGTCAGTGTGTGAATGTGTGCATGAATGAGTGAATGTTAGGCAATATTGTAAAGCTCTTCTAGTGGCCACTGGTTAGAAAAGTGCCGTATAAATGCAGTCCATTTACCATTACAATGGGAATAAAGTTATCTAACGAATAACAAATACAAAATATTTGACAGGTAAAGTTAAAACTGCCTAAAACACAAGTTAACTATCCTCCTTCTAAGTGTGTTAACTGCACCTCCATGTGTCTGAAAATGTGTGTTTCCTCGACCCGGACACAGAAATGCTCCATTAAGCTCTGACAACAGAGTTGAGCAAGATTTACATCCTGTTGTCTCAACTCAAAAAGTTGCGGTCACCGTGGACGTTTTTGTATGGAGAGATTATGGATTTGGGTAGGACTGGCAACCTCCTAGCACGCTGTAGCATGCGGCAAATCGAATGAGACAATATCAGTTAACACCTTTGTGGATACGCTTGAAGGGAAGAGCGTACCGACGTTATGGTGGATATATGCGTGCTCCACAGGACATCGACCGCAGGGTAGGCAACACGTTGTGGAGTCTCAGCGCACAGCCAGGTGAGGAGCATCAGTAGGTGGCACTAGCGTCCCATTTGCGAGATATTTGTAAGAATCTCTCACTCACTCTCTCTCGCTCTCTCTCGCTCTCGCTCTAGCTCTCTCTCTCGCTCTCTCTCTCTTGCACACAAACGCGCTACGCGGCTCTGGACAACGCTTCGCATAAGCTTTCGATATTTTTTTTTTCTCTTCGCTCACCCACCGAACGAGGGAGATGGAAAAATAAAAATATGGAGAAAAAGAATAACCCACTTTTGTTTGACTATTTTCATACGACGTGGTGTTTGGCGGCGGCGAGGTGAAGTTGTGCAGTGGAAATTGCAGCAGTGGCAGAAAACGCCTGTCAATAACTGTGTTTGATGTTTCTGAATCCACGGGGCTGAGGTGAGACGTCCCCCGGCTGCACCGCTCCAAGACGCGTCTCTGACGCACTCTCAGTGACCGACGGAATACACCGAGCCCTTATTGTCCGGAGAGCTGTTGATCCTTGGGGAAGTCGACGAGCACCACCACACAACACCACACCGGGGATGTGCCCGTACGTCCACTTATCAATTCCATCCCCACCCTGCGCTTCACTCGGACGTCGTGCGCACTGAGGAGCCCCGTGCGTCGCAGGAGTCTTTGAATCTCGACGCAGGAGGATACGCGATAGAACTTCTCATCGCGCATTGGTTTAAAAGCGGTTTTGCTTGGGGAAATAAAGCACGAACTATCAGCAGGCAGCAGCAGCACTGCGTGAACCATTCCGATGAACTAATCTCCTGTCCTCGCGCCGTGGATGGAGGAGAGCCGAGGCTCGGACGCGCAGGTGTCGGATCACTGACCATGGTGGTGGTCGGTATAGCTGCAAGAAAACTCCGCGTCGAAATCTTTGCTGAATGAACTCTCATGCAACACAAGGTGTCTGTGTGGGGGGGTAGCCCTTCACGGAAATATCCAAGCAGCACTGAGATTGTGATGCGTGCGTCTGGAGAGAGGAGCGAGAAGGACAGCGACCCCTCAGCTGCGTCCGGATTTTGAAAAGAAAGACCGGTGTCCGGATGGATTTGAACCACATTCGACGGGTATTTTATGTTGTGTTGAAGGCATATTTTTAACACAACTCGACGTTGGATTGGATCAAATAAATAAAGAACAGCCTCATTATTAGAACTCCACAGGCCTGCTTCGAGGGGGACACTGTGACGAGTCCGGGACGCGCCAAAGAAAAACCTCAGTAGAGATTTGGGAAGCATTTCGGGGACCCGCACTGAATTGTGAGGTGAAAGCCGCTCGGATTTCAAGTGGCTCAAAGCCCACCGGAAGAAAGTTCATCCTTCGTGTCGCCGTGAGAGGGCTTCTCAGAACAATCTGCATCTGCGTGGTGGACGTGGCCGACATAACGATCCAGTCCGGAGCCGCCAGGATTTTCTAGACCCTGCTGGGATCCACGACAGAACAACTCAAGTCGTTCAGCATCTCCAACTGATCACTCGCTGGTATCATCATCTTTTGTATTCTAATACGCAGAGCCACAACCAAATAGTTACACACACACACACACACACACACACACACACACACACACACACACACACACACACACACACACACACACACACACATACACACACACACACACACACACACACACACACAAAACACAGAGACGGACACGTTTGGCTTTGGCTTCAGCGGTAGCACTTGTGGGTGTCTCCATATTTTCTGCGTCTTGAAAACCTGAACCGACGGATCCATTTGCAGCAGCAGCAGCATCAGCAGCATCACCATAGCGGTGGCTGCATCCTTAACAGCAGCACCACAGCAGCGGCAGCAGCGGGTGGATTAGACGCCTCGTCTCTTTGGGAATGGAGGAGCCGCCGCGTCGACACGGGGACTCGGGGTTCGGCCAGATCGCATGAGAATCGCGGATGTATTTTCAATGCAGTTTTACTTGGAAGCGAGCAGCGGAAAAAGAAGGATCACTTTGCGTCTAATCCAGGCATCCGAGGTTGCTCCACATCTTCAAGAACAAGTAAGTTAGTGTGTGTGTGTGTCGACCGGAACGCTGTTTCATTTTCAGTGGTGTATGAACATGTTTTTTTTATTTTAATGGTAGAGCGACCAAATGCGAAATAAAGTAATTTCTAGCATTTCCAAGATAAAAGTATAGCCTGATCCAAGTGCTTTCCCTATGTGAGAGGAGAGGATATGCGTCGGTGAGTTCTTTATAACGTGTACCAACCCAGAGTGGATAACGAGGTTTTCCTATTTTCGGAGATATGTCGATTATGTCTCCAAATAATAGGAGCCATTTGAAGCGCGATGGGACCCGTTCACATGAGGCCATCGAGAAGACACGTTACTGCACACATTCAGGCTCCTAATCTGTATGTCCGTCCGTCTGTCTGACTGACTGTCTGTTAATAAATCTATCTGGACAATCTATTCCTCTCTCTTTCCTCCTCTCTATCTAAAGATACAGTATGTCTGGCAAACTGCCTGTCTGTCTGTCAGTAGCATATTACCGTGTGTGTTTGTGTGTGTGTGTGTGTGTGCGCGCGCGTGTGGGTGCATGTGCGCGTGTGGTTGTCCGTGTGTGTGTGTGTGCATGCCTGATTATATATATATATATATATATATATATATATATATGCATGCCTATACAGAGCCTATAGGCCAATTATTGAAGTGTGTAGTCAAACATAAATCAAATCCATTTTATCATTTATCATTTATCATGTATTTGATCCGGGGCATATGTACCCCCTGCAAGTCTAAGTGCACTCTGCCGCTTTAATCTAACGGAGAGGATTTCTTCTCTCTTAAAGCACAGCTGAATTGGCCGGAAAGAGCTGTCCCTGGTACGTGGTGCTGAATCAGACTTTCCACTCGACCTCTCTTCGCTAAATACAACACGCAGGGCTGCAGTTCCCGTGTTGGCCACTAGGCCAATTTATTAACCCCTTTCTAAACTCTGTATAGACGCGCTTGAAAAACCCTTCCACTACTCATTCTAAGTGCGTGCCTTTCTCTTGGTAATCGATAACCTCGTCAAATAAAATCAATGTGTTTAGATGATCACGCAACAATTTAATCTCAATGAATGGTATGTATTTGTTTCGCCCTGTAATAACCCACACATAAACAGCCCGAGTTCATTGATCCACGGGAAGTTGTGTGTGTGTGTGTGCAATAAAAGTAACTCGAAGCACCGGCACCAACATAGGCCGGGGAGGTGAGGTCACCGCTTGATACCAAGGACCTGTCTAGTGCATGGAGACAAAGAACGCGGCCCAATGTTTATCTCCCCCAACCTAATTATTTAGCATAACAAACCCACCCTATACACACAAACACACACACACACACACACACACACACACACACACACACACACACACACACACACACACACACACACACACACACAGAGGGAGTTTTTCCCCCATACTGAGCGTGTTATTTGTCGCTGCTGCTGCAGAATGATTCACACAGCAGAGTATACCAATGCCTTGTTGTGACTCACCTCCACTGAACCCCACGCTGAAGCGCTCCCAGCTGGCAAGGGGGACGGGGGGGACGGCCGTATATCTTTTAATGAATGGGAGCCGTACGCCCTTGATGAGGGCGCCGTCCGCGGCCGCAATGTCAGCGCCGTGAAGAGGAGAGCTAATTGGAAATGAAGGAGTTAATCTAGTGTGAAGTCTAGCGCCTAGCTCCTGGGACACAGGGGGACACAGGGGGAGGGGGGGGGGGGGGGGGGGGGGACCGAACCTGGAACCTAGGTCTGGACTAAGCAGGTCTGGAAGACAGGTGCACCCATCTGCTCCCTCCCAGACTTATTGAGGATCCTCTGAGCTCACCTGTCCCAAAATGAAAGAATGAGCGCTTCAGGTGGGTAAAGGCTTCCGGGTGGTCAGGATATCGCAGCAAGCGAACAGATTCATGTGCTCTTTCTGTTCGCCAATACTGCCTCCTCTTTGGGATCGTGCTTCTAGGACTCCGTTCAGATATGGTCCAGCACATTGTGCCATGTCAGAGTAATCTATGTAAAGCCAGGCTTAGGGCATCATTACCATGCAACTCTGTGGCTGTCGTGGTCTTCCACCAATAAGGAGTCCCCTCAATGTTCCATCTGCTCCGGGTTCAAGCTTTCTCTTCCAGAGTTAGCTGGGACTTGAAAGGGAGATTTAACAACTAGGGGTGTTGACTGCTTGATCTTTGTTGCGTTTTATTGTAGACTTAAGTTGAGACACAAGTGGTGCTTTTTTTGGGTGCTGGTAAACGTAACCTTGCGCGTTCCACTTGTGTCCGTTCAAAGGACTGGGACTTCAAACAATGGTTTACAGGAGCATGTGTGCATGAGGGAGCTCCCATTTGAGTAATAGCTATTGGATCATTGTTATTTTTATTATGGAAGTCTGATCCTCATGGGGGATTGATTCCAATGCTCCCGACGGGTTTAGAAAAACAAGGTTGTCGCATTTCATCCACACCACAATTCTAAACTTAAGGCAAGGTCTTGTTTCGTTCTTAAATTCTTTAATGTATGATGCTACCAGGAAGATTGCTTTGTGTGCAAAAGGCTCTCTGTGCTTTTCTAGAGTCTGGCCCGGTAGATTGGAATCTGGGGCCAATAGATTGGAGCGAGGTAAAGCAGGGCCGATGATGAGGGCCCCAGTTTTACAGGTGGAAGTTTTGTGATTATTTAAAGTGGCAATCTTGCAAATAGTTTGCTATTGAAACTGCAAAGCCCAGGCTTTCCCTTCAAAACAAAACACTTGTTATTGGAATGGGTTTTTTCCTTCTTAAATGTCTCAAATGTCAGTATGTCCTAACGTACACATTTTTCTTTTTCTGCCTTCGCTTTAAAGGAAAACAAATTCCTTTCTTGTGTGTCAATAAGGCTCACACACCAGGAATGGCTGACCTTGTCATCACCAATGTGAACTAGCTTGGTGTAAAAGGCATTCAGTGGTGTGATGCAGGATCTTTGTCTGTATAGCGTATAGCGAGGCATGGCTGATCATGTGGCCCTCAGATGACCTCAGAAACTGCGTCCACTGCCATTTAGTGTGAAAACGTGTGAATGAACCCAGAGAATGCCAGGATACAGCAATGCAGCATTCTGAGAAAACCCACTTCATTCACGGCAGATGTTCGTTGTTAAAAAAAAATGATAGAACACCCAATCAGACATGGCTGGGTTGATGGAATGGAGATAATTGCAGTGGTAAAACAACAGGTAAAGAGGAGCAGGGTCACACCTCTTGTTCTACAGCAAAGATGTCATCTAGCCAACCGTTCTTTAGGATAGAGCGCCTATGCTGGGGTTTGTTCAACCAGAATTGCACTTGGCAGAGCTCTGCGAACAATTGAAGACGAGGGGAATGTTGCAATAATCGCAATAAGTCGGAATGACACTAGCGTGCGCTGTTGAGACTCAGTGTAGTGGAACGATAACATTGGCGCTCTTGCATATCCTCCTCGTCCTCCTCTTCCTCCTCCTCTTCCTCCATTCAGGTGGCCCCTTCTGTTGGCTGCATTGTGTGTGTGTGTGTGTGTGTGTGTGTGTGTGTGTGTGTGTGTGCATGTGCGTTTGTGTGTGTGGCCTGAGAATGTGATTGGTAGAGGGTGTGTGTGTGTGTATTTCTGTAGTCTACGAATATGATAGGTAGAGTATGTGTTTGTTTGTGTGTACACCATGTAGGTGTGTGTGTGTGTGTGTGTGTGTGTGTGTGTGTGTGTGTGTGTGAACCCTCTATGCCTTGTCCTTTGAAATAAGCACATATTTTTGATAAAAATGGAACTGCTACTGCTTCAAATCACGGTCTGCAATATTAGGTCTGTTGACACTAGAGATGGGCAAAACGATTATTTTCCAGGAATCAGTTATTTCAGTTCGGTTCACTATCACGATTTGTTTGTTTGATTCGTTCGTTAAGTCAGATGGTCTGTTAGGTAATTTGCCAGGGAATCGGAAATTATGGAATAAATGTTAATCAACATGCATGTAGCCTACTACTTTCTAATGTTCTGGCGAAATTGCCCAGGTTAAGTGTAAATATAAAGCATGTATTTTAAAGCACATACGTGCCTTTTTTTTCATAAATATCCTTAATACATAATGGGGTGCAGTAAGAATTAAATGGCGTCTTCCAAGTAGCGCTAATAAGCAGTGAAGCACGTTAGCAACTAGACCAATCGAGACTCGTAATGGTAGGTAAAAACAATACTTTATTAAAGCATGCAAATGTGAGGTAGAACAAAATTAAAAGAAAACATAAAGTGCTTGCATGTTATTGAAGCTTACAGCAATCGTTAGTTAACTTGTGTGGTGGTGCCTTATCATTTGTTTATCCATGGGCCATGGCGACATGATTGCTACCTGCTCTCATTGGCTGAATCGATGAGAACGTTTTAGACTCAATCAATAAAACGTTGCGGGGAGACGAAGCTCTGTTTGTTTGTATATTTTATTCACGTGACCATATTTTTGTTAGATGTTTTAAAAAAAAGAATAAAGAATCAGTTCTCTTGTTTTGAGGATCAGTTCTCATCGTTCACCTTCGGGATTCGTTCGTTCTGACCGAAACGTTCGCGACCGATCCATCACTAGTTGACAACAATTATGTCTATGCTCAGACATTCTCTGCACAGATTTTATGGAAGACTCAGTTGACATTGAAGACTGGGTCTAGACCAGAGTCGAACAAAAACTGCCGAGGTGTACTTGGCACTTTTAAACGTGTGAAAATGCCTCAAAGGGCACCAGCTCCTGCAAAGTGCATCTGTTTGCAATGAGGGATTCCTGCGATTATACGCGAGGTCGGCCAAATGACGACTGCGACGCTCTGACTATGGAGAGGAGTGAGCCGCCGCCTCGACAGGCTGACTTCTGGAGCTGACTCTTCCAGCGGTACTCCGGAATGACGATCTCAGACGTGGGCAGCGATTAGCCTAAGAGGAAGCTTTGGTGTCTTTGTTGAACAGCCTTGGATATGGTCAAGGGCAGAACAGTTGTTCCAGTGCTAAGATCCTGTCATTGTAATGACAAATAAAATAAAGGTTTTACACATGTTTTAATGTTGCAGGGCATTAATGCTTTCATCGAAATGGTGACAAACTATCTGCAAACGAATGCAGATAGTTCTCTGTCGACTGGTCCCTGGTGGTCAATGTTTGTCTGTCGACGTCGATGTAAAGCCTTCTGGTTCCAAACCAGGATCAACAAAATGTATTTCATGCTACGTGCTTATGAACACTATCCAGTGCTTATGCATACACACACACACACACACACACACACACAGACTTAATCACTAACTCACACACATACCCACACACAACAAACACACACAAACACTCACTTAATGCACACACACACACACACGTACACATGCACGCTCACAAAATAAACAGACACACCCGCATACAAAACACACACACTCAATCACTAACCCACTCACGTGAACACACAAACCCCCACACACACACAGACAGACACATACACACACTCACACCAACACTCACTTAATGCACACACACACACTCATGTAGATCTTACACCGTGGTCCCACTTGTTAGTCATCCACTCCACGTGAGGCGGAATGGATGCAGAGCCGAGGGGAGGAGGGGGGGCTCACAGACGCATGTGGGCCAGTCGATGGATTAATCAATCGGGTTCCAGCGGAGCCCATCTATCTCGGGGAATATAATCTGGTAGACATCATAAAAAACACAGTGCTCATATCCCGTAGGCCAGGGAGTGTGGCTGCCTACCTCCAATCGCCAAGCACCGCTGTGCTGGGGACCTCATTCCCTCCCCCCCCCCCCCCCCCGCTGTACGAGAGGGTCTGGAATTGGAGAGAACGTGGGGATTAAATATAATAAAGATGAGCAGCGTGGGTGGATTATCGTATAAGTGGATTAGATGGGGAGAGGAAGATAGCACATCTTTTAGAGAGCAGTGGTTGCCTACCTTTTTGGGTGGCTAAAGGCATTTCACAACGTCAAACAGACATCCCGGCACCCCGGCAAAAAGTGGCCGGCATTACTGGGAATTGTCAAGACGCCAAAGAAACACACCATCCAATTTTCTTGCGATATTACCCACACTGCACCCTGTCAGAAAGTGATCACGTGGACGCCGGTTCTGTGTTCAGTTCTGTGGAACAATGAATCAATAACAAAGGAAGCCGTGAACAGAACCAATTATTTTAGTACACAGTACGTATTAAATCCCATCACATTTCGCGGCGCACCTTGTCCTGCCTCAGGCGAGTGTGGCAGCGTGTCCGACTGTACGGGAGTCACGTTTCCAGGGAATGCAGCCCTCACGTTGCAGCCTGGTTGTTTCCAGAGAGGAGGGGGGGGGGGGTTCCGATTGGTGCGCTGGATAGAAGCTCGCCGAGCTTCAGGCTGAGAGCTGAGGCGCCGACACAGGATGGACTCTCAGCATGTGTATGTAATGATGTACTGACAACAAGCACGCGCCGTCTTGAGCTCGGGAGACACTGACATGCTACCGGTTAGCGTGCCCTCCCTGTTTGGGCGACGGGGATGATGGTTTGAACGGCGTTGCTTTGGGAATGTCAAACAACGCTGTCTTCTGATTGGACGCCCCTTTGAGAGGTCGGCGTTGTTTGTGGGGTCAAAGTTACTAGCTTCAATTCAATTTTATTTGTATAGCCATGAATCACAGTCTCAAAGGGCTTAACAGGCCGTGTGTATATGACACCCTCCTGACCCTAGCCCCCCAGAGGGCAAGAAAAAACTCCCTTAATTAGTTAGGAAGAAATCTTGAGAAGAAACGCAGAGTGGGGGATCTCACCTTCCAGGGATGATCAGGAGTGCAATGGGTGCCACAAATGACATGCATGCATACATATATATATATATACAGGCAAAACATTTTAAATCGGTGAGGGGGTGCCGGCCGGTTAACCATAAGGAGAGTCCAGTCACTGTCACCGCAACGCGCTAAAACAGACAGAATACTGAAGTTTGAGCTGCGAGCGCGGTCGATGGGCTTCACGGCGGTGCTCGCCGAGGCTGGGGCGCGTGTTTCGCCGCTCCACGGGGGTAGCTTCCCCTGCCGCGTCGGACAAGGTTGTTCCTACCCACCAACCGATTCCGCCTTTTTTCAAACCTCTGGGAGAGCGCTGACCTGAATTCAACGTGCGTCCTTACTCACCGCTCTCCGCTGCCGACTCGCCCTGTCGTGATGAAAACGTCTTTCCGGCTCTCTGCTCCGACACCCACCCACCCCCCCTCCTCCTCCTCCTCCTCCTCCTCCTCCGCCCGCCACTCCATCACCAGCGCGATGACATCAGCGGGAGGCCGCGTGATGACGGAGATGAGGCGACAAGGTCCGAGGGGCGCCTCGGCCGCTGTTGTGTCGCTCGACTACTTCATTTACACATTATCTCTCTCTCTCTCTCTCTCTCTCTCTCTCTCTCTCTCTCTCTCTCTCTCTTTCTCTCTCTCTCTCTCTCTCTCTCTCTCATAACATCCCTCCACCACACGCATACACACAGACTCTCTGCCCCTCTCTCTGTCTCCCACTTGCCCAATTACACACATACACACACATACACTCACACAGATGCACGCTTGTGAACGCTGCATGTGCCCCGACGGAGCGCCTTGCCTCGGGGCACACAGGCAGCGCCTGTTTAAACTGATACGGACCCGGGCCAGGGCATTAATTCCTACCACTAAATGAAAAGGTTAAACTGCCTGGGAAGGGCAGGAGAGACTCCTTGGCTACATTTAGCCTATTGAAGGTAAAATTGGACAAAAACACATAATTTTAGGAATTAAAAGGCAAAAACTGCGGAAGAGGTGAAAGCATTAGGAATGGGCCGTAGCTCTTATAAGCTGAACTTGCTGCATGAAGACCATTACAGCGACGACAACCGCCTTCCCGGGCTAGCTCCGGATGCCGCCCACACAACCAGCAAAGGACACAGTCAGGAAACCAGTCGGAAACCAGTCAGAAACCAGTAGGCCTTTTCGTGATTTAAGAACCAGAAAATTGGAATCGACTGAAAAATGTTGGTTCTTATCTGTTAATTAAAGCATTTTTTCCCCCCTTCCCATACAAAAGCAACAGAACCATTGAATCTGACATAATTGGTCAAAGATGAATGAGTCAGCTTAAGCCAAAGTCAACACAGCCTGTTTGAGAGCACCTCTTGGTTCCTGCCTGTTGGAGGTTATTAGCAGGGGGGCGCTGACAATACGACGCCGCGAGCTCAGTAGAGAGAGATCCGTAGAGGAATGCTTTTTGCTTGACTGTTCAGTGAGAGAAGGGAAGGTTGAGATGAGGCGAGTTCAATGCAATGACTGCAACCCGCACAACAAACATAACACTCTCACGCACAAACACACATACATACACACACAAACACACACATACCCATGTCAGCTTACATTGCCATATATCTAACTCTTCTCTTTTGCTAATATAGCAGGAAGGCGGGAAGTATTCTTTCATTACAAGACAATTATGTAAGAATATGACATTATTAGTACTTTTTGAATATTTTCATGCATGGCATCAAGAGTGATAATATTTCTCAATCTTTTCATATTTCTCAGTGAATAAGATCGTGTGAGTGTGAATTAATTTCTGTATTCAGATCTGTTTCTAAGAAAATGACACAAGAGATCTTGATTATTCTAGTACATGCAGGAAATGTTAAATAATATAAGGAGATATCAATCTATAGCAATCAATATCAATTTACCCCTTTACTGTGCTTGAGCCTGCTGACTTTCATATGCAGAACAAACACATGGCATGTGTGTGTGTGTGTGTGTGTGTGTGTGTGTATGTTTGTGCGTGTGTTTGTATGCTGAATATGTGTGTGTGTGTTTTCAATATGTACGCTAGTGTGTGATGAGTATGTTGTGTATGCTGAATATGTGTGCATTTGTGTGTGTATGCTGAACTTGTGTGAGTTTGTGTGTCCAGTGTGTGTGTGTGTGTTTGGTCGAGTATGTTTGTAGGTATCTGTGTTTCAAGCGTGTGTGTGCGTGTGTGTATTGAGCACGTGTGTATGCTGAATATGTGTAAGTGCGTGTGTGCTTTGCATGGGTGTATGCTGAATATGTATGCGTGTGTGTGTGTTGAGTATGTGTGTATGCTAAACACGTGTGTGTGTGTGTGTGTGTACCCCCTTCGCTCAATACCTGTGGCTCGCGGGCCCGAGTGTGTTGATTGGACATCTGGGTCGAGTCTTGCCGCCTGCCTCACCTATAAGCGTTGCCGCCCATGGAGCCAGTCGGACTGGCAGGCTGACAGGCCTCAGCCTCCATGGGGGGGCCCTGGCCGCCCTCCAGACCCCCGCTGCACCATGGGGGGGCTGGCTCCCAGCACACAGCCACACGGTCGCTCTTTGTTAAGGGCCGCACATGTCTTTGAACGCTTGAGTACAATATGTTGGATAAGCTGAGGGTGAGAAGGTACTCCAACGGTCACGGAGCGACGCTCCCTCTCTCATAAGAAGGATTTATAGTAGAGCAAGTAAAACTGCGTTTATCTGCATCCTCATCTTGCACAATCACGTACTATATGTGTAGTATTGGTGGATGCTTTTGAGCGTTTTACAATGCCACGAGGGTGTTTGTTCTTGGCATGGGTGGTCCCAGTGTGAATCGAAACATTAACCCTGGCAGTGCTAAAGGACAAGACCGCTCTGGGTGATCAAACCATTGCAGACGTCTCTCCCGGCTTCAATGAAACAACCGTTACCGAATCAAAGCTGCTTCAGTGTGACGAGGATCAATCCGTGTAAAAGTGCCTTCCCACCACAAATGTAAACAAAGCAATGTAGCCCTTTGGGTTTGGTGACGAGACATTTAGTAAAGCACTTGTATTGGGATTCACTCTTATGCTGTCCATAAACTCAGTATTGATGGACGCACATTGATTCCAGAAGAGGATATTTATTATTTGAATTGTTTGCTCCTGGACCGAATCAGTTATTTACAGTTTTTTGGCAAATTAAAATGTAAAGGTTGTTTGAGTAAAGCCTGACTGGTATGGTCTTTAATGCCTTGCTCTACTGACATAGAGGTGAACACTGTGTGTCTGTTGGTGGGAATGAGTGTGCGTCAATGTGCGCGTGTGTGTGTGTGTCCGTGCCTGTGTGTGTGTCCGGGTTTGTTTGTATACCCTTGTGTGTGTGTGTGTGCGAGTGTGTGTTTGTGTGTGTCTGTGTGCGAGTGTGTGTCTGTGTGTGTCCATGTGCGAGTGTGTGTCTGTGTATGTCCATGTGTGAGTGTGTGTCTGTGTGTGTCCGTGTGCGAGTGTGTGTCTATGAATCTCCCCCCCCTCCCAGGCTGTGGCCTTAATGTGTCACTCATCCTAGCACCTGCATGTTGGCAGAGTTGGCCTACTATGATAGTTGTGATCTGACAAGGATAGACTTACTGTTGACGTTATACAACTTGTCTCCATGGGAGCTGCTGTGGCAGCCGTCTGATTGGCTGCTTGGGTCAAGGCCCTGTGACAGCGGCTGTCAAGTCTCCTCTCATTCGCTGCAGGTGCGAGCGACTTGACGCTGAAGTAGGCTTGGGCAAAGTTAAGAGAGCTGCTTGACTTTCATTATTGTTCTCTTATACCAAAGGATCTCTGCACCTGAGACGCCATTTTGTGCAAACGCATGCTCTGATAAATGTTCCGCAAAAACCAAACCGCCCCAAAGAACACAGATTACTAGGAATTCTGTACTACTGCATTTGTGCGCTGGTGTGTGTGTGCTTGCTTTTATCCTGCAGGCCACACAACGCCTCACATCCGTGCCTCATGCCGGATATAAAATGGACATGCAACACATTTTGCAATGCTTTGCAATACTTGTATTTACATGTATTTGCAATGCTTCATGTATTTGCAAGGCCGCATGTATTTGCAAGGCTTTGTCGATTTGTGTGAGAGTGGCTTCCCTTCACAAATACAGTTTGAGACGACACTGGTTGGATCTTATTAACGGATCTTGCACACATTGTTGTCATTCTAACGACAACGCAAGACACAACGCCAATAATATCCCTTGTGTAGTGTTCACACGGTAGGACTGCAAGGTAGCGACGCAGTCGATGGAAGTCGACACCTGAACCGTGTAATTAAGTCGTTACACCGTGAACATACTTTACTCCGGTTCCGATGTGAAACGTGATCCCATCGAGGGACCTTTACAGGGGATGCTGATATAGTTGCATCATCGTACACAGCATTACATCTCCCCTATTGATTCTTCCCGTAAGACAATAACAACAAACCCCTCTCCGAGTCACAACACATTGTAGCTCATCCGGCTAAACACAGCCTCCAACACTCTCAGATATTACGTTGTGTTGTATATTGTAAACACCATGCGCCCCGCGGCAGGACCTGGGTTTAGATGTGTCGTTTCCTTAATACAACCGACGTGTTCTGATGGAGGAGGAGGCCTCACTGACGATATTCTGGAGATTTCTGTTTGATCCGCCACGGCAGGGTGGCCTTCTATTGTGAGTAATATGGTGATTATGCCGGCTGCAGTAGCTGGGGAAACAGTACAAACACTCCGCTGGCTAATTGGGCCCCTATGTCACCAATGTCTCATAACAATGACCCAGATGCAAATCATATTCATAAGGTGAAAGGAAGTGCATTTTTCTTAGTTTCTAAGGGGGGGCTTTTCTGTGGAGAGGTCTGCGCACACGTATGTGTTTGTGTTTCTGTGTGTGTGTGTGTGTGTGTGTGTGTGTGTGTGCGTGTGTGCGTGTGTGCGTGTGTGCGTGCGTGCGTGCGTGCGTGCGTGCGTGCGTGCGTGCGTGCGTGCGTGTACAGGTTAGAGAGATTGCTTGTGTGCAAACATGGAGGTTTGTGCTGGCGTGAGTGGTGAGTGTTATTACGCAGATCTGCTTTGATTCACAGGGTGTTGTGTTGATGAAGAGCAGCGTCATAATCATCACAGTCCTTCATCGCCGTCTCTTTCTTACGGGGAAAACACAAACAACAGTTTGTCCATCTTTGCTGACAACCGTCGCAGAGAACACACTCATCCGTGCCAAATTGCACCACACAAAAAAAGCAATTGGGGAAGAGAAGGAGAGAGAGAAAGAGAGAGAGAGGGAGAGATAAGGGAAGGTGAGAGACAGCAGGTGGTTGGTGTTAAACCATCCGTTGCAGAAACAGAGCTCAAATGAGCTGCATTGTTAGGCGAGCATGCGAGAGGATGACAGGGTCCCCCGGGAACGCCGCGTGTCCTGCGGCCGGCACGGACAGGTTAACCAGGAATCATTTCTGTGATGAAACAGACGGGACCCCCTCAGAAGCCCTCCCGCTCTACGCGTTTCTCCCCAGCCTTTGCTTAACACTAATTAGGGACAGGAGCAACACCCCCCAGACTCTCTGCTTCCAACAGCTCCATCTCGAGCTCTACAGCTCTCTAGCTCTCTCGATCTCTTGCTCCCTCGCAGGGCGATGGGCTGTCGCAGGGTTTTATTTACTCATCTTTAAATCTGGCCGTTTCGATCAGGGAGGAGGTCAGATGAATGTGAGTGGTCCCTCTCGGCTCAACACCGGAGGCTGGGCCAGACCAGGGTCAAGGTGTCCTTTAAGAAAAGGCCTACAACTTCCTACCGCTGCCTGCCTTCCTGCATGGCAGACACAGCTGTGTGTGTGTGTGTGTGTGTGTGTGTGTGTGTGTGTGTGTGTGTGTGTGTGTTTTCGCGTTTTTGTGCCTTTGCGTGTGTGTGTGTGTGTGTGTGTGTGTGTGCGTGCGTGCGTGCGTGCATACATTTTGCATGTGTGTGTGCGTGTCTGTGTGTGTGTCTCTGTGTGGGGTTGTGTGTCTGGCACGTATGTCTACGTGTGTGTGTGTGTGTGTGTGTGTGTACATGTGTGTCTGTGTGTTTGTGCGTGTGTGTGTGTGTGTGTGTGTGTGTGTGTGTGTGTGTGTGTGCATGGGTGAATGTGTACCAAGGCATAAATTGTACAGCCCTGCCAGTAGATGTTATGGCTGGGATAGTGCTGTACGAATGCAGTCGCTTATTCAGGTAAAACGCTTAAGCAATTTTTTTGATCGTGCTTCATTAAAACCAAGCTTATATATCTGGGGGTTTTCCAGTAACTTGTTGGAACAGACGGGATATTCAGACACTGCTGGGTCACTGCGAGGGTCACTAGCGGCGCCACGCACGCATTAATGAGGAAGATTACCTTCTCGATTTGCGATACGTCACATCCATTAGAGTCTGTTTAAAGAAGTGTAGCACGATGACCCGGACTGCATAGCTCATATAGTATTACCATAACATAAGCATTTCATCATTTCACTTTTTACTCGTAAAACAAAAAAAGGAAACCATGCATCCTGCCATTCTCTGGCCAGAAGCCATCCCGAGTCAGTCCTTCCGGCCTTCTCGCTCTCTCTCTCCCCTAATTGCCTTTTTTTTTCTTTGTTCAATCTCGCCGTGGAGTTTTGAAAGATGAACTTTAATGGGGAATTGTGTTTCCTTGTAAAGAGTGAAACGATGCGTCAAAAATAAGGGGGGCGCACACTTCCTTCCTTCCCCAGACAAATGAGGCTTTAATGAAGAGTGAGCGCGGCGGCGGCGGCGGCGGCGGCGGCGGCGGCGGCGGCGGCGCTGGGGCCCGGCGCTTAGCGGCGTGTCACAGCCAGCAGAGTAACTTATGTGCGTTGATGAGCCATTCATTATATCCATCAAGGGGATCACAGTCATCCATCTGTAAATGAGCCGTATCAGTCATATCAATTACAAGGGGGGGGGGGGGGGGGGGCGGGGAGGCACGGAGAGCACTATCACAAGAGCGGAGGAAGTGAATCAAATCGGCGAGTTGATTTCAAGTCGGTCAGCGGGTTTATTTTTGGGGTTTTCTCTCCCAGTTGGCGGTTGGTTCCGTGTTCCGCTCAGGTGACGCAGAGCAGTTCCTTGTCCTCAGGTAGCACCGACGTTTCCCTCGATAGGGGGAACAAAGAGAGACGCCAGCGCAGACGAGGACTCGGCCGTCCCCCGTCGAGATGTGATTCAGACGGAGGACGGCGTCTTCACACCACCGCGGCGGCGGCGGCCATTGTTTCGGCTAACTTGGGTTTGAACATCAAAGGGGAACTCATAGTGAGAGCCTCACCAAGCCTTTTAAACGTGTTGAATTGTTGTCCTATTATGGAGTGCTAAGCTGATAATCTAGATAATAGCAGAGAGATAATCGCATATTGCTTTAAGATTCTTCTTTTTTTTTCCAAGCCCTCCTTTGAGGAAGAGTGATGAGGAAGAGCTATGACAAAAAGTATGTTTGGGTCTGTGTCACGTGAACTTCCCCTGAACCCATAATCTGCGCCGGCTTTGCTAAGAACCATCTCCTTACCTTACATTCATAAAATGAGTGACCTATTTTGGCTTCCAAAAACAGGAGGCGCTTAAGTCTAAATCTGCTGCATCATTATTGTTCTGGTAACCGAGTACTTAACGTTTATAATGGAAAATATATATTTGGTAGACAACAGATGTATTCCTTTAGCTCTACATCCACTGTTAGGTAATCTAGATAATAGATTACATTTGATTCAATTAGATAACACTTTGTTCATCTTCAAAGGGATATCCAGGTGTTACCGCAGTACTGGTGGACACAATAGCTAAATAAATAAATACAAAAAAGATTTGGCTCTCTATTTACAAACACGTGCAGTACTTATATATATAAACTCCACCTTGTTATCTTGTCCAGCACATCGAATGTAACTGTAAACACTTCATTCATTCATTTGATTTGTTGTGCAGTAATGCAGTAATAAACATGAACAAACATTGAATTAGTCAATGCTTATTACTGCAATAACTACGGTAAATGGTTAATGGTTAATTAAAGGACCCTTACTGAGAAGTGTTACCCTGTTACTGTGAAAACTACAGATAACAATCGATAGTCATTACTAATCCATACTCATCCCTTTAGTGAAATGACTTTGCCTTAGTAATCAATTAACTGTAATGTGAATCAATATAAGATATAAAACTTTATCGTTTCAATTGTTTTAGGAAATAACCGGAGACCACTTTCACAGTTTCAATAGTTCACATAACCTGCCGCGCAGACACCCAGCTGTGTTTTATAAACTCTTATTTAAAAATGTGTGAATGTACACTTCAAACTGTCATTTAAAAAGCAGTCGGCCCTCAGAATTAACGAGGGGCCCAAAAGTAAGTGCTCGGCGCTCGGAATACTTCATGTCTTTGAAAACACTGTTATCGCTGCAAAGGCAACGGACGCATTACAATGCAATGCTTTAGCAGTCCAGGCCAGTCACTTTTACCCATTCCGCTTTCAGCCGAGCGATTATCTCAACGGTCCAGGTAGCGAGGTAGACGCACGGACAAAGGGAGTGAAGGACAGAAGGTTTGACAAGGGAGGCATTCTGACACAAAGCAAGGTCTCCTTGATATATTTCTTTTCTTAGTACAACCCTGGCCCCATGTAATTTGCTGCATTTTATTCTGGATGCCCATGGGCTGTCACCGGCTTCAAAGACCTTAAAATGTGCTCGGCCAGATATTAGTTCGTTAAGGACTGTTTGCTGGAAGGGAAAATAAAGGAGATGAAAGAGTGCGAGGGTTTAGGAACAATGCCTTGCTCATGGGTAGATAGCGCCTGGTATGGTGCGTTGTTGCGCCTCGGTGCATGAATATGTATCACTATTCTTATGGCCCGGTCAATACATAATAAATCAATCGGGAAACATGGCTGCACACAGTCAGAGACATACTCTCATTCACAAGGACACACAAACATACACACAGTACAGAGACAAACAAGCACACACACACTTGTACAAATTCACATATTCACATGGACACGTGTAGAGGTACAAATGCAAACAGACGCACACATGTACAAACTTGCACCTACATTTACACACGCACACAAAGACATACACACGTACACACATACAAACACACATACACGTACGGATACAGACACACACATATGCATACATAAACGTACGCACACATACGAAGAAACACATCACACTGACACCTACACCTACACCAGATTAAACACACACACACAGATAAAAACAAACATATACACATAGACGTTCAGATACACACACACACACACACACGCACACAGAGACAGACAGTCGGACACCCACACCGACGCACCGACGTCCCTGAACACACTGCGTCTCGTCCTCCTGCAGCACCATGTTCCCGCTGCCACAGGGACGGCCCATGGCGCCTTCTGTCTCCACCGGCCCCTTCCTCTGCAATCTGCTCTGTCTGGCCTCCTCTTCCTCCGCTCCAACCATCATCTAGCTCCCTTCCGTCCCTCTCCAGGTCCACCCCCCCCCCGCCCTCTCTGCTCCACCCTCCCTTCTGTCTACCCCCCTTCCCTCCCAGTCCACCCCCCTCCCCTTTAAGTCCATCCCCCCCGCCTCCTTCCGTCCATCCTCTCTTCGGCCCCACCCAATTCTGCTGCATCACCTGTCCCTGGCTCTGTGCCCCGCAGCCCGTCCACCGAGCGGCGGACGGGCTGCGGTTGGGGCTGATTCAAACCTCCCACCCCCCACCCTGCCGCCCCCGGCCAAACCATTCCTAGATAATTGTGGGGAGGGGGAGGGGGAACCTGAAACTGAAAGAGGTCACCGGACGTGGGTAGAGAACCGCGACAGCAGGGGAGGGAGGGGAGGGGGGAGAGCGGCTGCATCAGCGCTATTGTCGGGGTCTCGCTGGGGGGGCTGCGTGTTGGTGTCTCACGGTGAACCGGCCGTCCTGCCTCGTACTCTTGATAACCACCCCAAGCCCCTCCAAACCCCCCCCCCCCCCCCCGCTGTCTCCGCCGCAATGATGTCACAATCAGCAGCGGAACAGCGGCACACATGATTGCAGCCAATCGTGGGCCTGGTTATAATCGCCTTTTGGGGGGGCTGATGACGAGCGGGTGTGTGTTGCACCGGGCGGGGCAGGTGGGATGAAGAGTACTTATAGACTCCTAAATGGGTCGGAGCTCGCTGATAGGACGCCGAGGCTCGGAGCCGTGCGCTAATGAGTGTAGTGTTCCATCGGAGGCTGTGGATCCGGCAATCACATGACGCGCGGGCACGGTGGCACACGCACACACACACGCACGCACGCACACACACACACACACACACACACGGACTTCCATCCGTGCGTTCGTACATGCACGACGCACAGACACACATACACAAACACACACACACACACACACACACACACACACACACACACACACACATGGACTTCCATCCGCGCTTTCATGCACGGAGCACAGACGCACATGCACAAACACACACACACACACACACACACACACACACGCATACCAGTGCACATGCTCGCAGTGCATGTGCTCACACAGGCAGGCAGGCTTTCAGGCTCTGACTGATTAAGTGTTCATGATGAATTAGCAGACAGATTGCTAAACGCTGGCGAGCCGGTTTGATGTGCAGAGTTAAAGAGCGCCGTCTCGGCGGAATACGTAGCGTCCTCCATTGCCCCACACACCCCTTTGTCTCTCTCCCTCGCTCGCTTTCTCTCTCCCTCGCTCTCTCTCCCTCTCCCTCTCTATCTCTCTATCACTCAATCTCACTCTCTTTATTGCTCCATCTCTCTCTGTTCCTCGCTCTCCCTCCCTCTCTCACTATATTGCTTGATCTCTGTCTCTCTCTCTATGTCTCTCTCCCTTTCCTATTCGCATACTTTCTATCTATGTCTCGCACTTCCACTCTCTCTCTCTCTCTCTCTCGCTCTTCCTATCTCTACCTCTCTCTCCCTTTATCTCCCACTCACCCAATCTCTTGCTTTCTTTCTCCCTCTAGCTCCCTCTTTCCTCCTCCCTCACCCTCACCTCCACTTTTCCTCCCTGCTTCTCTTTCTATTTTCCTCCTATTCCCTATCTCCCTCTCTCTCACACTCGCCCTGGCTCTCTCTCTTTCGCTCCCGTTCCTATCTATTTCTTCTCGTTCTATATTAAGCCTCTTCTATGTTAATCATTCTTCGAGCAGTGTCGCTACACCCGTGGCACACAGCTGCGACCGCCACCACCCACTTTTAGTGATTACAGCACCCTCTCAATCACGGAGAAGCACCCAAAATCCTCTGATGCCAATCAACCAGCGAAGAGGGGGAAGTTCAGCTCCCCCGGCCTCCTCCTCCACTCTGAGCTCTGTTAGTTAGGGCTGATGCTCTCAACCGAGTTCCCCTCTCACCCTTTAGACCGAGTTGAAGTTAATTTATTTAAAGTGCTTTATCACAAAATACTTTACATGACTCAAATCCAGAAGAATATGTGTGAAAGTGTGGGTGAAAATTTAAAACAGATGGAAATTAGTCCGTAGTAGCAATAAAATCAAAAGGGTACAAGAATAAAATAAATAAAGCAACCGGAACGGCTTTATTTCTCATTATTCTGGAGTCTGCTGCTCACTTTCCACCGGTTGGTGCCAGTCTTTGTTTCGCTGTGTGTGTCCGAGCACCCTGTCATCTAACAGAAGACAAAAACAAAAACAAGACAAACTTTAGGAGCTTTTGGACCTACAGAACCACAAAATATTCGGTGTGACGGCTGAGTCACATCCGGTGACCTCACCTGTGTCGGCTCTCCTTATTGGCTGACTCCCCCCATTGTCGGCTCTCCTGATAGGCTGGCAAACCCAGTGTCGCCTCTCCTTGTAGGCTGACGTACCGGCTCCTCTGATAGGCCGACCAGCCCAGTTTCGGCTATACTTATAGGTTGACCACCCCAGTGTCGGCTCTCCTAAGAGGCTGACCACCCCAGTATCGGCTCTCCTTGTAGGCTGTCTTTGCTTTTGCATGGCAACAGCTGTTGGCATGCATCTGTATTTGAACAGATGCTAGTCCTCTGTTTGCGTAACTAAGATAAGTGACCAGTGTGTGTGTGATGGAGGGATCTGGCCTTCGTACAGCCTCACGTTAGGGTCTGGCTCAGGGTTCAGTCTATCGATGGACCTCATCTGGGACCCAGCAGTCCTATCGTGTTACAGCAGAACTTCTGGGAGACGGGGGAAGGTACAGAGTGTGTCCTGGGAAAGAGAACCCGCCTGGGATGGAATAACGCTTTCGTAACAGAGATATTCTAGAAGGAATTGGAGAAAAAGAGATTTTTTTCGCCTGAATGGATGAAGCTCACAAAAGGAGACATTAATATATGTTTGACTACAGTTGCCAGTCTACAAACACTTTTATTTGCTGTTTACAACTGCTTGCCCAGTTGGTTTTCGCCAATTAAAAGCTTACAGACCCCTGCCTCCAGCAACAAAACAATTGGTCATAACAAATATGAATTTGATCTGTTCATATATACTAATATAGTTTGACCTCCTAGTCCTTAAAAACTAGTAAACCATAAGAAAAACATGAATATAACATAACAGCAAGGGTCCACTATACTTAAGGTTTCTCACTATGCAGGTTAAAGTCAGTGATGAGCCAATCACAGGCTGCTCTGTCCATGCCCAGATGAGTCTGCATGGAGTCTGCCGGCTGTATGTGATGTGACTGCTAAAATGTATGCTCTTTCATACACACCCACACACTCAGACACACAGACACATGAAGCAGGTGCACACTCACACACACCCACACACACATCTCACTCTCTCCACCTCTCTCTCCCTCTTTCTCATGTACACCCACACACGCATACGCTTACCTGAACATATTCACACACACACACACACACACACACACGTACACACACACACACACACCCACACACACAGACGCACGATGCAGATGCACACTCTCACACACCCACGCACACTCTCTCTCTCTCCCTCTCTCTCTCATGTACAACCACACACGCATAAGCTTATTTGCACATATTCACATACACACCCACACCCACACACGTACACACACTCACACAACCACATGCGCACACACACACACTCTCTCTCGCCCTCTTTCTCTAATGTACACCCACACACATACGCTTACTTGCACATATTCAAATACACACACACACACACACAAACGTGCACACACAAACATACAGACACACACTTGCAGTCACCAGCTGAAGGTGAATCTATGCCAGCTGAGAATGACTCTCAGTCAATCTTTTGTTCCGCCGAGCTGCCGCCTCGTCATCCAATCCTCCTGTCGGAGCAGAAGAGAGGCTGGGATGTAAAGGAGAGTATCGGATTATTTAAATTCACGCTTCCAACGTTAAGGTTATCCTGTCTGTTACTGCGGGCAGGAGAGCGGCGTCTCCGGCTCCGAGGGACGCATCCTGTCTGATCCTCATGGAGATAACCTTCCTTTAATGAAAGCCGCACACTTCAAACCTTTCAGACCATTTCTGCATCCCAAATCCCTCAATCAAAGAGCTGTGTGTGTGTTTGTGTGTACGTGTGTGTGTATGTGTGGGTGGGTGTTTGTATGTGTGTGTGTGCATGTGTGTTTGTGTCTCTGTGTGTGTGTGTGTGTGTGTGTGTGTGTGTGTGTGTTTGTGAATGTGTGTATGTGCGTGTGTGTGATTTTGTGTATGTGTGTGTGAGTGTTTGTGTATCCCTGGATGGGAGCTAATTGTGTGAATGTGTGCTGTGTGGGTGTGTGAGTGTATGTCTGTTTTGTGTGAGTGTGTGTGGGTGGGTGTGTGTGTGCGCCAAAAGGCTGCGCTTCTCATCTGGAGCTTTAAGTGTCACCATGTCATTATTAATGGAGGAGGCACACAGAGTTTAGAAGCAGCCTCTTCCTCGTGAGTCATTATAAAACAAAACTGTTTGTTCTCTTGTTTTGATCCGTGTTGCTCAGGCTCGGCGCCTCAGGAAAACACACTTGTTAGTAAGACCAAAGCAGAAAGGCAGTGTTGGCACACAGAGAGCAAACCATGCAAGGAGGTACCACCACTATGACTGGATGTCTGTCCTGTTCCGTCTGTCAGTCCCTGAGGCGATTGGAAGGCAGCTCTGTCACACAGCGGCTACGCTCCCGTTCTATTCTGGAACCTTCAACGTCGATGTGTAATGATTCTGAAATGTTTGGCTGCGTTGAAACTCAGCGCGAGGGTTGGCTCTTGGTTGGCCAGCGCGGAAATGAGTCATATGCTTGTTGCTTTGTTCAGCTTCAGGTGAGGGCTAGCATCTTTAAGCGAGGAGATACCAGCACACATTTGAACGGGAGAGTCGTGGGGAATATTGAATTCCTGAGTAGAAAGAAGAGTCAAGGTTTGAGGTACTAGGGGAATTGTTTGGGTATTTTGGTCACCTGCTTGGTCAACGTGTGTGTGTGTTTGTGTGTTTGTGTTTGTGTGTGAGCATGTTAACTGATGCTAAGCTTGAATAAAGAGCAGAGTAAAGAGGTTGTTTTGAGCACCAGTGGTTGGGCACTAACCAGGCTAACCAGGGCTGTTATATCTCGCTCAAGAGCAGCCTCAGTCTAGCCAAACTGCCCTGTGCATGTGTAATCACTGCTCCACACAACTACGGCTAAAGTAGCTTTTTTTGGGCAGTGGAATAAAAAAGGAAACGTGAATAACTTCGATGCGTTGCATTCCTTTTTCCACGCGCACATTGTTTCCGTGGGGTTGTTGTGACATAAAGTGTGGCTGGCTGGGCATACAGCCGTGTCAGGGGACTTTCACTTCACTGGTAGCTTGTCCTATAAATCCTTAAAGCCGCCTTTTTTTGTTTCTGGAGTTAAATGTTGTTTGAAAGCAGTGGAAGTAAATTTAAAATGATTCTCCCGTTGACTTGGGGCACCTGACAACACTGTTGCTTGAGGGGTCGGTACCCACCCTGTTCTAGCAGACTTACACCCAGGAGATGCACAAATCGCGGTCTGAGGCATGTAAGACAGTTCCGTTAAAATAAATTAAACATTGGTTTCCATCGCAGCAGGGTTCAGCGGCATTGGTCGGAAAGTTTGTTACAGTATCACTAGAGAGTGCGCAGAAAAAGGAAAACAATGTGCTCTACGTATTTGGTCGGAAGCAGCAGACCTCCTCGCATCTTACAGAGAACAGAAACAGAACGGATTTCCACTGCTGGGGTTGGAGACGTTTAGGGATTTGCTTTAGTTGTGAGGCCTAAATGGCTGGGGCCCCCTAGTGGTCAAGGGTCCCGGTTGTAGCCAATGTCTCTACACTGCTTATGGACGTATCCTATATATCAAACGTATTGGATAAAAGCCCTGGTTTCTAAAGACAGTAGCAGAAACGATGCATTGTGACAGTACGGGCTTTCATGCCTGCACTTATTCTGCCCCAATGATCCATACATGGCCCAGCCTTTGGTTACCAAGTATCCCTCATTTCCACTGGAAACATCAAAGCGGTCGGATCCTCCATTACAAACATTAAGTCACATCCATATTCAGCATGCTAATGAAGTTAAAAATAATGAGGTGAAAAAATAAATAAATTGCCTGGAAACAGTTAATGGTAAAAGCCAACAACGAAGACCTGCTGACAGCTATTTCCTCCTCCGCCATTACAGTAATAGGACTTAATTTCCTTAAAAATCACCAGCATATCACCCCATTAGCACAGCATATAACCTGGCTTTCTCTTCCTTTTTTTTCCCAACCCGTAAGTAATTGGAGGAACGCAGGCTGTTACAAAGCACACAAAATGACTCCATGGCTGTGTGCGCCTTTTCCAGCGTAATAATGACTGGAATTACAACCGTATTGTTTTCAGTGGGTCGTCGAGGTTGGTATTGTTTGCTCGTTAATGCATCTTCCTCAAAGAGCATCCTATATGCGTGCCCTCCAGACAAAGTAAGTGGGGGCGCAAGCAGAGGAGGGGGAGAGCAGATGTAGGATAATGGTGAAGAGGCGTTCGCCCCTCCTACGTGAAGGGTCTGGTTAAAAAATTAAAGTTGATTGCTCTTCCATTGCCCCTCTTTTTTTTTTATTTATTGCGTAATTTAATTTGGCATGAGAGAGGCCTAAAATAAAGTGCACTTTACATTCTAATTGATGCAGCCGCTTCCTCAGGAGTTCTGCCTCCTCAGCAGTCCTCCTCCTCCTCCTCCTCCTACGCCTCCTCACCCACCAACGAGCGTAACGAGGTGGGAGGTGGCGTGCAGGGGGGAGGCGGACTCGGAGGAGAGAGGCGAGGGAGGGGAGTGGAGAGGTAAGACAAGAGGGGGGGAGGTAGGGATGTGCAGGGGGCGGGGGGCAGAGGCCGGGCGGTCTCGCTGAGGGGGAGACCGTAGGACGAAGGAGAGGGAGGGAAGCAGGAACAGGCGGGTCTATTGGCTATTGTGTGCAAGGCGCAAATTTGATTTCCTCCACGTCTATTGTTAGTCCGCTGCTCTCGGAGGAAGGACAAAAAAGGAGCGAGCCCATTTTCTGGTTAGTGTTGTGAGAGAGATTAGCTGAGGCCGGCCGTGTTTCTATTGGAGTGGAAATGAAGAGTGTGTCTCAGTGTGACTCCATGCAAACCCCTCTCGCCGCTACTGTGGCCCCTTAATAGTAAGCCACTCTCCTTCTCTCGCCCTCTCTCTCTCTGTCTGTCTCTGAATATTCTCCTCTTTTGTACAGCCGTGTGAAGAGATGTAATGCCTCTATTAGCATATTCTCTATAGCCGTTATATCCGGAATGCATTAAAAACAGAAGGGCGAGACCAAGACGTAGGCATTGTGTTGCCCCCCCCCCCTCCCCGTCAGGGAGGGGAGTCAGGGGGAAAACAAACTCTTGACGAGGTGTGGCGTCGTGTGGTGTTGTTCTGTTTCGTCATGCCGTTTCCTCAGCTCAGGGGCGCTTTATTATCTTAACCGTGTCATCCTCTCCTTTTGTTGGCCTGCTGGAAACCCTTACCCCGTACGTATGAACATACGCATCCATGTACACGCACACACACATTCACGCACACATATGCATGCATGCACGCAAGGGGCACACACACACGCGCACCCGCACACACATACATGCACGTGCACACGCACGGCCCTGGGTCTCTCCCGTCGGACGGGGCGATGCAGGGAGGAGGAGGAGGACATCGCGGCAGGCCCTGTCTTTATTTTTAGCATCGTGTCTCTCCTCCCCGGCTGCGGGACGGTCTCCCGGTGAGCTGCGTGTAAGGACTCGTTTGACACCCCGGCTCATTAAGAGGGACGGGGAGCGGCGCGGCAGAGTGTCTCAGGTTCCCACTGCGGCACAAACAAGGCTGGCTGGGGCCCTTCCTCGAGGGCCCCGCGCCGGCTCGCCTCCGCCGCGCCCCCGACCAATAACTCACTCCGCCGCCCGGCGGGGTAGGGAGGGGGTGGGGGGGGGGGGGGGGGGGGTTCACAGAAAGCTGTTCCACGCCGGTCTGAGCCCAGGGTCGGACAGATGAAAGGAAAACACAAGAGGGGACGAGACGAGGACAAGATGCTCTGTTAGCCGCGGCCGCGCGCCGGATGGGGACGCGGCTAATGAGGAGGTGCTGGGAGCCGGAGCGGATCTCCCCAACCAGGAGAGAGGAGCAGGGGAGGAGCCTGGGAGGAGCTGGGGGCTTTGGAGGAGGAGGAGCAGGAGGAGGTGATGGAGGAGGGGGAAGGGGAGAAGATGATGGAAGAACTGGAGGAGGAGGGTGAGGTGGAGGAGGTAGGGAGCAGGAGGAGGTGATGAAGGAGGAGGAAGGGGAGTAAATGATGGAGGAGTCAAGAAGGAGGAGAAGGCGCTGGAGGTGATGAAGGAGGTGGATGACGAGGTGGAGGAGGAGGACGAGTAGGATCAGAAGATTTGGGGGACAATGGTGGAGGATGAGAGGAGGAGAAAGTGAAGGGGGAGGAGAAGGAGACGTTTGAGGAAGAGCAGGAAGAGGCAAGGAAGAGGAGCCTGGGAGGAGGAGATGGGGATGGAGGAGGAGGAGGAGGGAGGAGGGGATGAGATGATGGAAGACCTAGACGAGGAGGGCGAGGAGGAGGAGGTAGGGAGGAGGAGGTGCTGGAGGTGATGAAGGAGGTGGATGACGAGGAGGACGAGGGGGAGGAAGAAGAGAATGAGGGGGAGGAAGAGGATGGGAGCAGAGCATGGGGGGATACTGGAAAAGGACCAGGGGAGGAGAAAGAGATGGGGGAGAAGAAGGAGACGCTGGAGGTGCTGCAGGAGGAAACGGGTTTAGCAGCCCAGCATGGTTAAAAGCCTGGCAGAGCCCTGGAGGCATCTCAAATAAACCGTTCCTCTTTCTCCTCTTTCTCCTCTTTCTCCTCGCCCTCCCAATTTCCCATCGCCTCCCTCCCCTCGGCTCCCCCTTCCCTCTTGGAGAGAGAGCTGCAGCCTCGGTAGGAAGATCTGAAAGCCTGGATGATGGGAAGTGAGAAGGAGCGGGAGAAGAAGAGAGAGAGTCTGGAGAGAATCCATCTCAGCCAGTGATTCCATGGGGGTTTCCCCCTCTCTGCTCTTCAGTCACCATCTCCAGATGAAAAATAAATAAGCTCTTCAGAGGGACGGGTTTTATTTTATTTTTTTCCTGAGAGCCGTGCTCATTTTCCATATAGTTATTTTACACCGGCCGGCTGGGCTCTCTAAACGCAAGGCCAATTGCCGATGCTCTTTCATTTGCTCTTCCTGCCTCTGAGCTCCATCCAGGGCACAGGGCTTGATCATTTGAACACATAGCATTAAGGAAAAAGATGAGCTTATCTGTAATTCAAATGCATTACAGAAAGAACAGATTCTGTACAAATTGCCGGCGTGCACGTGTACAGATACGTGGACGTGACGGACGCGTCTGTCTTTTAATAACGTGTAAATTCGCAGAGGCTGACAATTTCTTTCCTGGAGCATATTTTCATCCATCTCGCCTTTTCTTGTTTTCTGACACAAATGCAAATCACAGAAAATAGACCTACATACATGAAGCTTGTTGGAGCGCACACAACGATGCATTAAACAAACAGCTGCCGGTCCAATGTGTAGTTGATATGATCAACAGTAAGGCCTGCAGTTCAACATTATTCTGGAAACAGTATTTATACTTCTTTTCATGTCCATGTTCTCATACGGGTGTGTCTTTGAGCATCAAACCGACCACATTCAATATTTAAATCTCTTGTCTGGCTGAGCCCTCTGCTGATCATAGATCCAACAAGGGCAAGTGGGAGAATAGTCTGTCAGAAGTCGCACATGGAATAAATCAGTAGATAATCACAATCTGATGCATTATAGGAAAAGGCGGATGCATATCTTTGCCCTCCATCACGGGAATCCCGTCACAGAGCGGCCAAACGTGGCTCTCACCATTCTTCAGGGAGACCCACTAATACCCACATGGGCTATACGAACCGTAGCGAGCTAGGTTCGTTTTCAGACTCTTTCAACCCACTTCCCCATTTCTTCTACTCTCCTCGCCATGATTGCATCACTAAAAAGCTCATAATTATATAGAAAATTATTGTTTTGCTGTTTCTTTTGCTCAACACATCAGGCCTGGTGAATAACGAATCGAGGAAGACAGACCCAAAGCATCAACCTTAACTGCTATTGATGCCCATTGTTCTCCACACACAGAAAACAAGTGTATTTCATCAGTGGAACACATCCCTGATGTTGCATTGAAAGCCCACAACATCGGAAAGTAAAGCCCTACATCTAAACGACCGACTGACACAGACTCTGAGTTAAAACAATGTTTCTGGTCCGTCTCCTTTAACCCAGAGTTCAGCATCAAGGAAATCATTGAATTATACAGGCGTTGTCCTTTAAAGCTTCCCCGGAGCGAGTGGGATGCTTGGGGAGGGAACATAAAGGCTGATTGTGAAGCCTGTAGATGTGAAGGAACAATGCATGCTGGGTGCTCTCCCTCGACGTCCCCGGTCTCCGCTGTGTCTTTCATCCACAATCACTGGGCTACATAATTGTATTTTCAGAAGACGCTTTCATGCCAGAAAGGGACTGCCGATAAGTGCATGTGTATATACATGTGTAGAATGTGATTGTTCAGAACCCATCGCAGCCGGGAAAAGCCTGCAGGGACTACATTGTGTTTGGTTTTGGTCGACAGGGATGAAGACATCTCAATGATGATGGACCGTGATTGCTCTGGCCTATAAAGCAAGTGTTTATGTGTCTGTTTTTGTGTTTGCGTGTGTGTGTGTGTGTGTGTGTGTGTTTGTGTCAGTGTGTGTGTCTGTGAGGGGGGAGGTTATGAAAAGCCATGTGGTTGATAGTTGGCCTGTTTTATGGGAGTTGGAATGCAGTTTTTTAAAGGCCTCATGTTATCATTGGGCAGACTGTGAACATTCTTTCGTCCATTTTGCAGATTCAGATCGATTCATTGGAGGGATCCCGCACTCATTCTTTACTGTATCACTTTTGATAGATTCCCAGTCATGCTGCTCCTCTTTTAGCCTTTTACTGACTTTGACAATGTGTGTGCCCTCCTCCACAGTTATCATCCGTATCGTTTGCTCTTTAAATAACCCAGTTTCTATATTTATATCGGTATGCTAGTGACCGAATCGTTAGCCCCTAGGAGCATCAGGAAGCCTTAAATGTCGTGTCTCCAGCCCAAAATATCTCTTCATGCGGGCGTCCTTTCTCTGTGCGCCGGATTTCTGGCCAGGATCTCGTGATCACATGTCCCTCACTAATATTAACCAATGACCTAATTTCCCAAAGCAATCACGTTGATTGATGATGCAGATGTGCAGCCTCGTTTGAACCCAACTGTCTGTGTCCCCGCCAATGACAAAACACACCATGCAGCCTTGTGCGCTTCCAATGCTGCCACATTACCTTTACATTGACATTACGTCGATTTAGCTGACGCTTTTATCCAAAGCGACCTGCAACCATTCATTCACACATTCACACACCAACGGCAGGGTCAATCACGCAGGGTGACAGCCAGCTCGTCAGGACCAGGCGTCTTGCTCAGGGACACCTCGACACACAACTCAGAACCGGGGATCGAACTAGCAACCTTCCGGTTACCAGTCAACCCGCTCTACCTCTGAGCTCCTGCCACCCCCACCTCATCTATCAACTATAAACTCCT
>NC_136942.1:9357783-9437343 GCF_949987615.1 Pollachius pollachius
TGTTTATCAGGATGTGCGTGCGTGTGTTTGTGTGTGTGTGTGTGTGTGTGTGTGTGTGTGTGTGTGTGTCTGTGTGTGTGTGTGTATGTGTGTGTGCATGGGTGTGTGTGTGTATGTCTACATGCAGTGTGTGTATATGGGTGTGCACGTGCGTGGATGTCGGCAAGGGTGCGTTTTTGTGTGTGTGTGTGTGTGTGTATGTGTGTGTGCGCGTGTGTCTGTGAGGCTGTATTTGTGTGTGTGTGTGTGTGTGTGTATGTATGTTTTATTGATCAGATAATTAATACCTATATGGTATTTTGCTGCTGTCAATTACAGCAAATGTAAAGTAAACAGATGGACCACATGTTGATGAACCATCTGTTAACATTGATCTTCACTGTTGATTTCAGTGCAGTTGATAAGTCTCCCTTTATTCATAACACGTTATGTAACACCATAATGCTATATAGATGGCATAGTTTCTTACGGCAATATGAATTCATTGAACCCTTATGAATATTATAAATCATATGCTCATATGTATGTATAATATATAAACAACATTTATAAATGTAGGTATATTAATTCTCTGTATTTTGTATTCCTTATATATGTATATATATATATATATATATATATATATATGTATATATACATGTGTATATATATATATATAATATATATATATATATATTATTTATACATATTAAATTCAAAGCAGCTGAATTCCACATTCATACGCCGAATAGTGTTTAGAACCAAGATGACCACTTGTTGAATATAACCCATTGAGAACTTTGTATTGGTAAGGCCGTCCTTTCACCGCAACGTCTGCTGCCTGGGCTCCAAGTTGATGAATACATTAAAGTGCTTCAATTGAAGTGGATAAACAGAAGTCCTTAGCAGTTATCCCTTACCGGGGCTAGGTCCAAACGTCAAGAGGTCTCACCTTCTGCAGTCCTCAGTCCTGAATCCAGCCAGCGCGCCTCTTATTTTTCATTAAGCGTCTGGCTTTCTTCAAGCTTCACCGGCGGAATATTAATACTAAATATTAGAGAAATATCCTGGTCAGGGGCCAAGCATTTCAGACAATAGTGCAAGCAAACATTAACCTTGAAGACAGAAAAATAGATATGTTGAAAAAGAATAAATCCCCTTACGCTTAATAATATTTATTCTTCCACGTTGCTTTGGCACTCCTCTATTTCCCCGGCTTTGGGGGTTTATAAAGTCTGTGTCTTAAAGCTGAAATCAAACAATACATAAATCATGTATCAACTATTTTCTGTTTGTAAAAAAAGATTGATAATACAAAGCACTGGAATATATCATGGCAATAAAAGGATAATATACTCCCCTTCAATCCCTACGACCACGTTTATCAATATATTTTACAGCCCCTGCTTGGCCCTGTGCCAAGGAGCCAGGAGAAGGCTTCAAAAGAAACCCTGACCAAACCACCCCTTTAAGTGGGCAGCATGCCTCTGAACTGACCTCCCCTTTAAGTGGGCAGCATGCCTCTCAACGGACCTCCCCTTTAAGTGGGCAGCATGCATCTGAACTGACCTCCCCTTTAACTGAACTTACCTCCCCTTTAAGAAGGCAGCGTGCCTCTGAACTGACCTCCCCTTTAAGCTGGCAGCATGCCTCTGACCCGACCTACCCTTTAAGTGGGCAGCATGCCTCTGAACGGACCTCCCCTTTAAGTGGGCAGCATACCTCTGAATGGACCTCCCCTTTAAGTGGGAAGCATGCCTCTGAACTGACCTACCCTTTAAGTTGGGCAGTAAGCCTCTTGGGGAAATACAATTGGCAAGGTCGTAAGAAAACAAAGTTCTTGAGACAACCAACAAAAGCGAAGAAGCAGATTATGACGTTGCAAACATTGTGTGTCAGAAACCATAATGAGTATTAAAAGTTTGTCCTCAAATAATATATTATGTCTATGCCAGCAGAATTAATTTGTATTTATTTAGAATTATGCTTTAAAATCAGATGAGCATATGAAGTCATCCAACTGGTCACACCCATTTAGGAATCAGGGCTATGGATCCCTGCCTATGCCATCCAGTCACCTTATGGTCATGTCCAACGACTCTGTAAAGATAACATGTCAGATGGCATCACGTGATGAGATAAGACGGTACTTTATCAACCCAAGAAGGGAAACGGGGCATCAGTAGCTCAGGAGGGCGAGCGGATTGACCGAACTCGATCCTGCTATTTGAGTGTTGAGGTGTGCCTGAGCAAGACACCTAACCCTGACTGCTCCCAACAAGCTGGCTGTCGCCTTGCATTGTGTGAATGTGAATGAATGGTTGCAGGTCGCTTTGGATGAAATCGTCAGCAAATTCCCCTAAATGTAATGTAAATGAAACGTGGGTGTCACAGCAGAAAGAACAGCGGTAGAAATGAATCAGATCCAAAAATAAAATACGAGTTAAACCTTCAAATTGATGAATAACATTGAATATATATATATTTATTTTCCTTATATTTCCCTTGTACCCAAAGAGGCCAATTAGAATCAGCTCGTTTATCAGGAGCATGTGTTGCTGCAGGGGCCCCTTCCTCCCACTCACGCCGGGGCCATTATCCAGTGTAAGGGCCGGCAGGATATGAACCCTGCACTCAAATAGCACTGCGCCGATGCCCCGCAGACATGATACAGCACTCTGCTCCCGCTCCGGTGGGCAGCACAGAACACCTGGCCCCCACTGACCCGGCCCCGGCGAGCAGTGGTCAGCGCTGACTCGCACGCCAAGGCGTGGGGCCACAGCACGGTTCAAGGGGAGCAGAGCGGTGCCTTTGAGCAAGGGGAGCGGTGCGAAGTGATGAAACACGAAGGCAACGCCGCCGGCGACGGCAGCTGGGATGTGTGGAACACTCCCCGTGATTCCATCGTGAACCGTCACGAGAAATCAAATCAAAACAAAATGCGAATCAGGGGGGTAAACATTTCTAGATTTCTGTGAAGAAAAGTGGATTAGAAGGACCACACATCACACACATGAATCATCAATACGGTTTATTACAGAGCATACACAGCTATGGACCAGTTGTATTTTGTATGTGTTTGGGCAACAGAAATAATCTGATGGGCACCAGAGGAAATTATTTCCATTTGCAATTTCGTTTGGCAGGTTGTATCAATTTCTAATCATCCCACGGTAGTCCTTATTAAAGTGTTCAAATTGGTCGTCCTTCAATTCTATAATCTCTATCGATTTAATCTGGGAAAAGTAGTAGTAATAGTATTGGTAGTTGTTGTAGTAGTACTGGTGGTCTTAGTAGTAGTATCAGTGTACAGCAGTAAGTATAGTTACTAGGGTTGGGTGTTTCAATCGAGTTACAACTACTTTCACACCATATGATGATGTTTGTTGTCTTATTTGCTGAATTTTTCTGTATTGTATTGCTTTTCTTATATTATTTGATAGTTTGTGAGATAATCATTGCATAATTAGCCTACTAGCATAAGGTGCTGTTGAGAAAGCACGGGGAGGGCCGTGGTGGTGTGGACTGCGGCAGACTGTTAGTCTCCGCAGTAAGTGATAATATATCTCTTATATGTGGGTGGAGGAGCAGCTGTCATGTCATCTCTGGTCGCGGTTTGCTAAACCCGTAGAAATACTCGCGGTCTCGTACAAGCAGCTGCAGGTACGATTGGAGGGAGCAGAAAAGAGCAGGAGAGGGCAGCATTTAGAAACTAAACCCAAAATAAACGCCTCCATCGCGTCTCTATTTTCTCCTCCGTTGAGAAATGACTCATTCACACACCTGTGATTGACAGGCAAGATGGATGCCCGGAATCAATCAGGGAAGAGATGCACTGATTGGCCAGTAATGAGCTAGGAGCGGTCCTAATTCTAAATTGCCTCCTACAAAGATGGGCACAGTGAACTAGAAACTCTCAGAGAGCATTTCGCTCAGTAACGGACGGCTAGACCCTTCATTCAAATTACACTGAAATAATTTCTCTTAAATCTTACCTAGAGCACCTTTAAGCAGTTCAAATAATACAAGGAGAAACATAGTAAAGAACGGGGACAGTAGTATGTCTAGTACTGGGACCCAGTCCCGTGTCAACAGAGTGCTTTACTACCGTGTTGCTTCTAAAGGAGTGTTGGCCGTTTTGACCTTAAAGGCTTTTGTTAGGGCCTGATATCAGTTGATGTTTGACGGGTGGAGGGAGGGGGGAGGGGGGCTGGAAATTGGTCCAATCTGCCAACGTCCATTAAAAAAAAATTATGTTTGCACACGCCGTCAAAGACGATGCAGAGCAATGATTTTAGCCGGGCTCTGACAACGACGTGACCCTGACCTTTCAACTCAATTCCATCCCCGTTTGGCAGAAGATAAAAGCCCTGGGTTCCTGTTGACACGACAACCGTGAGGAGCCTCCTTATCCCGCGAAGGGGACTCCACCAAGGATCCTCAGCCACTGGTGTTTGTGTTCGAGTGTTGCTAATTAATGGATAATTAACGAAGCGCCTGCTCGCTTTTGTTCAACAGCACCCATGGCACACTAGCAGCAGACTGCAACCTGCAACGTTAGCATCCAGAGCTAGCGCTCAGAGGCTGAAAGGCTGCTTCGTAGGCGGCGTTCCAACAGAGGAGGGCTTCCTGTCCTGTGTGGCTCGCATGTTTGCAGAAAATGCTTCCTGCGGAGGAGCCCCCCTCCCCCTCCTCTGTTCCGGTTTTACTTGACTACGGAAATGACAGAGATTCATTGTGGGGGATGGGGAACACCAGAGCTTCCCTGCTTCCCAGCTGTTGCTAATTAGCCCCATCATATCGTGGTTGGGTGTTTTTTTGTTTTTCTTGGTTCCCATTGAGTGGGGGAAGTTGAAAGTGCTGCAGACTGCTTTTCACAAAATGGTGCTCATCTGGAGGGACGAGCGGTTCTGTCAATCACTGGCCTCCATATCTGGGCTCTCTTGTTTCCCAGTCTTTCGTTGTTGAAGAGAGGCTGGAGGAGGAAGACTCATCATCGGGGTAGGCCTTTAGAACATGAATACACACCAGAAGACAGAGAGACAGACAATAACACAGACGGACAGGCAGACATTAAGACACACAGAGAGACAGGAGGACAGACGGACAGATGGGCGGACAAACAAACAGACAGACATACAGGAGGACAACCACACATACGGACAGACAGACAGGAGGACAGACAGGTGGACAAACTGACAGATGGACAGGAGGACAGACAGACAGACAGACAGTAGACGACTTAATGTATGATGTCATTAGGTCCCTAATTCCCTCAGCTGTAAAACTCATGCTGTGTCTGTGTTATGGACCTCAGCCCTGATAATAAATGGAATGGAGCCGCAATTCAGCTTTATTTTCACAGCCAGCTAATCTAATGACGCATTTTTTTCTGATTAATCGCTGTCGGGTCTATAAAACAACATAAATAAAAGCAAACCCCATCGCAAGCGTTCAGAGTCTAAAACGTTGTCTTAATTGTGCCTCGCTTCATTTATTAATAACAACCGCCAAATATTTTAACATCCAAAGCATAAAGTAGCAGGTGTTGATAAACTGCGTGAACGACTCTCCGTTTGTCAAAATAGGATAAGATAATTGTTTATATTGGCTATTCAAGCGCCGTCGCAGCCCTAAGATGTAATAACCAAGCCTCCATGGGGTTGATGGAACATTCCCTTCAGCGGACCACCCCCCCCACCAAGTCCTCCCACACTGTCATCACATCGTGGATACCTTACCCCTTATGTGTGTGTTTTTTTTCTCCTCCACACCATAAAGATGAAACATGGAGTCCACCTCGCGCATAAAAAAAACACCTATGTGGTCGTTCAGTAATACGATGTATTCCTGTGCCATCTTATTTATTTATGCGTTCATTTATATGCGTTGGGTTTATCCAACAGCAGTCTCATTTAATCTCCAGACAATAGCCCCCGAGGGGAGGAGATGTTCCGCCACGTCTTCCTCCACCAGTGAGATTCGGCTAAGACCCGCGCTTGGGATTATGCGTGACATAATGCGCACGGTGCGTATAAAAAAAACACAGGCGCGCGGGGCGATACCATCTACAGTACATTAATCCCATCGCCCGCGTCGGTCACGCCGGGGCATCGTGGTGTGCGTGTTATTTTTAGGCCCACGGTGGTTCTGCAGCATGCGGGGAACGGTGGGAGCAGGAGGAAGAGAGAATGATGGGTGGTTGTTCCTCTCCGCTGCCATGCTTTGTGCTTCGTCGCAGGATGTTAGGAAGTTACTACCAAGCTATTATTAAGGACTGACCTCATTTCATTTTGCATCTAATTAATCTCGCTAGCTTCTTCCTCCCTTTGCTCTCTCTGATTCTCTCTGTTTCTATCTCTGCCGCTCTCTCTCTCTGCCTCTCTCTCTCTCTCTCTCTCTCTCTGCCTCTCTCTCTCTCTCCCTCTCTTTCTGTGTCCGTCTCGCTATCTCTATCTCTGTTTCTCTCTACATGTCTCTCTCCCCCCATCTCTCTCTCCCTCTCCCTCTGTCCTCTGTTTCCTCTCTCTCTCTGTATCTCTCTCACCCCCCCATCTCTATCTCTATGTTTCTCTCTCTGTCTCCCTCTTTACCTCCCTCTCTCCCCCTTTCTGCTTCTCTCTCTGCCTCTCTGTGTGTCTCAAACTCGCTCTCTCTCTCTGTCTCCGTCTCCCTCTCTCTCTGTGTCTCTGCCTCTCGATCTGTTTCTCTCTCTCTCTATAGCTCCTTCTTTTTCCCTCCCCTTTCCTTTTCTCTCCCTGTCACTCTTTCACATGTTTCAGCAAACAAGGACACTCCCACTAGCTCACATACTCTCAAACCCAGATGCACATTCCCACACACGTGCACAAACACACAGACACGCTCAGACGTATTCATAAGCATGCAGAGAAATGCCAACACACACTCTCACAAGCACATCCTAGTTTGCCTGTTCTTATGCTGCTATTAATGTGGGAGGAAGAAGAGGGAGAAAATATTTCCAGTGAAAGAAGCAATCCTTTTTCTTTAGTCAATGAAAAGGAAGGGAAATAATTTGCTATCCTGGGGTAGGATTAGACAACGTTTTTTAAAGGATAATTCTCTCCTATGTGAATAGTGGTTCAGTGTTTTTCGCTTTTCTTTGGGTAGCGCGGTTTTTGTCTCCCGGTGTGATTTCTGTGTGACTTCTATATGCACCGGAACAAACAGGAGCCTTGTGATTATCAGCCGGTTGGACTGTGGGCTCTCTGTGTGTCGCGGATGATGGATGGACGGCAGTCGGGCTGTTGTTTGAGCACTGTGTGGTCGCTGCCTCTGACATATTGATTTGTTGCAGCATGCAAAAATATCGCTTCTAGTTTCTATGGCTTCCAAGGTGTATTCTCATTGGTTCCCCAAGGGACGGAGTGATTTCGTCCAATCACACAAATCTCCCAGATCCACAACACAGCTTAGATCTAATCAGTTGTTGTTTATTTCCTGTGTTAATTACTTCCACCCTGACGTCACTGTGTACTACATGCAAAGGCCCATGCATGCATATTAATAGATATGTATTTATTTATGCAACCACAACAAGGGATAAGCCAATGTTCTGAGCACTTTATAATACAACACAATGCACATTCCAGAGCAGAGAGTGTCTAAAGATTAACATTCAGAGTGTTTGGTACAACATTGTGAGGATGGCATGGCTTGGAACCGGAGGAAGCAGAGATACACTGTGTTAGACAGCAACGTCTCCACCACGCATCGGTTTTGATTTAGTTTCCCAGAGAAAACAGATTTTCCTCTTCCATTGTCTGCCGGTTTCGTTCATAGTTCCTTCACTGTTTGGTTTGCAAATCAACTTAATCTTGGCACTTCTCACCAATGAGACCGACTACACTGCAGCATGAAGACACAGGAAGCTGTCTTGCTGTACCAAATCAAGCAACATAAAACATGTTATAATATTTTCAAAACTAGCTCACTCTGGCAAACCTTGCTGTGTACCAATGTAGCATAAGATAAACAAAAATAAGGTCAAATGATAGAATTGTATACGTTTCAGATCTTATTAGCAAAGTGATTCAACCCACCCTTAATTCTAAACGCATCAGCTTGCTGTAACGCTGAAAGTCACAAATCAGAGCACACAGCATTCATACTCGCTTTTATCTCTATCATTTATCCCACCAAAATGACACGGCAATAAGGTTGAACGCTACGTGGAGACAAAATGCTCACGGTACCGGTTACGTACCGGGATCGGATAGAACCACTCGACAAAAAGCTGCTCTCCCTGCTCTTGTCGAGCCCTGGGAAGGATCAAACAAGGCAAGAAGAGAAAATCCTGACTTAATACAAAGAATACACCAAAAAATCTCTTGCCTCCAGGCTTCCTGTGGTTGGAGTTTGAAGTTCGCAATTACAGATGAATGGAGTCATTAATCGATATATTAATCAGCAATTACAGTAATAGCCTGCCCGTTTTGAAGGGAAGGAGACAAGCCTTTAGTTGAGGGATATAAATAGGCGCTGTGACACACATAACACCAGAGAGTGACTGCCGAGAGGCAGCCCTGACTGCCAGAACGTACCCCTAGTCATATACCATCACTAACTCACACACACACATCACTCACCCACACACTAATCACACACACACACACACACACACACACACACACACACACACACAAACATTACACTCACCAACACACTAATCACACACATTCAAGCACACGCACACGCACGCAGCCACACACACACATAAACACACTCACTCTAATGCACACACACACACACACTCGAACATCACACACACAAACCCCCCCCCCCCCCCCCCACACACACACACACACAAACACACACACTCGAACATCACACACAGAGACACACACACAAACGCAAACATATATCTCTACATATACTCCCAACCCATTCCCCATGTCCTCAGGTGGCTTTGGTGCGGACGGCATCCCTAGTGTGCCTTGTTACACAGACAACAACATGTCACCACACATGTGTCATATTATCAGAAGTTTCCAGATATCTCACTGGAAGGAGTGGTGGTGGTGGGGGTGGGGGGCATGGCTCTTATTGATGTTCTCTCAGTGCCAGGTATAAATCACCGCACACAGAAGTCATACTCGCTTTTATCTCCGCCATTCATCCTGGAGATATGACACGGCAAAAAGGTTGAACGCTGCATGGAGACTCAGTGTGTGTGTGTGTGTGTGTGTTTGTGTGTCTTTGTTCCTTGTTTGTGTGTGTGTTTGTGTGTGTGCATGTGTGTGTGTGTGTGTATATCTCATTAGAGAGGAAGATGAAGTCTACTGACGGCCCCGGAGTAAATAAATAAATTGGACCCTGATATTAAATTGCTGTGTCTGTGTGTATATATATATATTTGTTCTGACTGACCTTCAAGTTGAGGCTGGCATGTGTGTCTATTTTTCTTTGTACTGAAATCCAGTAAAACCAGAAAGAGTGACAATGTTTTCCCTCCTTATTACAAGAATATCCTGTCTCTGCATGACTCTTGGCTTCGGAGCTGTGGATTTTCATTGTCAACCCGAAAACATTGAAACAAACCACTGATCCAGAGAATCCAGCCATTAGCCCTTACATTGTATGGTTTCTCCAAACATCTATGCTAGGCAACAGAGACGGGCTCGCTATGAAGGAACTGTGCATGCACAGGGATTTGTTTACCTACTCTGTAACTGACACTTCAAACAGATCTATGTGGAGGGTTATGTAAGGAATAAACTAAGGCGTGATGTCCCGCTAAATATATCAATAACAGGATACGCCTGAGTGGTTAAATCCGCTTATATCACCGTAAGCAACATGATTAGATGTATGTTACATCCAGCTGTAAGGTTACTTTCAGAATACTCTCCTGCGGTACTTTGATTGAATTGTTTTTGCGTTGTCAGGCCAAAGGTTGTATTTCAGAGTTGTTTGTAAAGCTGGATTTGTAGCGCATTGATTCTGAGCTGCTGAAAGGCAGAGGTGTGCAGTTATGGAAAGATAATGCACACTGTTGGAGCGTCATTGACTAATTGTATTCACTCATCAAGTATTGATCCCAATGCTGTGGTATAAGTAGGTGTGGATATAACAAGGTTTAAGTAGGTGTAGGTATAATTAGGTGTAGATATAAAGAGGTATAAGTAGGTTTAGATTCCGATGCATGAAACAACTGGATGGCTCTTTGCCTTTTTCTAACAATGGAAAGCTCTGAGCTACGAATCGGTTTGAGGACAGAAAAGCAATGCTGTGGCACATTATTTTTACTTTGGGGATATCTACAGTGGGATAATTATCATACACTAGTAGTATGTGGTATTGCTTATCCACAAAAATGCAAAACAAAAACGAAATATTAACCTCATATTTCAGATTTCTATGGCCACTAGGCACCCTCTCTTCTTCTTTAAATAGCTTGGGGAGCACTTTAGCCTTTTCATTTTCAATACAATAACAAAATCCAGCACAGCACCTGAATAACAAAGTTTCTTCATTTTTCACAAGTGCAAAAATATTGATGAAATCCCAATGGGTTAGACATTTAATAAATAGCCACTCCGATTTCGATTGTAAACTTAGATTGTTCTCAGCCTTACTCACTTATCAGCGGCTGATAAATTAACACATGTAAATATAAAACACTTTAACACTCTGCCCTCTTCTGACTTCTCGTTTCAGGCGGCTGAAGTACTCTCTCTCTCTAGAGTGGAAGACCCGTCAATGAATTATGAATGTTGAACAAGATGACCTCCTCTCAGCAGCAGCAGATGATGAGAGGTCCTAGGCTGAACCGGGCCTTGTCCGACCCATTGCTTGTGCTGCTCCTGGCCCTCCAGCTACTGGTCGTGGCAGGGCTGGTGCGCGCTCAGACCTGCCCATCCGTCTGCTCCTGCAGTAACCAGTTCAGTAAGGTCATCTGCACGCGGCGCGGTCTCCGCGATGTCCCCGATGGCATATCCACCAACACTCGCTACCTGAACCTGCAGGAGAACCTCATCCAGGTCATCAAGGTGGACAGCTTCAAGCACCTGAGACACTTGGAGATCCTGCAGCTGAGCAAAAACCACATCCGCAACATTGAACTGGGGGCCTTCAATGGACTGGCCAGCTTAAACACCCTGGAGCTTTTTGACAACCGCCTCACCACCATCCCCAACGGGGCGTTTGAGTACCTCTCCAAGCTGAAAGAGCTCTGGCTGAGGAATAACCCCATAGAGAGCATCCCCTCCTATGCCTTCAACAGAGTGCCGTCGCTACGCCGGCTGGACCTCGGGGAGCTCAAGCGTCTCTCTTACATATCGGAAGGGGCCTTTGAAGGGCTGAGCAACCTGCGCTACCTGAACCTGGGTATGTGCAACCTAAAGGAAATCCCCAACCTGATTCCCCTGGTGAGGCTGGATGAGCTGGAGATGTCTGGCAACCAACTGGCGGTCATCAAGCCCGGCTCGTTCAAAGGGCTGATTCACCTGCAGAAGCTGTGGATGATGCACGCCCAGATCCAGACCATAGAGAGGAACTCTTTTGACGACCTGCAGTCGCTAGTGGAGCTCAACCTGGCCCATAACAACCTGACCCTGTTGCCCCACGATCTGTTCACGCCCTTGCATCACCTGGAGAGGGTGCACTTACACCACAATCCATGGAATTGTAACTGTGATATTCTCTGGCTGAGCTGGTGGCTGAAAGAGATGGTGCCGGCCAACACTAGTTGCTGCGCCCGCTGTAGCTCCCCATTCAGCCACAAGGGGCGCTACATCGGGGAACTGGACCAGAACTACTTTCATTGTTATGCTCCTGTTATTGTGGAGCGCCCAACAGACCTGAATGTGACAGAAGGCAGCCCCGCAGAGCTCAAATGCAGGGCCAGCTCCCTGACCTCTGTCAGTTGGATTACCCCCAACGGCTCCATCATGACACATGGTGCGTACAGGGTCCGCATCTCTGTTCTGAACGACGGGACGTTGAACTTCACCAATGTTTCCATGCAGGACACGGGCACGTACACGTGCATGGTGAGCAATTCGGCGGGCAACACGACCGCCTCCGCCACGCTCAACGTGACGTCCACCGAAAACAGCGGCTTCAGCTACTTCACCACGGTGACGGTGGAGACCATAGAGACCCCGCACAACGAGGGCTTCACCACGGTGCAGCAGAACGTGAGACCCACCACGTCCGGTCCGTGGGAGTCTATCTCCTCCAGCTCCACCACCACCACCGCCGCCACCACCACCACAGCCCGGAGGTCGCAGTCCACCCGGACGACGGAGAGGCCGTACACCGTCCCTGTCACGGAGCTGGGCGGAGAGGGCTCTCTCAACGGCCTGGACGAGGTCATGAAGACCACCAAGATCATCATCGGCTGCTTCGTGGCCATCACGCTGATGGCGGCCGTCATGCTGATCATCTTCTACAAGATGCGGAAGCAGCACCACCAGCAGAACCACCACGCGCCCCAGCGCACCATCGAGATCATCAACGTGGACGAGGACTGCGTGACCGGCGGTCCAGGCATGGAGGGACACCTTTCCCTTCCCCCACTGGAGCATGAGCACCTCAACCATTACAACAGCTACAAGAACGCGTACAACCACGTCTCCACCATCAACTCCATACACAGCTCCGCGCATGAACCTTTATTGATCCGGGCGAGCTCCAAAGACAATGTGCAAGAGACCCAGATCTGATCTGCTTTCGTTTTCGTTTTCCCAGAATGGAACGGGACACACACTGATTCATTCAAGTATAGACAATATTTACAAGACGATTATTGGCCGAGAGGATGAGGAGTTTGCAGGCCATTGAAGGGGACAAACCTGGAATGTGTCCTCGGCTAATCATTTGTTGGTGATGTTTATTCAATGACTTTGGGAATTAGGGTATGTCTACTGTTTCAAAAAGTGTCTTTACAAAACAAAGGTTATTTATTTAAGAAAAATATTGTGGTTAAATTTAGAAAAAAATGTGTTCTGCATTTATTTTTTCAGCTCTTGATTCATTGTTTATTTTCATTGTTGATAGGTTTACTTTAACGCTTAAAGAAAAGAATGTTAGTGGTTTAATTTAATCAGGTAGTCTGACAGATAAAAGACAGGATGCTTTTTTTCTCACATCTGCTAAAAACTTTCAGCCTCATTAGTGAATCTCCTCTGCAATCAATTGTTTTTGAAAAAGATAAACCTTCTTGATGCATATGAGGAATGGGATTAGTTTTTGGTTTTTGATTCATAAATTCTATCATACTGATATAAAATGTCATTACAGACGATTTTACAACAAGGGAACATTTGTATTTTTACTATTGTAAAAATAACAGCCAACAATTAGAGATTAATACGGAATGAAACAATTAAGTTTATACACTTTATTTATGAAGGAACAGACTTATTTGTGGTTTCATTTTTTCTATACATTTATCCCATTAACATTCACCTGTTTGATTTTTTGAGCTGTGCAAAGATGTCCACAGATTATGAGATTAACGATGTCATTTACTAGCATACAACTGCTTGCTAATCAGGGAGGGTCTTAATGCAAATGCAATCATAGGGTACAACAAACAAAGAGTCTAAGACTAATTGGGAAGATTAAAATCAAAGGGTTAATTACAAACACGTGTCTGAATAATGACCAGCATTATGGTTAACTTCACGTCACTTCTCTGACCAACCAAAATCACAGATACCTTCTTACCTGACGATGTATTGAAGTTAAATCCTCTTGATTAGGGCCATGATAGAGCGAGCAGAGCTTCCATTCCCCTAGCATAACAGCAGCACTGCTGAGGGGCAGTTAAACACACTCCTAAATCCTTTATACAGCTGCGTGAGCACATTGTCTGTCATCCGCTTGCCACTATCACACATGGCCAGGGCACGGGAGTCCCAGATCCACACAGGGCCCCTGCCAAGCACAGGACACCCGGCCCAGAGAGGCCGTCCTGCCAGGGCTTATGCCGCGCGAGGCGTCAGGGGAGGGCATATGGGACCGGGCATCAAGCAGATGTTCCCGGTGGCACCTGCGTCTCATCTCCGCTCAGAGCCCCAACTCTGGGCCATTTCCATTTTAATTGACGTGCCCATGGGTTGAGAGACAGACCCCGTGCTGAATGCACCGCGTCTACTCTACAGTCATTTGCCAAGTCTCAACACTGGAAATGTGTGATGTTAGGATGTGTTGGTCACATCCAAGACTGTGAAAGGTGTCTCCGGAGAGGCTCTCCTGCAAGGACTTTGCTTTATCTCTACTACCAGTCACAGATACATTCAATCCAAGCCCTTCGGTTATCTACAATGGCTCTTGATTTGACAATATGCATTTAATCACACGTGTTGCAGATCTGAAGACAGACCATACCAACAATTGTTTTTCTCATTATATGCTTTAACAATGACCAAAATCTTAAATAATAAACGGAATTACAATGAAAACGTTTTTGGAAATGAAATACAAAAACGTGATCAGAGAAATATCAAATCAGTGTGCAAAGGCCTCCCAGGATTATATTCATCTTGAAGTTGCACTGATGTCGCATACGTGTTCATTTAATCCATTTTTACCACTGGAATGAGGTGTATGTGTTGATCCATGATTGATTTGACCGTCCGTACCGAGAGAAAGCAAACAAGTGTGACCGTCCCTTATTTCTAAGTTGAAGGTAAACAACAAATATGTTAGTTAGACTGTCGCATATATATGTAGGAAGTATAAATATTTTTGTCGCCGCTCTGAAATTCATACTTTAGTTTGATTTGTTGGTTTGATTGTTTGTTTGTTTTAGAGAGGAAACGCTGTTCTAGCAGTAGATTTATATGAGCATATGTTTTGAGAATAAAATGAACAAAAACAAAAAAACTTTTTAAAGTTTGATTTTACATGTGCCAACAACTTGTTCTCAAAAGTAAAAAAGACAAACAAGCTGTAAGAAGATAATACATTGATTTTCATGTAAACATTCTTTTATGACCTTTAAAAGATATGAAGATCAATTATAGGAACACAGTTTGTAGTTCAGACACAAAATACGGTTAAAAAATAAACTATTGTTGTTTTTTGTATTGTCTGATTCTTATTTCTGTATAGGGCATATCATGGATGACAATATCCTTTCAAAAAACCTTTTCATTGGTATGAATTATGTTGTTCCAGTACTTAAACTATCGCTGGTTAATGTGTGTTGTCCAAGAAATGTGTTCTGCAACATCAACTGTTCCCACTTAAAGATCACAAAACAGATGGTCCTTTTACGTAATTCTTCCAAATTGGACGGATGGTGAATGCAAATCTTTAACCAATCACTTCAATGGTCCGTCTCTTCCACGTTATTTTCACAGGAAACAGAGTTGATGTGGCGGACTGCGATTGTTTCATAACACACGTAAGAAGCAGTACTCTTTAAATTAGAAAAAATCCATGCATGACAGTGCCCCTTTAAGGCTTGTTTGAGATTATTTTTTCTGTTAAATTATTGCTACTTTATCAAGTGTAACGGCTGTCAGGCATTGCCGGTCATTGCTGTGGATGCAATATATCACAAAAAGGAAACTGAATAATCTAAACCATCTCTTGCAAAGAACGTTTTGTTTTTCAACTTTACATGCATAAGAAAATGAAAGCATCACACCAAGCCATGCAGAGGTTACATTTATGTCACGCTATATGATAGTAATATTATACTATCTGAAATGACAAAATTTCATCACAGGGGACTAACAGGGAATGCAATGCTAACATCCAATGCTAAAATAGAAGCTTAAAAATCTTTTTATTTGTCAGCCTCACACTAGAATGTCTTTGATGTCAAATCGCTTACAATATCACTAAGTTCTATTATGCATTAGGTCTACAAAACGTTGAAGATACATTATGGATGTTTAATACAATCAAAACGGTGTTGCTGATGGATACGTAGATATATCAATGTTTTTGGTTGTAATCTGCAAATATTCATGCCAATCGAAGCAGTAAAACATTTAAAGGAAGATGTGTGAGGTACGTCTGACAGTTTGACAAGGGAATCAGCCGAGACCCTGGGATGTCTGGCTCTAAGATGCAAGATTGATACCCTTGCTCTTGAAATTGTACAATGCCATGGGACTTGAGGAATACATGATATATCAAATGTTGAGCATTTTCAAGAAAGCGTCTTGAGAAGGCAGCGAGCTCCTGGGGAACTGCATCTAAGTCGTTTTTCCAAAGAAAAGTATGTCCCCTGCTTCTACCATCAGACGCGCACCACCACATTGTTCTTAAGCTCCATCTTGTTGACTGACCTCTTGAGAAAGAATTTCCACGCAAAATGCACTGAGACGTGAATCTCTTTCCCTTTGCGGCAAAGATAGACAAACATGTGGTCCATGAAGGAGATGTATCTGGTGATGTCAAGTAGATGCTGCAGTCTGGTGCAGTGTCTTTATGCCGCTGATCAACACATGGAATCGCTACACTGCTACACTCTACATTTAGGTACGTATTTATGTAGTATTTCAGTAAATAGGATGTGTGAATATGAGAATACTTCGATCAGTGTGATTGTCCACTTTGTTAAGCCTAAGGATGGTTGAAGGATCTATCTTACCTGCTGAATTTTTACTTTAATATATTAAAGGACTATATTTATTCATCCATTTCTTCCAATATTTTAACATTAATATTAACACTAAGAATTTCGAAAATGTGATGTTAGCAGAAAAGGTGGCAAAGTTAACCTTTAATTTTTACAAGCAATGAAAAGCAGTCAATGTTTAAATAGTTGTGCTTGCCTTCCAAAATTTGAATGTATGAAAACTTAAAGGACATCTCAACTAAATTGTTGTATTTAATAATGAAAATGAAGACACTGTGTTCAAAAGGAAACTTCTTATTTATTTATGATTTCCAGGGAATCTTTGAAAAGTCATATTGGAATAATAGGGCAAACAAAATCTCACAGTTCCTGCTTAGCTTCAAGCTTTTTGCGTTCTATTAAACAAAGGCAACATTATACAGCTTCATTTCAGACAAAAAAATGGCTTCTGGAGAGGTAATGTGGTTTCATAAAATCTATGAATTAGAAGTGAAAAAAACTCAGATTTGCTGTCATTTCTACGTTGCATTGCATTCGTAAAAGTAATTTTAATGCATTGCATATGTTTTAATACATTCAATCTAATATCCTATTCGAACATTTATAACATTGATTGAAGGCAATGCAACTTTGAAATATAATGAAACCTTTAACGTCTAAATTATTCATCTTTCCCCATCACAACTTTGCATCCCATCCATTACCTGCCCACAGACTGAATATTGATGAAGGCCCCGTCGCGGAGCCTTTGGGATCGCTGACGTCAGAGAGAGGGCCCATCCTGGACAACCTTGGCCCCATTCATCTCCCCTCCCCACAGTGAGCCTCATTGATCTCGCTAGCTGCTGTTGATTTTCTCATTGTCTATGTGGTGTACCAGCAGCTCCCCCATCCACCAATCAACTTCTCCCAATCCGCAGTTTGCAATGTGATAATACACACATCACACAAAAGCTGGTAAATCAACACAGAAAAAAAACGCTACGGTTTTATGTGCCAGTGCAGGTGTGTGTGTGTGTGTGTGTCAGTTTGTGTGTGCGTGTCAGTTTGTGTGTGTGTGTGTGGGTGTGTGTGTGTGTGCGTGTGTGTGTGTGTGTGTGTGTGTGTGTGTGTGTCAGTGTTTGTGTGTGTAAGTGTGTCGGTGTATGTGTATCAGTGTGTCTGTGTGTGTCAGTATGTGTGTGTGTGTTTGTGTGTGTGTGTGTGTGTGTGTGTGTGTGTGTGTGTGTGTGTGTGTGTGTGTGTGTGTGTGTGTGTGTGTGTGTGTGTGTGTGTGTGTGTGTGTGTGTGTGTGCGTGTGTTTGTGGACAGAACATCATCCACTCCAGCTTTCATAGGGCTTCCAACAGCCTTTGGTTCTAATGTGCTCCTGGGGATAATTGAAAAATGGGTAGACATAAACTATCACTAAACATATGTGTACTATTATTATCATTATTATGTGTTTGCACACATTACCACATGGTTTGTCAATTTAATTGAATAAGATCTACAATGTATTTATATCAATTGAGCATAAATCCACTATTGTTATTTAGCAAGAACACACATAACACAGATGTTCCTTAGTGCTGAGAATAGCGAAATGTCTAGTGAATTTGAATAGCGAAAGGACATGCAAACATTTCAGCTAAATAGTGCATTGGAGAATTGACCTTATTCATGTCCTCACCCTGTTCTACAAATGAGTCAAGGAAAGACACATTTAATACTAATATAACCTATAAACAGCAACCCGCTGGGATATATGCCCACAAACAAATTATACCAGAATACTCATATTATAATATTCCATTGGCTTTTTAGTAGTGCAGAAATAAATATATTATCAACACAATTATTCAGCTTCAAAGGTTTGGGTAAATTAGGCCGCTTGCAGAATGTAGGTGTTTACAGGTGTGCTAATAAAGACCATAATTAATAATTCATTTCTGTCAGTAAATGAAACGTTTATCCCATGAATTGTATTCTATAATTGGGATTTTGATGAAAGTCAAACAAAAAGCATTCGCCCTTGGAGGTGTGCATCATGCTTATTACATAACATAGAGTCGTTTAGCAGACAATTGAATTTACTGACAAGTGAGGCTGACGACCAGTAAAAACGTAGAATAAAACGTTTTTCAAAAGAAACAACAATTGTGGAGAAGCCATAAGAATCAGCAATACAGAAATTCCTATGTATTTTAATTAAAAATACATTAAAACCTCAGTCCCCCACTCCAATAATGGATCCATGTGTGTGTTTGGCATTGAACAAGGCGTTCATTGTCCTTCCAGTCCTAAGACACATGGCTGTTGAATTCCCAGTGCATGCAATAGCGCCGCATTCAGTTTGTATTTATAGTCCCGCGAGGGGAACTCACTTTGAAGCAGGGTAGGATAGTACAACACAATCCACAGATGAAGACCCACATAATCCATACAAACACAAATTGACACATCAAACGCTATAATGCTAAAACACACACAAACAGATCAAAAACGAAACTTCTTTTCTAAAAGCTTTGAAGGGTCTGATACAAAGGCTCTGTATATAGAAGCAGACTCATGATGCGTGTATGAGATGCACTTTACAAGGTCACCCAGACGCTGAACACTGGCCTCTCTGGGGCTCCCAGGAAGCCACACGCAGCCCACCCTCCCCCACCGAGACGAGGCAGGGCCTGGGCGCGTCCATGCGATGTGATCCTCAGGGATGTTTCGCCATGGGTCCCTGGTGGCGCATCCACCCATCCAGCCGGGATGAGGAGCGTAGAAGGGGTGTATCAGTGGTTCTCAACCTGTGGGTCGGAACTCCACTTGTGGTCACCCTTATTTGCATTTGGGGGTTGTGGGAGATTGCTGACTTATAGGCTACGTTTTGTATTTAAAGAAGAATTATAAAATTATAATTGCTTTACGGTTTGAAGGTTGCGCAAAGGTTCCATGTGGACTGCCTCGTGATTCGTAGCCACGTAGCCATGAATTACTTATCAGTCAGTGTGGTTCCATGTTTGCAGGGTGTCTGGAGGCAGATGCACTTTGGGGTCGCATTAATGTTCTGTCCAAAAAGGGGGTCACAGCTCCAAAAAAGGATAGTAACTACTGTATTATTGAAATAGACACATGAGACCTCTCTGAAGCGGGCACAAAACGACAGCTCGTACCAGATCCTCAGGCTCTGCTCTGTTAGAACAACATGGTTCTAGTTCTTTTTTAGAAGGGGCTACTAATATGAGCTGAAATGTGCGCTCTGTGTGCTCTGGGCTTCAACTCATGTCCGCGATTGTGCTTTTAGACCCGGCGTGCTAACTAGACCTACTATTCACACTGTTTACCTACATGGTAAGCATCTTCTTTGGCGCAACACGAATTACACAGACGCAGATAACTATTTTGCTTCTGTCCATTACGATTGCGATGATAATTGCATGCAACTGAACAAGTTAATAGGCTCTTTCTGCGGATCCAGCTGACTTTGAAAGTTTATCATATTCTGGGCTTCATTTGTCATGAATCCCTGCATTCATACATTAATGATCATTTTAAAAGGGAAATTATTTTGTTGTTTTGTACACTGATTGCTCAGGTCCTCTGGACCATGTTTACTGTGATTGCGTGCGCAAGTTTAAGCAGAGAAAAAAACGTGACAACAATTACCAAATTGATTGGTAATTATCTGATGTCTAGACGCGTATGCAGATCGATCTGCAGTGTTTTACAACCTGTGCATTAGCTTTGTTTGCTTGGTGATACCTTATAATCTGGCGACATAACCGCTCAAAACTACTTGTTTGGTGTAGCTGCCGTGCTAGTATGATCCCAAACTGACATGGCCCAGCTATGGCAGTCCATGTTACTAGTGCAGCAGATGACCATGAAGAGGGAAAAAGTATATTTTTATATGAGGTCAGAGGATAGTTGTTTGATGGCGTGAATTCTTCGCCTAATCTCCAGACCAATAAACATATTTTCCATCCAATAAGACTGCCAGGGTAAACAACAGTACCCACTGAGTTATAAATGTAAATGTACGCTTTGTAGTAGAGTTAAAAGTCAGAATTATAATATGGCAACTAGGGGCTTTTAAGTGTGCTTTTTTTTTTTTAAGTGCTTTTAACATTCTTCTATTAGCCGAAATAAAGATAAAGTTCTCATTTCCACCGAAATTAAAATTTGATTCTACCCTTCAATTGATCATGTAAATTAATTAAAAAGCCTCTTAAATAACCAGCTTTGGAGTGCAATTAAACAGATCCGCCAATTACAATAATGACGCCTAAATGGTGGAGTGTCCCGTCTCAAAAGGAGATTAAAACTGTTATCTGTTATTCACTACTCACCATTTCTCTGTAACTCATTAGGCAAAGTATCAGGCGAACTACCAGGCAAAGCAGGGCAAGTGTAATTTGATTAGTTTGAATTGTTAAATTCACAGTTTTCGCTTTAAATGTTCTGATGACCTATTACCTTTAGACTCAGATACAGAATACAGTGAGCATTAAACCTGTAGAGCAATGGCAATAATTAAGGGAAAACGTATTCATCCATCCTTTAACTTGACAGATGAATATATATTACCTTTAGACTAAGATACAAAACACAGGGAGCCTTACACCTATAGAGCAATGGCAATAATTAAGGGAACACCTATTCATCCATCCTCTGACGGATCCATCCACTACCAACAAAATCCTGCAATTGTTTACCAGTCCACTCCCCAGGGAAACCATTTCAATTCCAAACCCAGTAGGACTGGAAAGATGCACACAGGTGGCGGAGTGGCAGGCCAGTGTGGTTTGCCTTCAAGCTATCGACTACAACAAAGATTTTGACTTTTCTGTGGAGGTTACAGCTTTGTTTCATGCTCTGCCGTTATCCAAAGAGAGAGAGAGAGAGAAGAACTATCTAGTGATCTGAGTCAGGCTCACAGCTGTGGGTCTGCAGCAGAACCAGACTACTGGAAGCCTTTGAGAAGTGGAAGGTTGGGTGATTGGAGAAAGATGGCACATACACGTAATGATCTTAATGCATAATGTGCATATAAAGTATGTGTCAGTGTATTTTTTAATTTCTGTAATGATTATTTTGCATCATTTACTACCTATTTGTTTACTAATTGATTTTCCATATTTTACCACATTAGTTTTTTTGTTTTGTTTGTTTTTGTATTTTGAGGCCACCTAAAATTTCTTATGCAGAGGAGTGAAATACAAGTACATGATATCATGAGATATGCATGATATCTCTAACCAAATCCATATTCATAATTTAGGAACTGTATGATTCTTTATTTCTCTTGCCAGCCAGATGTAGTCCTGTACTGATTAAATGGTGTCTTAATAATATATTAGAATTTCAGGCGGAAAAAATCACCCATTTTGAGGCCAGGAGGTTTCTGCTCATAGAATAAAGGAAAACGGTGGAAGTGAGACTTTCCAGATGGCAACGAATCCCGATTAATCTTGCTGTTGGATACAGTGCCCGGAAATATTAGAGATGCGTTTGTCATAAGCAACAGATAATATACAATTATATTAAAGGAATTCATGTTATCAATCAATCAGTTATCATTGAACCAATCAATGTATCAAATTACTCACTAAACACATTGAGTCAATTAACCAATGAAACATGTCGCCAAAGTCGATTGGATTCACCCTAGTTCAACCAACACACCTTCACTACTTCACTACTACTAGAAACACATCCCTACAAAACACAGGTGTATCTCAATGTTGACCGTTTCTTCAGTGAACATTTCTTTCACAGCATAAGGTAACACAGCCTAATGTAACAATGCATATTCTCTTGATATCAACATTGGAACAGATGCTGTGAGGATATATAAAATAAGGTTACAACTTACGGCCTATACTTTTATGAGTCCTGCAACAGCCGGTGTTAAAAGCTGCAGCTGTTCATGTTATGCTAAATGAGAATTACCTGCTCCTGCAGAAAGAAAGGCAAATGTCGATGCTGTACTTTAAAATTGCCTTGACATAATGATTTATCACTGTGTGTGTGTGTGTGGGGGGGGGGGTGTATGTGTGTGTGTTGCATGCTTTTATAATTCACCAAATGTGTATTTTGGGTTTTAGAAGTCCTTCTATTTTCTTTGATTTCTCTCTCCCTTCCGCAAGAAGGAGAGAAAGAGCTTAAAGAGATTTCTTTAAACAGCTTTTATACTGCAGGTTTAAAAAAAGGGTGAAGATAGAGTGAGGGAGAAAAAAGAGAGATAGAGTGATAGAGTTAAAAGAAAAGAGGGCTATCCTCCTATCTTTTAAAGGCTTTTATTAATCCCAAGTGTGGCGCTCGCGCTGTTGACCGATGACAAAACCGTTCTGTTTCCATACCTCCGGCCGTCTGTCCGGCCGTCTATCGCACCTGGTGTTCATATCTTCCCTGTCCTACCAGCAGCTTGTAACGGCTGGTGTGCTGACAAGAGGACTCCATTGCACGACTCAAGAGGCAGAATGTAAATACGAGAATAGTCCTTCCTTGGAAAAAGGGTTTGATACACGGGTAATCGGTCAGGCGATCAGGCGGACAAATCCAGCAGGGAGAGGACAAATGGTGCGATCAGGAAAAACCAAGAAAAAACAAGGAACACAAAACTCAAATACAAAGACGAACTGGCACAGGAAGAAACTAATCAGAGGCGGGGAAAATAAGGGTGCGAACTGAACTATCTGTAAAACAGGGAACTATCTGAAACAGGCGATGTGAACAAAAGTGTTAGTGTGGCAGTATGGCAAGAACTAACACAACTGCCATCCTCCGCCCTCACCCCACCCACCTTCCTTGCTTCCTATCTCCCTCCCTTCCTTCTCCCCACAAGCATCTGTCCCTCCTCTGTAATGTCCCCCACCTGGTCTTCAGGAGAGATAAGGAACGACATTAAGGTCTGCTGTTTGTTTGGAGGCGCTAGTCAAACATCTGGAATAGCCGATCTCTCCCGTCAGTGGCGCCAGCAGCAGACTGACACTCCGCCCAGGGGCCAACACGGACCAGACAGGCGTGGACGTGCATAGAAGCTAGGGAACCCTGTAGGTGTGGTAAATAAGCCACACCTACAGGGTTTGATTTAGCCAGGTAAATCTTCAGTCTGTACTGGTACAGGCGGAATGTTACAGAAGCTACGTCTATAGACAGACATGAATACAGACGCCTATGTCTCAGAACCATACAACTTTATATGGTGTTGACCACTCTATGTGGTAAGGCATCGGAGAAATCATTTACCTCTGCTTTCATTATATTAAAGTATGGTTGTTTGTATCTGATCGGGATGTCAAGTGTCATACTTCCTCTTTCACTGCTTTTGTCTGAGAAAACAATTAAAGGTTTGACCTCACTGAGCATAGCATTTATAAGCAGTATAATTATAAAAGCAATTCCATTGCAAAAACATTTTTAAAGTAATCATAAAAGCACATGTTTATGGACACTATGTATCAGTACCAATAGAAAAATATATTTTTTGGAGCCCAACATATCAAGTCCCTTGAATAAGTCAGCTATTATTTAATCTCATTTTCTAAAATAAAATGAAAATGATAATTTTATTCATTTCTATTTTAATTTTATTTTATTTTCAATTTCAACCTAAAATAGTTAGCAAAGTTAGCTCAGACACACTTCCCTGATTCAAGAGGCTGTCCCCACCTACACCAGATCAATAAAGAGACAGGATAACAGGGAGAGCGGATATGGATGATATCTGGCGGTTAGCTTGGTGCGGGGATGAGAGAGAAGCAGAGAGACACGCAGAGAGTCATCGTCACAGTGAGGACCTATTTATGTTGCCTTTAGTTATTTAAGATCACGTGGAGGCCAGGTCGTGTTCGACAACCCTCCTCCACTATTTCCATTTTAATGAGACTGTTGATCCGGGTCAGAACTGGCGCCTGAACCAGAACCATCTCGTCCATGTGGTGGATCAGGTCTGACACTGACCTGTCGTAGCGTTCCTCTCACTGATTAATCATCCTCAAGTTGTGCACCGTCGCTATGGAGGGGGGGGAGAAAGAAGGAAAGGGGACCGAAAGGAGAGAAGGAAAGAGGGAGGTCTCGTTAACAAATTGTCCATCACCAGGGACACTCTGTAACATTTACATTAACATTTACATTTAGCCGATGCTTTCATCCAAAGCACCTTACAATAAGTACATTTGTCAGAAAAATGAGAAACAATATATTGCTGTCGGTACAGTTAGGATGTTAATAGAACCAAGTGCCAAGCACTAACAATGGTTAGGTTAACCTATATACCCTTATACAGTAAAGATAGCTAGGATAAGACTATAACTAACTGCAGGTTAGAAACGTTTGTTATGTTTGGTTCACTAGGAGGCAGAAGAAAGAATAGAAGGCAACGAAGAACATCTTATAAAACAACGTTATCTTTTTCCTCACCAGAGCTTTGTAGCTAAGAGGGAGTTAGGGCACATTTATTAATTTCTGTTTTTAGGTAGTCTATGTGATGAATGGCCTTAGGGTGCGATATAAATAAATGTGCCTTAATGTATTCATACGTTTACATACCTAGCAGCCAACTACATTATGATCTCGATTTAACTAATGACTGGCCAGCCAAGGAAATTCACTGTGGGTTTCCAAGTCAAATTGAGGTAGAAACCAGTTAGGCCTAACTTCAAAAATGTAATATTCTCTTAAACCAGCAAATAGCTGCCTGAATCTTGTTAATTTTATTCTAAAATGATATCAACCAAGAAACATGTCAAACATTTTCCCATTCTTTTCAGTCTAGAGGAGAGAAAATGGTAAATATAAGTAAACCGATCTCTATCTATCTTCGTTTAATACCATATATTATAAAGGATACAACATCCCACTCTGCACATATCTGCCAATTATGTGAAATTAACTAAATAGAAAACTGCATGAATTACTTATTCATTATTGAAAAGGATATATAATGCTATCGGGCAAGCATGTACTTTCACATGCCTTAAATGTCAAAGGAAAAACAGGAAAAACACAACCTTTTAACATTAGCATAATGAAAACAACAAGCCTTTTAGCCATGTAGGAAAAATGCCCTCATCAAAATGTCTTTATTTAAATATGATCCAGTTTAACCAACTGAGTAACAAGACACGTCTAGCTTCCATGAGTCGCCTGTTGATTAGCATCCAAGGGCCGTCAGCAACAAATATACTAGTAACAGGCCAGCACTCCTCATTAATCCGGTATGCCGAGCATTCTCCCAGACCAGAAGACGTCCTATAAATACCACCTCACCCTTTGTTTTGATTCTCATTCTAGTAATGTGCACATAATCCAAATATATCAAACTGAGCCATGAGATGGACAAAACAATCCACAAGTCAACCCCACTCGTATTCTTCACGGTACGAGCGACAATAGGATTCAGGAGAGAGTAGCTTTCGTTTTCCAGCGACAGACAACAGCGACGAAGACACAACGTAATACACAACATAGCGTCTTTCTGGTATTTCCCTAGACAGGGCCGCTCCTAAGTGTTTCATCACAGACATCTCATTAATTACAAAACAAATCTCAAGTGTGTGTTGTTTACTGTGCCGCTCCTGGGGAATAACGTGAGTGAACAGGGCGGCCCTCCCCGTCTCTCCATCTCTGAGGACCACCGGAGCGCTTCGAAGTTACACGGTATGGAAGAGCAGATAAAAGGCACCGTGGGACTCGATCAAAGCAGTCAAACGTTGTGTTTCATTTAAGATTCTTAGTGAAAAAAAAGACTGGATATTTCTTTTGTTTGTTTTTGTACATTTATGTATTTTCTTTGTGTAAATATTAAAAGTGAAACTCTAAATTACACGTTAGGCACAACTTCACGTAGAATAAAAACCCTCTTGTCTGCCCGGAATAGAAGCATCATAACCTCATCTAAATACGACACAACTTCCCCTGAACTACCTCCGCATCATCTCGCTAAAGCGATAGAAAATAAATAGACTTAATCAATTTCCTCACATCTCCTTTGCTTCCGCCATTATCCAGATTATAGGGTAGAGTCGGGACGCACCATTTGCTTCCCAAAAACATCATGTGTTGACTATTTAAAGAGGAGGCATTAGGAAAGAGAGAGTGTAAACACACACACATGCAGATTATTATAATTTCATCGCTCTGGGGAAAGGGCATGGGAGTAATGATTTGACTTGCAGCGCCGTATTCATATTCAGTATAAAGATAATAGAGTGCCGTTTTCTCAATGACAACAATAGACGAGAGATAACTGGCAAAACGTGATTCCCCAAAGGAAATGTGTGCGGCAGAGATAACGATTATTTATATAGATTATACATATGTATACCGATGTATATTTAATAACCATGTATAGATCTATTCACTATCATAGTTCATATCATGGATACATATATTTATTATAATATATTTGACTGAATCCAAGTGTTCAATCCAGGAATTATTCTAATTCTATATGTTTCATATCTACAGGTGTCCAGAGAAAGAACAGCTACATAAATAAGTGAATCAAAATAATATGTTGTGAGGCAGAGTTAGTGTGCGGTTGGTTTTAATTTACATGAGTATATATTCTCTGTGTCGCTATGGGAGAGACTCTACTAATTAGTCTAATTGTTTTTTCTTTGGACAATGCAGCTGGATTCTCCCTCTGTACTTTCTCACAACACACAACAAGGCATGGAAAATTCCGGACTATGAATAGTCTCCTTTATTCAGAAGCTGTACCCATTCTGTGCCCCTATGCTTCATGCTGTTGGCATGCAGTGTGTTACTTCATTAGGAGCCTTCGTTCCATGCATCAGAGCTAAAGTTATGATTTTGTATACCGCAATACTCAGGGCCAGCAGTAGAAGAAAATATTTGAAGTCTTGATTCACTGAATATCTGATACGATAACTGTATTCGATAAGCAGTAAACTCACTGTCCAAGCATTAAACACAACCTTTGAAACATTTGTGAATATACGTTACAGTGCACTGATCTTCACCTCAGGCAGTACTTGAGCCAAGAAGCGTTGAACTAAGTGCCTGTCCAAAACACTTCAAAAATACAAAAAACAACAGGTGCAAGAACGGAAAGCACAACACAATTGCAACAACACAAACGCGAAAGCCACAGGACAACCGCAAATAGTACAATGTATCGGAAGTCTGAGTCAACGGACACTTTGGTAGACTATTATGGCCTGCCGATTATATACTACTATATATATACTATTATATATATAAAGTTCTCGCCCACTCGAGAAGTTTTAGTGCAGATTACAATGAAGGGCTATGAAGGCGTAGGCTTAGGCTGTTCACATTCTATGCTGCATGAGTATATAAAAATAGTCCATCGGCAATAACAGCCGGTCTACTTCATAGTCAAGCTCAGTTGACGCTCACCTCTGTTGTCGGTTTTGTATTTGTGGTGTGGGATTTGGGTTTGTGTTTTCCGATAAATGCGCTTGTGTTTTTCAAATCTGCTAAACGTTTTGGAGATGCAGTTTCTGGCCACCGTAAGGCAACCATGAGATTTAACTAATTCCTCTGGTCAGCCTCCAACCGAAGGAATGGCTGAAAGGCAGAGTAGTGTAGATGGTAAAGCACAAGGACTCGGAAGCGGTGTTTAAAGTTTAACTTCAACATACCATTGAGTCATTCACCAGATGCTTCGATCCAACAAGATGTCCGTGTTAGACTGAGACCGCCCAGCCAGGTTTTCAGAAACAACTCGATATGCCTGCAGAGTAGCTTTAGGAATCAGCAGCAACAACAACTATTTAGTTTAAATAATCAATAAGCAAGTACTTATCGGTCAGTGTTCTGCCTCACAGAAAAACAAAAATATAAACAACAGGATTAGATTCTGTTTAACTTCAGCGTAATTCCCCTGGAGATGGTAAATTAATCCCATGCAACCTTGTAATGGTTGTCAATAAGGCTTCTGAATGTTTGTTGTTTCTGAAAGGTTTAAAATCTTGTTTTTTCTTCTTCTTCTTTGTCTTCGTGTCCTTCTGCTTCTCCCTCGCTTCTTCTATATTAGTCTCCTGCTTGATTTTCTTCTCGGTTCTTCTTCTGAATCATCGTCTGTATTTATCGATTATAAGGTGCTTTTGTAATGCTTTGATGCCTAAAGTTTGTGTCCAAAGTTGGACCCAAGTAAAATAAAATCCACCTGCCTTGTAGAATATAACTGTTCTTGTTTCAGGACAGGTATTGTGCTTCCATAAAGTATGAACGTTTGAAGACCTTATCAAGGTGAAAACGAATGGAAGCTGTAATAAAAATACATACATAATAAACCAGTGGATTTTGTGTGTGAAACAGGCCTTGTATTAATGGCTCAGACCTCACAAGCAGTTTATATTCATTATTGACTTGTGGATTCTCACCATACATTTGTAGCTATATTAGATCATTAAGCTAAAAGATCTATACAGTAGTGAAATGCCAGTAACACACAACTGAGTGTGCAGTAATTAGGTCTCCAGCAAGCAAGGCTTGATGTATGTAGGCTGCATTTGCCTAATGAAGTCTTAATAAAGATGGCCTATTATGTTATCGTTTGTTGGAACTCTGCGTATCTATCATCCATTTAGATGCATCTTTCCTCTTTAATAGCAAGCTAAAACCTTGGAAAGGTGAATTATGCACCGAGTAGGGTTTCAAGATACCTTTCCCTTTGGTTTGGAACACATGACTCTCCAAAATTTGCATACAGGCCTTTATTGATACCGGAAATGGAACAAATTAACAAGGAAAACTAGCTGGGAGTAGAACCAGCACACGCGTCAGAAGTCTTAAGTGTGAGGATGCCCTCAAGCTGTCTCCATGCAAAATATGATTGACCCCTCGGGATTGACCCCTCGGGATGATCTGACGGTGATAAATAACAACCTATAACGCCCGGATGACATGCTGCCACGTGCCACTTTTATGGCCATTTTTTAAAGACGAAATGGGGTGAAAATAAACCAACTTTAATATCCTGGATGGCTCAGCGTCGTTTTATATATATATATATATATATATATATATATATATATATATATATATATATATATATGTAGATATTGGGTAACACTTTACAACGAGGGTACAATTAACATTAGTTAATACAGTGACAAGCATTTTTATAATCTATAGTATTAACCTATTCAATAATGTACAAATAATACCTTAGTTAACATGAAAACAATCAGTAAATGATAATGACCATTAGTTAACTGTTAGTTAATGCTTTTGACTGCATGAACTAATGTTAATGGTTAATTATTGTTCCCTTTTTCTGAAGCGTTACAATATATTGTGGCTATATTGTATGAATACAGTACTTATCTATCTATACTTAAACTATCTTTATTAAACAATTTCCCCAGGATCAATAAAGTACTCTGCATTTATTTATTTATCTAAAACAGTAGGTGCAGAGAAAGTTTAGAGCAAGCAACCATAGAAAACATGATCAAAAAAAGGTGAATTTGCATTCCTGGAATATTCCATTGGGGTCAATAAGTTTGTGCCTGGATAAAAAACTCATTTTATACAGTCTGATTCACTTTTCGTTTTCTTTGGCTCTATAGAGGTGTTCTCCATTTGAATGAGTCCATTTCACATTGAAATCTGCATGGAATAATGGTGTGCAATAATTTGGCTAGAATATACCTTTTGATTCGTCAAATCTCACTGCAAGACTTTAAACTTTAAAAGACGGCCACAATTCTGACCGCTCACCGTCATTTTGTTGTCCCTGCTGGTTTGTATGGATTTCGGTAGCATGGAGCGCATGGATTTAAGAACTGTCAACCTAGTACACTATACGTGTTATTCTTCTTCAAGAGATTGTTAGAATGCATGGGAGGCAAACCTCATTGCTGTGATTCTGCATTCCATCTAAGTCCTCCCTGGTTGTGTTTCATTGAAAGTTGTACGAAGGAACACCCAAACATTGACAACACCAGGTGTTCATCAATTTCATGAGGAAACAGGGAACTATGACCATCAAAACACCTCTGTTGTACTGTTGATACTGCTGTATAGACGTACTATTGTTATTAGCTTGATTTACACACCAGTAATGACAGATCCAATATGGAGGTATCGACAAAAAAACAGAACAAATCATTCAGAAGACCTGCAACATCCCATGCTACACATTATGACAAAGGTCAAACATGTTGGTTACGAAGTGATCCCTGTGCAATATTAATAAATAAATAAAAGAAGCAATAACCTATTAGCTAATATCTGCTGGAACTACCACTATTCCTCCTGAAGTGGCTAAGCAAGAAGAGACTTCAAATGCACAAAGAGAAACCCAAGAAAGCAGCCAGTGCCAGGCCGCTTGGTCTGTCTGGCAGCCACCCCCGGCCCTGGGAACACAGAGTAGAAGAGACTTAGTAAAACATGTTTTGGCTCGTGCTTAATATAGAAACTTGTCCCATTTCAACCCGCCAAAGCTCTCATCTGATGTTTGAGAGAGTATGTTTGGGGAGTCATTTGTTTGTTTGATATATCTGGGTATTGTTCTGAGTGGATTGGAGGATGGGATTAATTGTGTTCAGCTATTTCAAGCTGTTAGTTAGAAGAATGTTGCGTTAATCCTCCTCATTGCTGCACTTGAGGATATTAACTCATTGTCGGTTCAACAATAAGGGTACATGTGACTGGGGGTACACCATTGTGTTTAATGGATGACTGAAATGAAAAACGCAATTCAGGTCCATACAATATTCATGGTACTTGTGCATAGTCAATGCATACTATAGTATAGATCATTTGCAATGAAATGTCCCCTTTTCAAAAACCAAATTGGATCTACAACCTAATGGGTGCGATGGGTTACAGGCTGTTTCGGAAGCACAGTTGCATTCACTATTTAATGCAACTGGCAATTTTGGCGTATACTGTTTTTGTTGTTGTCTATTTAGTATTTAATCCAAAGTGACCAACAGGAATAGGTAGGTACATCTTTGGAGTCTGGACCAAAATCCTTTTTGCTGGGAGTCAAGCAATACTAACTATACTAATACTAATAATACTAATAATAACAAATGTTGATTAAAGATACATCTGTTAGAATGCATCTTACTGTTGCATTGTAATTCAGTGGGAATTGATTTTTTTTTAAATATAATGACTGTTATTTGATGTATGATAGTAATAATTTGCTGTTGGATACACACAGCAATACATAGATATTACTACCAATATATATGTAACCCTATTTATACAGAATCGCCTTTGAACAGTGCATTACTCTAGTAATGAATAGTAAAGCCTAACATTTAAAATCATTCAAGAAAAGAGTGACCGCATATGGAATTAAAGTTGCATAAAATATGTGGGGAAAACTATTTTTAAGAAGATTTTGTGGGAAGAAAATAATGTGGTAATCCAGCATCAAAAACTGCCAGCAATAAAATGGACTGCTTCATAATAAAGGTATCCCCCGTGGACGGTGTTATTTTTAACTGCCAATAGGTCCAACTATTTTAGTAGATGGGCAAGGCTTCTAGTTCCCCAGGGGCTTTTTAAGTGAAGCATCTCCATGCAATAAACCAGCAAATTAAATGAAAACAGGCGGAGCTTCCAGTATGGTGTGTGGGGTTTGTTTAATTGTTCCCATGCTGCCCTTCATTTTAGTAGATCGTACGTACAACTGCAAACATATAAGCCTTGAAGCCTCAGGTTCAGTGTTCCATTAGCTGCAACAATAATTCAGCAATGTGGAACATCACATTGAAACGCTGCATTGACTGTAGACACTGTATTTTTCAGGGAAAATCACATTCCCAACATATCACTGTTGTGAAAAACATAAATATGATGCGGCTGTTCACTTCCGTCCAGCAAAGCATACATTTACATGGTAAAATACATATTGAATCAGTAAATGGTTGAGCTTCGTGATAAAGAAACCATGGGGGTTAGCAATGCAGTTTCTTTGTGATCAGATAGATCAGACTATTTTGTTTAAGGTGACCTATGTGAACACATACCTCAGAGCATCAACATCAACTCAGGCGTCATTTCCCTTTGAAACCACAAGCTGTTAGCGTGGATGCTTTGCCTGTGGCGATACATCATTTATGTTTGTGGTTGAACTTAGGCTGTCCTCCGTGCTTCGAACCTTGCTTATCTTACCCCCAAGGTCGTCCTACAGTCACGAATTTCAACATTTCTGTAATGATTTACGCTTTCCTCGATATGTTTAATGTCCTCTTGACGGAAACAGATGGTTTCCATTTCAGTTCATTGATCATCCATTTCAAGCAGGAATTCCCCATTACTGACGCTCTCCCCTCCAGTGTAACCCGGTCCATATCTTTGGTATGCTTTGGAAGAGTAACCTCATCCCTAGCAGAATTAGTTTGAGGAAAATCCCTAGATGGCTGCATTCTAATTATATGATTTTTAATTGAATGTTGACAATCATTATTATGGGGTATTAGCATTGTATATTAAGAATTTATATATGTATGCATTCGCTAAGAACCTAAATGGAAAACCTTCAATTACTCAACCTTTCGATAAGAAAGAATAAGGTGATTTTGTGGAACATATTGCTTTAAAATACAAAAAGTAAACCCTTCAATAGACACAAAGATTCAAGAAATCCCTACCCAATATACCTTACGTATTAATAGTATTTGTCAGATTATTGGATTAAATGGATTATTCAAAACGGTTGTGGTTCACTCTCCGCAGCTCTTTCATTCATTGTAACTGTAAAGACTTTACTTTATAATAAAGCTTCCGGTTTTAGCATGACATTAAGAATAATAGGACGATTATTAAAATTGTTCTAGGCAAACAGTAATTTAAGACCAAAGTAAAACATTGCCTACACATTCAAAGGTGTTTTCTTTTTGTTATGTGGTTTTCGTCAAGAATCCATATTTGCTGTTTCTAAAAGCCAACCACCAATAAATGTCTTGGTTCCCACAACTGATCCAAATCCATTCATTAGAGTCACTCAACCCTGGTAGATCTCGCTGATTAGATGTAGTGGCTGATGACATACTTGTAGTAAATCAGAATCTTACATTTTCCACATTTCCCGACCACTTACCGTAATGGTGAACTGATTGAACTGGTTCTTTCCCGATCAACACAGATAGCATCTGGCCCTGCTGTCCAGCACGCTGCCACCGATGGACTCACAATTGATTACACTTGTCACATCTCTAGTTATACTTTAAGAGTAAGTTGTGGAGGAAACCCAGGTGGTCAATTCTAACAGGCGGGTATTTCCTGGCAAAAACAGAGCTGATGAACTTCTGACTGCCTGTCTCGCCCTCAGATTGTAACCCCCAAGCACCTGTCTCACCTACTGCCTGTCTCCCCCTAACACCTGTCTCACCTATCGCCTGACTCCCCCAGACTCCTGCCTCACCTACCACCTGTCTCCCACTTACCTCCTGTCTCCATTACCACCTGTACCTCATTGCCTGTTTCCCTTACCGCCTGTCACACCTACCGCCTGCCTCACCGATTGCCTGTCTCCCTTACTGCATGTCTCCCTTACCGCCTGCCCACTAATACCTGTCTCACCTAACACCTGCCTCACCTACCACCTATCTCACCTACCATCTGTCACCGCCTGTCCCTCACCGCCTGTCTCTCTTACTGCCTGTTGCAGGGCAGGATGTTGTCTGGGAGCATCTCTATATAACATTTAGTATTCATCCGTGTTCCCAGCCAGGAGCAGTCCCCTGATAGACATATCAGGAAGAGACGCATCCCTCCTTGAGAGAGAGCTGTTCTGAAACCAGAGGGGATGGTGGATATTGTGTCTGGCTTGTTATGAACAACCGCTTGCCACCAAAACTACACTTGACTGGATTTGTTTTGCAGGGCGATGGATCTCACTCTGCCCTGTCGGCCCCGATCAGCCCATCCATCCAGCCCAGAGTTCCTGACTCCAGCCGCTTATTTCCCACAAGGCCCCTTGTCCCTGATCGACCCTGGACGCAGAGAAGGACAGCCGAGCCTGGGTCGATGACTGGGGACAGGTGGTGAGTCTTTTTCGCCTTTTGTCAGCCTCCACGAATGCCTATCCATACTGGTGCTCCCACATTAATGGCTGAAGTTGTGATGTCTTACGCTATACTAAAACTTAAATGTTAAAGGTTAATATTCTGCTGATGGAAGGAAGCAGGGGAATTCACTCATTGAACAGCAGAAGTCCCCATACAGTGCTATTCACCAATAAAGTTATATACTATAGATATTAAAAAGTTCCATGGACAACTGAGTTAATTGTATTCTGAGCCAAGTTTGTTTTCCGTGTTTCCGACCCACAACTTAACGCTTTTTGTATACAGTCCTTGAGCAGAAGGAATATATTCAGTATTTGTTATAGTAGCGTATTTACAAAATTTAACATCTGACAGGTCTGTCCTTGTAAGAATAAATTCACTTCCATGAAGCAATGCACCGAATTGAATGGGAAGGGAGGAAATAACACCAGCAGGAATGGGTTGGGTCAGCAATGAAAAATATGTTTGTTTTAAAAAGGCAGCGATTTTTCACTGTGGAATATGTCGCCTCTGTGTACGCCTTTGCATCACATAGCATGTATATATATATATGTGTTGTTACGCTTACAAATGTAACAATTCGTAGAGGTTAGTATATATGCATCCTGAATGCCTGATGGCTGTCTTCACTATTCAAAATGAAAAATGAAACTAAATAGATAGGAAATCTAAAGCCTAGGTAGAATAACATTGTATATTGGATATGTCCTGGCCATAATTATCCTTTCCTATATATATATATATATATATATATGTGTGTGTGTGTGAGTTTTTGCTGACTGGTGTTTCTGTTCTTTGAGGCAATGAAGCAATGCGTCTTCTGAGCAGAGTTTCAAATCAATCATCTTGATTTGTGTTTGGCTGAGGTAAAACTGAACTGAGGAATCACATATATAACAGATAACACGACACACACACACGGAGACACACACACACACGATAAAAAGACCTTTATCTTGTGACAAGTCAGGACTTGTTAAACACTGGCATCTCAGATACCTTATCTGACCTCGAAGACACAGGATTAATTTGTCTTGATCCTAGTGGTCGAAAGGATTGAGGTTCTGGGGATGCGGTTGAAGCGGTGGGCTGATGCAGGAAGGATCGCCAACGCACAACGTAAACAACATGACACACAACATCGAGGCTGACGCACACAGCGGCAGGAAATATCTCTCGCTAATGATAAGAGACGACCGGGGAATGTTGTAAAACATAAGAATAGAAATTGCTCGCCATACAGTGAGGACAACCGTTGAAGTATCAGTTGATGGAGGCTCCAATGGAAAATAAGTTTGGAATTACCCATGAGGTTTGGTCACAGAGAAAAATGAAAGCAGAAAGTGAGAAACAGACAGAATGAGGAGGAAGGAGGGACGCTGGTTTAGTAAACCATGTGTAATATCTGAGGCTCGATGGGTTTAGCACTGCGTTATATTTATTGTGTTTACCAAGCACACACATTTCTTTACGTTCACATTTCCGTTCCATAATCACGTTTGCAACCCTCCTCAAATGCTGCGAATAGATTAACATGATTTTGCTCTGCTTAGCTACATTACAACCCAGTTGCCCCCACGTCCTCTGTTTCTCCTATTAACTTTACCGCACTCGCAACGCTTGATTTGAGACGTGATCTCTCTGTAGAGGAAACACGCTATCCTGGGGAAAAACAAACCATTTATCAAAAGCCTAACCACACGATGAGATACACATCATACTTCAAGGGAACGTCTCCGCACACACTCTCACAACAACACAAAGCGCTAAAAATGATAAGCACACAATGCACGGCACAACGCAGACGACGGCTGACGATGCGGACAGTGCTGTCGATTCTGATCTTGGAGGTAAAGGTTTCCCTGCCGTCCCCTTTGCTTTTCCGCTGTCAGAGCCGTCAATCTGTTAAGCCCTAATGGGGAGTATAGTGCGCCCTGTCACATGCTCATTGAGAACATTAGGCAGTGGATCAAATAGAGCGAGGCCGCAAACAGGACGGCAAAGAACAGTAAAAGGCAGCCGTCACTGGAGGACATCAGGCAGCACAAGATGACAGAGAGCAAACCTGAGAGCCCGATGCCTCTTGTAAAATAGACAGGGAACAATGGATATGCAGTCGCAAGTCAAGCAATGTCAGGATTTCTTGTGTTTTTTTCGTATAAATATAAATAAATAAATAGGGAGAATGTTGCATCATTTCAATTAATTTGGTATGACGGCACTTGGTGCCAAAATGCAGCAAAAATAATGAATTATAATAAAAGGAATAATTAAAAAAGGAGGAAGCAATTTGGAAAAAGAAGTCAAATAACAGAAGATAAGGAAGAGGAGAAGAAAGTGGAGGAGGAAGATTTAATTTTATAATAACGGTAATAAAATGTTTTAATTAATTCTGATTGTGAAGCACATTGAATCTGCTCTTTGGAAAAGTGCCTCGAACATACCGTTAACTTACGAGATGAAGGAGAAAAAACATTTGCAGTAGAAGTGGAGAATGAAGATGAACAAAAATCCATCTCTCTCTTTAGGTGACAGATACAATATTGTGATTATATGAGGTAAAATTGAATTACAAAGACACATTATAGGCCTATTTAAAGAAAAGAGAATAAGCCTGTGAAAAAGTGTGCCAATATTAAAAAATTATATGATTTATTCTACAGTTTAAAATATACTGTAAAAGAAATCAAGAGTGGTGCTTCGAAAAATAAGTATTCCCGATTGTAAATGTTTTAGAGTGGCTAGACCGCGTTCTGTAGAGCTACAAGCTTCAAGGGCCCACCGTGCATGAAAAGGACAGAGCCAAGGCAAGATGACTGGCAGCTCCCAGTGCCGACATGGTGTTCACAGCCACCCTGTAGACCTGGGAGTGGAGGCAGAGACACAGATGGGGGCACAGTGAGGCACGCTATTCCACAACATGGATGCCACCATAAAAACAACAATCATGCCCGGCGAAATCCTATAAGCCCAGACTAACATAGTGTGCGTGTGTGTGTCTGCGCATTTGTTTAGTCAGCCTCCAGTTTGATCTGTATTTTTCTATTTCACCCTTGTTAACATTTAGTTTTATTATTTCCTCTGCTGGTTCATTATCTCCATTCTTGGTTCACCAGTGATGTTGTGTGTTATATGTATGTATCTATGCATGTATGTTTATATGTATGTATTTATGTATGCATGTACAGTATGTTTATATGAATGTATGTATGCATGTACAGTATGTTTATATGTATGTATGTATGTATGTATGTATGCATGTATGCATGTATGCATGTATGCATGTATGCATGTATGCATGTATGTATGTATGTATGTATGTATGTAAGTTTATATGTAGGCACTTATGTTTGTATGTGTGTTGATAGATGGTTGATAACTACTCAAATAGATAGACAGATAGATAGACAGATAGATGGACAAAAAGAGAGAGTGAGAGACATAGAGATAAAGATAGACCCATAGCACCGTAACTGTAGCTCACATCTTAACAATGCAAAGAACGACACGCGTTTCTGCGCGTGTCATGCACACGACAGGGCACCTCAAATTCTCCTTCAGCCCAGTCCACCTGAGAGCTAACAAAGTGCGAACGCTACATGGAAGGCATTTTAAAAAACGGTGAGCACCACAACAAATCAAGCTGTTTCCTTTGCTTCCTAAAGTGTGTGGGCTCTTTGAGCATCATCTGTCTCCATGGTGGACATCCTGTGTCCCTGCTGTCTTCCCATAATGCAAGGTTCTAAAGTGGCCAGTAATGACCGGCTGCCACGTTTTCCCTCCATCACTGCGTTCCTTTTCTTGACGTGGATACCAATTTCCCTTCCCTTCTCTGTCACACACTCGGGGGTCCACTGTTCTCCTTAGAAACGCTACAAAAATGTCTACCAACATTCGGCAGAGAACAAACTAGTTGTGGCTAGTGGGCTTATGAACATCATGATTGACGTAACATGATGTTATGTTAGCAACCACACGTTTCAACCAGTGATGATCTAGAGCCGAGCTGCTGGGGAAGGACTTGATTAATAGTCCGGTCTCCATGCAACAGCACGACTAATCATGGTCTGACTGGGGAAATAACGAAGTCTGCAGTCTTTAGTTGACTTCGTCTCTAATCTATTAATCAACTGAGTATTTATATGAAGGCTAACGGCTTTTCTGTTCAACCACAAAAGTAATCCTTGTGAGTCAATGGATAATATGGGTTGACGTAGGCGTTTGTATGTTGGACCTTGTGAGTATAGCGAGGGCTAGAGTATGGAAGAGAGGGCTTGAGTTGAACCAACGTGGCGTGAAGGAGAATGACGCACTGACTGCTGTTAACTGTGTTTAGACCACGGCGACCCCTTCAACCGTCAAAGATCAAGCTTTATGCAGCATATTCCCGGAGAAAGCAAAGACAACACAAGTGGTTTGCGACGGATGATTTGCATGCAACAGAAGGTCTCGGCACAAACACATGTACATTTGGTTCCAGGCCATCGGTTCTAATGTTCCCGGGTAGACATCATGACCTTACATAATCTGCACACTCTCTCTCATGTCTGTTTTGAATGTAATGATGATGTGGCCTGTTGCCACTCGTTCGATGTGGCTTACTGTCTGAGTGATTAGCCCATTTATTCTTCTGATGTGCATCGATTTCCGCCCCAACTGCTCACAGTGCTCCCTTCTCCAGGCTCGTCCCTGGGACATATTCCTAGATTAGTGCTCTCTCGTGTCATATCAACACACATGGCTCCATACAAAACACACAGATGGCTCCTCTGGTGTTGGCCCTCCAGACACTTTGTTAAGGCATCGTTGGGCTGATTTAAGATAGGAAGGGACTCAATCAAACGGGTTTGCACATTGCTGATATTTATCAGCGAACTGATATCTGTTTTAAGATAGATCATTTGTGTGAGAGTTTGATGAGACTAGAACGTTAATTATTGGTGCTTGGTGTTTTCAGTTTATAACTGGACTGGAAGCGTATGTAGATACTATATGTATAGAACACATCACAGCCACATTTCAATTGTATTATCGTGTTCCCGTACTGCCAGGTATTGTGTTAGTGTCCAACAGTATCTATGCTGACCTTCTGAAACGATACACTTGCTATAATACTATCCCAGCCTCAGTATCTTTCCTGAAAACAAGCTCATCCAAACACAGCAATGTGAAAACTTTATCAACTTCATTCATTTGGTTTGGGGTGGCACATGCCCCTGTAAAAAGGTGTCTAAGGCCTCCAAGTCTTGGGCCACCTACGGCACTGGTTGAAGACATATGTAGAAGTTCAAAAACATGTTGTGGAGGGGCAGAGAGTAGGTGGCTGCAGACTTTGAGGTGTAGCATGACAGGGAGCAGTGCTGAACACTCTGACAGCTTGAAGCGGTCAACGAACATTTGCATTTCCCTTTTATCCAAAGCGATTTACATTAAGTACATTTGTCAGAAGAAAGAGAAACAACAATATATCGCTGTCTGTACAGTAAGGATATCCATAGAACCAAGTGCAAAGCAATAAACAATTGTTAGATTAACTCCTTCCCTGTATGAAACAACACAAGATCAGTTTTCAACGTTAGCGTTGACAATGTATTCCTATGGAGTTTAGAGTTGTAGCCCAGCATAGCGTGGATGCTAACTTAGGTGTAGCGGACAGCTTGGATTGTCCACCATTGACGCTGCGCTCAACTCTCAAACTATATTGTCCCTGGTTAGGCTGACCTGTTGAGTCACGTCCAAGCAATCAGATTGAAGTTTTCTTAATGATCTAAAATCAACCACTTTCTTAATTTCTTAAGCTTAATACATGTTTATGTAGTTTGAAGCGCTGCACTCCCAACCATGGCTATGTTAGATGGCATCATCCATGATGATGTACAGAGTGAATCTGCAGGGTCGGGGGGGGGGGGGGGGGGGGGGAGATGTGAGCAGGCAGTGCTCTGAGGAAAGATGAACCAGTCGTGCAATGTTAGTTAGAGTGTTTTGGGTGAAATTTTGGGTGGACTATTACTATTTTAACTTTTTATTGGGGTCGATAACTCTCAATGCCACACCTATCACACATTTGGACGTTGTTATGACAGGTTTTTTCAGAGGCTGAAGGAGGAACAGGGGTTGGACTTTAGGCCCAGACAGATGTATGGAAATAACCGTGTGACGTAATGAGGAGAAATACAGTGCCATGGATGATAAGGGGGACGATTCCCCGGTCACACGCTTGGTAATTGGAGGATTTAGGCTGAGAAAATAGGTGATCCTTAAAAGCCCTTCATATTAAATGTGAGCAAATAGATATATATTTTTGCACTTTTAAGTTAGCACCTTAAATGGCATTAAGAGTGTGTTGAATGCTTTGAGGTGCAGACGTATTTTAGGTTTGACCAAAGAATTGGGAAGATGGTTAAAACGTGTATTTATATTTGCAAGCAATATTTATTATTTACACACATTTTCCATCTCTTTTTGCTATTTAAATATTAATGAGGCATTTAAGTCAATGATTCCTTCATTGGACCAGCAGGTCCCTTCCATGAGTCAATAATGTACTTCTTTCCACCCTTTTCATTTCCCTAGGAGTCGTGTAGACAAATCTCTTCCCCACCCCCTAGGCATTGGCTGCATTCCATTAGTCGTTGAACATACTTTGGTTGACTTCCCCACGGCTCTTTCCCTCCAGGGAATCCAAGCGCCAACATAAGTGTCATTCCATTCATCTGAAAATCTGAAGTGAACTCGGTGAGGTCGACCCCTTGGAGGGCTGAAGGAGTGAGACAACACAAATGGTCACTCTATAGGTGTCTATCCCCCAGAGTGCACTGCAGTTATGCAATTGGTGCCAGAAAATACACCCATGGTGAATTGGCAGTGGCGTACGCTAAACTCTGGGTGCTTGGCACTTGGTTCTATGAACATACTTACTGTACCGACAGCGATATATTGTTTCTCTTTCTTCTGACAAATGTACTTATTGTAAGACGCTTTGAATAAAAGCATCAGCTAAATGTAAGATGAATACACTGAGCAAGGCAAAAACGTTTCTTCAAACAATACTTGCAATGCCAACATGTCGTCAGAACACAAACATATTTTCCTTTATTGAACTAATTTGTCACATCGTTAAATGTGCATAGCTCTACAAATGAGTCTGCAGGGATTTCTGAGGATTGGTAAAAAAGCGGTCCACTACTTAGCCTACAAGTGGCGGTCAATCCACGATAGATTAGGCTGGAAGTGTACAAGGGCTGTGTTCCATTTAATTCCCCCACCCACTTTCACTCAGCTCCTCAAGTGGCCAAGGTGCAAGGCATGCCGTTGCGTAATGCCGAGGGTTGAGGGGGACGTGAATGAGGCTAAGTGGAACTACTAATGAAACACAGGCCTCCTGTTAGGTCGTTAGCCTCCCCACCTCCGCCTCCAGCACCCCTCCATGCAGCATCCATCCATGTAGTCCATGAAGGGTTGGATTACCCCAGACATGTCAGGAATACCGTTTCAACCAGTTATTCTTTAGTGTTAATAAAACTAATAATAGTATTTTTTTTTTCTTGTTGATGGCTAGAATATTACTGAAGTATTCAATGAATGAAGTTGTTCCAATTCCATTGTTTTTATTGGAATGCTAACAGTCATTGCATGTGTCTGGGGGTGGGGGGGGGGGGGGGGGTAATGCTAATCCTTAAGCTTACTAAATGACCTTCCCTCATATCCAGTGGGCACGGCATTTAATTGACATTTTGCTATGAGGGATTTATCGAACACACACACACAGACAGACACACACACACACACACACACAGACACACACACACACACGCACACACACACACGCACACACACAAACATTCATATTATTTTTTTATTTACCTTAAATGATTAAAGCCAATTCGCAGCTCGTATGATAAATAAGCAATGATGGATCGTGGAAGCTAAGTTTTAGTAATTAAGAGGGCATTCATTGACTTGGTGAAGGTTAACTGCAAGCAAGTAATTGCTTTAGGAAGAAAAAAATCTTCACCATACTTTGAGCATATAACATTTACAGCAGCTGTAAGCCACAAACCTTTTTTCCTATATGTAAGTATCAAGTCTTGTTTGAGGTGCAGAAACATAGTCTCCAAACTAGAGGCACCTAATCTAAAAACCAGAACAAAATCCTTTAGTGACTTAACAGGGTTATCGATGTCCTGAATATACAGGTATATACTGTAGTTGAGACATGGATCCTGTGGAAACAATGGTATTAAACCTGTGACAACAAAAGCGATTCAGTCTATATCTCATTTCCAATGGAAAAAACCCTACACCGAAAGCAGTGACTACATCACAGTTTGAACTACTAATTCCAAGTACTATCTTCTGTTATCTGTGAATGAGATATCTGGTGAGATAGGGCTGTGGGACCCCACACTGACTTTGACACATAAACCTTGATAAAATGACCGCTTTGTATTCTTCACATCGCAAATTGAAAACTGTTGTAGATCCCGATGCAATGACAATGTTTTCGCCGTCCTAACCGACAGCAACGGTTGAACGAGAGATGCAGGAAACGCTTCTCAGAACGACCTCCGGAGATACAGTAATGTTCAATCTAGATTGACTAGCAATAGGAAGCCTGGTTATATTCTCTCGTCCTGGTAACCTATGTGTGTGCGCATATCAAACAGCTTCCTCTAGTAAACTCTCCCTGTGTGGTTTGCCATTCGTTGGAAACACATTCGTTTTTTAATCCAGTTTGAAATTCAAAAACCCTTTTTTCTTTGGCATGAACAGGGCCATATCCACTGTCCCCCCCAAGAACCCCATCACAGCCCAACCATCATGTGTTCTGCAGAGGGCTAGCTCTTCTCTCAGTGTGGAGACACTGAAATAACAGATCGTTCCTCCACTTGCTTCTATCATGCATGCCCATGGCAACACCCAGAGGCATGCATGCACACTAAATGTTGTATGTGCTGATCGGTTCAGCTCAATCATTATTGAGCCCAATTCAACCAGCCCCCAGCAGTAATTTAATATTCAGTAAGTGCGCTTACAAAGTAAATTAACGTCCATGTAGACCCAGCTATGCTCATGTTCCGATGTTGCCGAGGTGGTTGTAGTATTGGACAATACAATAGAAGACCGAACCAGGCTGCTGTGTAATTAAATGGCAAAAATATTCATTCAAGTTTAGAAAATGTACTCGTATGCAAAGCAGCACCATGCATCACCTAAATGTTTAATTTCAGCAGAAAAAGGCTGGCTGACAAGCTCTGAATTCAGTTAAAGTGTTTGGTTTTACTATGATAGAAAAAACTATATCTTGACAATTTTCCCTTTGTTTAGTGAAACATAATTGCAACTGTTTTTCAAAGGCCAACTGCAATTTTTGAAACAAGCAACTTTAATTCCTGCGTTTTTTGTTTGTGTCGATGAGCCGCTGTGGTTTTAAGCATCAGCAATCGATGTGTGTGTGGGTGTCGGTGTGAGCTGGTGGATATTTATGTGCTTCTTAATGAAGGGTATTCAAGTTGTGCAGTGAACCGAGACAGAGCAGCGTGGAAGTGCATCATCTCGCCCAAACAAGGTGGGTCAACCGGGTTCTTATTTCATTGCAAACAGTGAAATATTAGCCAGGTTTCTATTGGTTCTGGATCCTTCCGGGACACGATCCGGAACCTTCCGTACTGGGACCTACAGGCACCTATTTGATTGAATCCGACACCCTCTTTGTCACTATCAAAATCTGTCAATATACTCTTTCTGCAATGTTTAATGTTATCTGTTGGGTCATTATTTTATTTTCCCGCCGGAGTCACTTGTAAATCGTTTGTTTGTCTATTTTGGGCGCATTTTATATCTGATATAAAAATAAAAAAGAGGGAAGTCAATCACACAGGTCATACAGAGAAGCCCGAAGCATGCGAGTTAGTGTTGAAACAGTGTCAACATTCTCATACCAGGAGACGTTGTTCTGAGAACACAGCTGTTATCGAAAAAATAATTTAAAAAAGAAAACAGGACATTCCCATTGCGTATCTTTCCCTGTCTGACACGGAGAACACTGCACAGCAGAATCGCCTTTTTATCAACTGATCGTTTTTCCTTTTGTTTCGTAAGCAGTATGTTGTGAATGATAAGTGGCGGAGAACCTCACATCGATTTTGTTGTTATTTTATGCACGATAATATGTCTTATATTATCATCCACCTAGTACTCTCTGCAATGTCCTCAATGTTACTTAAATAAGACAAATTTAGAGAACACAGTTCAGAGTAAAATTCTGTGATTGTGAAACAAACACAATAAAATACTCCCTCGCGGCGAGGTGTGTGTGGATGTGTGTGAACATTCGTGTGAACAAGCAGTTGTTGGTTTTCGTGTCCGAGAGAAGGTTATAATGCATTGCATCTTTAAACATTGAAAGAGATGCTAAATACCATTATAATTAAAAACCTCCTTTATCAACCTAATTATTTCTGAGGCCGAAGCTCATTAGTGGGAGCGTCACCATGGAAAACCAAATACTTAGCTCGCAGGTGCAGTGCGCCCGACCGGTTGGTTTTGTGACGTTCTACGACTGTCTCTCTCACCCCGACTCGCTGGATTAACAGCCTCTGTGTTCCTGCACCCCCCGGTTTTACAAAGTAAGCACGTAAGTCACAAATCCAAGTGTTCCATTGACCCAGTTAATTGGAAGAATAATATAATTTCAGCACAACAACAAAGTCAGAGTTATTGGAGTTGAACTCTCCCTCATCCATGTTGTGGATGGAGATTGTCCTAATGGCTGCAACGTGTAGGTTCAATACAAGTACATCTCTCTCTCTCTCTCTCTCTGCTAGGAGCAGACACTTGTTGCAAAGCACAGAAATTAATCAGGACAAATGTCCAAATATGAAATTACAGATACTATTTTACAGTTGGAATGGAATAGTTTAGTTTCATAGCAATTGCTTTTTTGAAGCTTACACCACAAACCAAAAAATGGTTGTGTTCCCACAAATGCCCTATTTCCAACGGTAATGAGTTCAGTCCCAGCTAAAAAACAGACAAGTGATTCATTTTGTTCAGGCTTTTTTATTCTGGTTGCATCTCCTGTACTTTGTACTGTGCAGTTATATAACATCAGTTGAACAGGAATCAACCCTTGCTGCCTCTGTGCCAGATCCTCATGGACTGGTCAAAAGGCTCTCCATTTCGAAGGCTGCAGCCAAGGCCTAATGGCCCATCAGCCTCTGCCTCCGTCTGTGTGTGACTGTCCTGTTGTCAGGGATGTATCCTTGGATGCACATGCAGGTGGCACATGTGGTGTTCCACTTGACCGATGTAACACAGTCAACGTCTCTGTGTATGGGTGACGATAGCTGGAATTCAGACCAACCAGCCTGTTCAGCGGCTAAAGGAAGTTGAAATTCTGAACAAAAGATGCTGAGCTATGAATATTCATGCATCGTGACCTCATCAAGCCTACAATGCAAACATCTGTCCCCATCGTGTCAGTTTCATTCAATGGATCATTCACCAGCTCGACATATTGCCATCTTTCAAAATGGTGGGAGGGGATAGATAGGCCTTTGCTATGTTTCCAGATAGCCTGTGTCAAATAAGGGACCATGCTATTGGATCTTATCATTAATGTGTATTTATTGCTTTTCTGTCTTGCAGCAAAGGATTTACTTAGTGTGAGTGCTATACCATATGATAAACCAGATAAACAATGATCAGAAAATGCTGGATATTTCTGAGGCTCTGAAAGCAAAGGTTGTAAGCATGTTTATTAAGTTTTGAGAGAAAACGACGAGACGTAAGTGGTTAACCAATCACAGTGACATTAATGGGACACGATATGCTCCGCAGAAAGCGGAGCAATCTTTTTTGGATACTTCAAAGCTACTGTGTGTCATGAAGGCATTTTCAGAGAAGTGGAGATGTTTTCCCAGTCTGTGTAAAGTGTGTATTTCATGGTGGTATCTGTTTTGCTGTGAGGTCTCATGAATTTGCTAAGACACATTTGTTGACGAACTGACAACCCTGACATCAAGCAAAATAAATATTAAAAAACTCTGCAAGATACATTTAGCAGTGCAATTTTAGAAAACGTAAGGCCAACTGGTATATGCTAATATTGAACATGTTTTGTAAAAGGCACAAACACAGTCTCTGGCTCTGTGTTTTATTTGCAAGCAAACATCCATTGAAGAAGCGAATAGACCACAACACTGGCTCAACTGCCTGTGTTGTGGTGTGTCCAATGGTTCCACCTAAACTCAAAGCAACAAAGAGCTTCATGTCTCCATGGCGAACGCTAGAAGCATGCCACCACTATTCCTCATACATGATTACATGAGGATACATGACATCACAGGACGTACATTGACTGAGATTGTGAAACAGAGTTATTAAATGTCAGTGTTCATGAATGCACCCAGGGGAAAAGAGTCCTGTGTCTTGTAGTTTTAAACTGACCCATGAGCACACGACTGGTGTATCACTGAACATGATGAATTGTGAAGACTCATGCCACACTGAAAGTATATCTCCGAACGTATCTTTCTGGTTCAACCAGACATACAAGCGTTCGGTTGGCCCCTCACTAAGGGGTTTTCAGAAGAAGGCGAGGTGTGAGAAAGTACGAGAGCAAGCGAAAGAGACAGCCAGATCCGCAGAGCCCAAATGGTAGCTAGTGCTGTGGGATACACTGTCTTCACTACTCCCTGACCTCTTGGCACCCTGGAAGGAATCCCATTCCCCCTTGCTGTCTATTAAGATGAGGCTGCTGATTGTTCTGATCACTGGCCTGGGGAGTTACTGAGCTGTGTGCTCTGTCCATCCATCAAAGCTGTCCAACTCGAAATTACAACTACAGTTCCTAACTTTAAACCAATAGGGTCTTCAATGATGTGGCTAAAGCAAACTCTTAACATCAGCGCCTTCACTTTAGCTTCAAGAGCTATATGTCCTTGGGTGGAAGGAGAACTGGACCTCATGTCCCAGTACTGGAGAATGTTGAAGTCTAACATCCAGGTGGTCCAGAGGGCATTGGAGGGGTTTTCCAATACCTGGCTCATTAGGAACTCTGCTACCAGCCAGGATAAAGGTCAACAGAGGGCTCTTGGTCACGTAACTAACGCAACCAACTTAACTTAGCAGTTGTATAGAGCAATAGTTACCCCATATGTAAGTACAAATGAATGACTACGAAAGGAGTACACATTGATGAAACATTGTGAATAGTTTCATTATTAAAATGTTTCAATCAGTTCATAACCGAAACCCACCTACGCTTGGATTAGTGAAATCATCAGTTAGTTTATGTGTAGTCTTAATGTGCATGAAGATCGGATTTTAATGAAAGTTCCCTACCATTGATCTGTCGTTTTGTCCTAAAGAAGGAACGTCACAGAATCAGTTTCTTTGTTACAAGGTTGCACATCACAATCTGTTCTTCATTGACCCATGTAAGGTAATTTACAAAGAACCTTGGCTCAGTTCCTGAACGTTCAGAGCTGGCCATCAAATAATTAAACATATTTATCAACCCAGTAATGTAAAGTGTTGGATTTTCATGGCAACGCTACACTATGCATTTGTATTCAAGTGAACAGAACAAAAACAAACTGTACGGGGAGAAGGACGAGGAAGGGAAGGAACGATGTTACATCAAGAGATCTATTGTCTCTGTCAAATGAAGACCTTGTTACCCTCGAGATGCATATTTCCTTAGAGTAAATGACCCAGACGGCAACACTTTGAAAGATGAAAAAACAATATATATATGTTACTCTTGGTAAAGTAACGCATGCGGTTTATATAGATACTCAAGCAAAAACACAATACAGATGAATAACTCACTCTTGTTATAGTTGGAATCTTTACATTCCAACGCTCCTCCACAGGGTCATTAATAGAACAATTCTCAATGGCGGAGGAATTTAGAAAGGTAGAGAGAAGTGAGGGAAGGTGGATTTGTTCTCAGTTGTTTATGTTCAAAATCGTAATCTCTTCTGCTTGCACTTTATACAATCCTCAATTCGTACTGACAACATCTTTAATGAGGTGAGAATAGTATAGTCCACATTCTCAACACCACTTTACTTAGTTTTCCCAACTCTCTTCCCTCTAAATGATCTTACAAAATAAATCAGGTTTCATGTTTTCAATATAATCTCTTAAAGTGTAGTTAGGCCTTCCATTGGTGGTTGTATTTTACATTTTTTGTCTCATTTATATTGGATTATAACAGAAATCCTGTCATCCAAGGTATATAAGCTGCTGCCTATTGTGGAGCCCTTGCTCGTTTGGCTAATCTTTGGTTGACAGCTTCGGCGAAGAGCTGCTCTGTGGATATCTCTTCTTCCCTTTTCAAATTCTTAGAAATAGATATTTTTCACCACGTGTGGTGGTAGTCTTTTATCCGATGTTCCTCTTGAGAAACACTAATTAGGTGACATTATAAAAAAAAGTATTTGCACTCAACCATAAAGAGGGAGAATGGCACAGCTCCGAAATATAGTAAAAAATTAAGTAGAACGGAAAGATGGGCTTAGGGGGTGAAATGACACCTGTTTACTCTGTATTAAGTATGATCCTAATTAAAGGCATGAGGGAATCAGCAAGTGTGTTTCTCTGGTTGAAAGCATGATTGTATCAACCGTTTTGGACGGATCAATTGTGAGTTTTTGGTGACCAAGTTATTTTCAGTGTTAGACTTTCTTGCCATTTCATCCGCAAGCTGCATTTTTTTTTTAATCAAATGCCATCCCGTGTCTTTATATCGTACATTTGTATTGTTTGCACCATGACATATGTGCAAAGTGTGGTGGCGCCCTGTCAAGATTCTACCAGCACTTAAACAAAACAGGAAAGAACACGGACAAGAGCTTTTGGGGGGATGAACGGGAGGCTTGTTGATCACGGCTGAAGCACTCGCTAAAGTCTGAGACTGAGCGCGTGGGAGGTAACGGAGCGCTGTCATCGCCGGAGAAAGTCATCCGATAAACACGGCGGTAACTCTCAGCCTGAACAGTGTTTGAGTAAACACAGAACACAGAGTCAGTGTACGGTCCGCGCCACATGCGGTGCCCAGCCAGACACGCTTTACCTCTCACTTACACAATTCTATCGCATCACTCTGCAAAGGTAGGAACGCTTTGTTTGTGTTGTTGACAAAGCTGATGGCATGAGTCCGGGTTGCGTCTCGAGGAAAATAAACTGTTTGAAAAAGGAAACGTGACGGATGGAGATTGTATGAACAAAAGAACCGTGGAGGTATGAATCACAGATTTGTGTTTCATTGGCACATAAGCTGTTCATGATACTAGTTTAAATTATATATTAGACTATATATTAGATATAATAGACCAGTTGCCTTTCAAAGCCCTTTACGATATTGCCTCGCATTCACACATTCATGCACACATTCACACACCGACGGCCGGCATCAGCCATGCAAGGTGACAGCCAGCTCGTCGGGAGCAGTAAGGGTTAGGGGCCTTGTTCAGAGACACCTCGACACTCAGCTAGGAGGAGTTGGGGATCGAACTAGCAACCTTCCGGTTAACAGTCAACATGATCTGGAACTATCTAACCTCTCATTGAAAAGCACTAAGCATTACCAAAGACCACAAGGTTTTATTTGCAGCATTAAATGGAGCCCTTCAATATGTTTCCATTCAGACTCTAAGGATATGGGAAAGGTGTAAAGGCTCTAACCTAAATGTATCTTCTAATTGTCTTCATCAGCAGCTTTTTAATTAGAGGCCCTAAGTACTACTGTCTTCCACACTCTGGAGAGAGTGAGGAAGAAGAGTCGGACCAGAGAGACATTGCGATTTTCAATCGGTCGTATTTATGAGGTGTGAGTTCCCTATGCACACTCCCGCCAAATGTCTTACTAATCAGCAACACAGAGCCCGAGAGTGGTACATTCATCCTCAGGAGGAAATCTGAACCGGGCCATGCCTGCTCTGACCCTGTGCGATTTGTCAAACACACTCAGATCCTACCATTTGCCAGGGGGTAGTATGTAGTGCGAATAGCCACCTAGAGGAAATCGTGACCTTTCGCCATTTCTTTTCTCGTTATTGTTTTTCCTTCACACGCCCCCGCGTGGTAATCCGGGGCAGACCCACCGACCCGTGGCCACGGCGCTACTGCTGCTGATCTGCCCTGTGTGTCAGGAGAGCTGGACGGTGTCAATATACAGTGTAGAGTCTACGCTGTATAGACTGTCTATTGTATAGCCAGAGGATCTATACCATATAGAAAGTATCTTTACATAGTAAAGTCTATAATGAATAGAGATCCTCTGTCTATACTATAGACAGAGGATCTCTATATAGTATATAAATATATATTATCTATGATATGGACAGTAGAGACAACATAGAATGTCTTCACTTGCTAATTCAGAATGTTGCTCATTCAAATTTATAAGATAGTCATGATTGGAAAAAAAACGGAATAATGAATTATTATTATTGGAACATTATGAATAATAATGTTCAGTCAATTTGTCAAAACTCATTATTTAGTTTCAATTATATTTTTAATAGTATATACATTTGAGAAGCATTTCGGTATAATATGTGGAAAGTAGATTTATTTTGGCCCAGGGTGTATTGTACATTATTCAATGGATTAGAACTCCATAATGCAAATTACATATCCAATAAAAGTGTTTTAGCCTTCAGTATAGAGTCTTCCTTAAATGTGATTAAATACTTATACTTGCAATGCTAATGTTTTTCTGCATCGCTGTAGTGGTTGTGTGAGAGCACCACTCAATTGCGTTTAGGAAGAGCAGAGATTGGTTTCAAACATTGGGTACCAAGTGAGTCTTTGTCAAACACTGAATCTTTGTTAATTAGCTTTTTTTGTGAGCATGGATAATACATCTTATGTTAATGTTTGCCAAGGCTGTGATTTAATTGAAAAAAAGTTTCATCAAAACATCAGTTTCTTCATTTCAAAATGAAGAAACAGATTTTAGGTTTGTTGATTTACTGAGATTGTTTGAGAATTTTCATTCATTGATGTTTTTAGTCAACATCAATAATGAGCAGAATCATCATACACTAATTACAAGCATGAGCTTTTACTTTTATTTGCACATCAAGCAATGTAAGAGACATGCCGAACATGTAACCAATAACGACAATACTTCAATGGCAGATGTCTTGGGGCTGATCAATTAAACCATGGGTCAACTCTTTCATTTGAAATGTTGGTTCTCTCCGTCCGACTGGAAGCTAACAGACCCTGTGATTCTGCGGTGATTGAGTGTTACAGACCTCGAGGCTGTTTTTAAATGATAGCCATCAGGACTGCAGGGCTGGTCCCGACCCTGGGAGCAAGTGGCCGTCTATTCTTCATCCTGACAGTCGAAGCTGGAGTCAAAGGGTGAGATACTGTGGATGCTATCTCTTGCCTCGGTGCACCCACGTCTAGAGAAACCTTAATCAGGCCTTTACGGGCAGAAGTCATGAATTCAGACCAAGACCGCTTAGACAAACATCTTCTAACGCGTCTCTCCTAACTCCTGGCCAAGCTGCATCTCTCCATAACCATGTTTGATATCTATCTCAAACCCCACTTGCAAAAAAATCAGACGCACAATTAAACCGCCGGCGCCAGTGGACCGAGCCTTCCTGTCAATACACGCGGTGTCCTTCGGTTCTCCGGGCCTTTGCGCGTCGCCCCATTAACTCCGCTAAAGTGTTAGCATAGCCGGGGTCATTTTGGAGCGTCCCTGGTGGCGTGCGCTACGCCGGTGCCGCCTGTCAGGGAACACGGCCGTTGTGTGCACGCCGCCGCCCGCTGCTGTCCGCCCAGAACGGCACGTGCCTGAAGCTTTTTGCCGGCCGAGCGTGATGCTTTCCGTCACGAGTGAGCACCTGTACAAGCCATCGCCGTGGTCATTTAGATCCACTCTGCTGGCGCGCCAAGCGGCCCGTTCCGCCGGCCGTGCACGGCCGAGCAGGAGTTGTCTCAACAACGTTTGTTCCCATTTAGAGTGCCGAGGGACGGGCTGTCTATCACAGAGGCCAGGGCCGGTGATGGGGCCGGTATGGGACCCTAGGCGAGATAACGATTCAGTGCTAGGTAGTGTTAGAGGTTATCAAGGTCTCAACACCCTAATGGTCGTCCAACGTAGTGCAAAATGATTCGGGGCCGGTAACTTTTCTCCTAGACCATTTGGGGGTCACCATCACATACCGACGACCCCACCAGTACTGCCACATCCACACTTTTTTATATTATATAAATTCAAGGTTATTCTGAAACAGACACTACTATAAACAAATATGTAAACAAAATTAAGAATAAAATTACACAACATCACTTTTGCGTTAACCAAGGAGGATAAGAGGAAATTGTTGGAGAATTCAAATACTTCAACCACTGTGTCGAGAGTGCAGTGGAGAGCGCTATTTGTTGTAATCATCAGAAGCCCTGATTTTGTCTGAGGTTATACTACTTACAACATTCACATAATATAGAAATAAGAGGCTTCCATTAAAGTAAATCAGTTGGACTTGATCCTTGATCTTCAGCAGAAGATCAGAGCATTAGCAAACAGCTCTCTCCACTTCCCCATAGAGGTAGGGAAAATTATATAGTGGAATGTGCTTTATGATAGTACAACAGGCGTGATATAATTGGGTTTAAAAATTATATCATGGTTCAAAGGAAACAAACATGCGCAGGAATTGAACCCTGGTCTCAAGAGTGTTAGCCAACATCTATCACCGCTTCCCCATGAAGATTGGCAAATGGATTTTTTCAGCGTTTATGTACGACAATCGACTAATATCAGTCGGTTTTAAACTTACATTGACGTTGAATTGAAAAAATATCAGCAGGAATTTAACCCTGATCTCCAGAGGGTTATGTGCTCTCCTCTCCACTGCACTAAGACAATGATCATTGATTAATGATCAATAATCAGAGGTTATACATGAAATTCACATCACTAAGTTTCAAAATGACATTAGGGTTTGTCGTGGATAAAACCCATGGTCTAATACCTTTTGAGAGGTCAAGAAGGACTAGGGTTGAATGATCAAGGCTTTATTGTCACCGCAGAGAGTAACAACATCACCTGAGTTGGTTTGCAAAGAACTCGCGAACAGTCTCGGAGCTCCGCATTATATCCTAATTGTGTGGCCTCCCCCAAGATGTCCTTGGCCAATCACAATGCTCTAAGCTACGGGCTCTTGACATTCACGCCCACGATGTCCAAAAAATACATTCCATACAGTAATTCAAGCATTATGTGCAGAAAGGTTACATATTAAACATTAGTTACATGAAGTTACATATTATACATTAGTTATATGAAGTGAGGTCTTTCATTAAAATCCATTCATCGCCTATTTATTAACCTGATCTTAAATCACCATGACTTACCACATGGGTTTAAGAGATGAGCCCTGTGAAAGAAATATTAATTTAAACAGTAAAATATGCATTTGTAGTAGTTAACAATGCCACTTTATTTGTCTGTGTTATACATTCATAATCCTAAAGCTGGTACGGGGTATGGATAAATTAACCTAGCTCCAACTTGGAGCCTACAGAATATACATTCTAAAACCACAGACGAGAAACCATAGGAGGGCGTTTCCTCTCACCGTGACGTGAGCCAGCTGTCTGAGGGGGCACTTATATGTAAATGAGGGGGCTGGGGGTATATCTTTTGCAACACGTGAATGAGGAACACATCTAAATGTCCCTCAGAATGCAAATACTTGTTGACCAAGGAAAGCCAGGTAATATCAAGTGTTTAACATTTGGCTACAATCTGAAATGTTGAAAGAAAAGCATCTTAAGAAAAAATTGGCGGACTCTGGGCATCCAAATGAAAAGGGAAATGAAAGATATTTTGTCATACAAGTGCACAGACTTTGAGTACAATTAAAATGAGTTTATCCTTTCATTTTGGATGTTGCACTCACATCACTACAATCATGGAAGGAGGTGTCAAAGGCATCATTTGAATACCACTTTAAGACACAATTTAATTTTGTTTTTGTAGTCTGATTCATCAACACAAGCTTGGAATGATTGAGAATGAATGGAGAGTAAAACAAAGCCAATGCAATGTCATAACAACACAGTATTTTACAAATGAATATCTGAAAAACATCATTTCACATTCATTGGAAGACCAGAAGTACTAGAAAATGCCGGTGTGCTGTGCGTTTCACTTGTTGATTGTTTTGCTTACCTTGCACGTTTTCTGTTAAATGGGATTGTTTGCTGTGTTTTGGTCTTTGTCTTCGTCTTAGGTTATCCTAATCACTGCTTCCCCAAACACGTTTGGCTGGTCCGAAACATCCCTAGCATCTTTTAAAATAGGAAGAGAGGTTGAAGTTAATTCTTCAAAAAGTAACTAAACGTTTGGTTTGCTAGCAGAAGACTACAGCAACAGATCGGAAGCGGGTGCATGTATGTGAGTGTGTGAGTGTGAGTGTGATTAGTTACCAAAAACATCCCCAGAAGGCACCTATTGTATTGCTCCAATGCATGAATAACATTCACTCTCGCGCCCAGGGCCTGCCGCCAGATGCTCTTTTGTACCAGCAGTGTAGTCGCATTATACACACTTACAGCCCGCATCCAGTGGCATCGCCTCTCGCTTGAGAAGGGTGCGCTGGAAGGGAAAGTGTTTGTCTCTTGGGTGTGGGTCAGGGGCAGCGTGTCATCGCGTTACGTGATTATCTGTATCTTGCACTAGAAAATCCCATTGCTATTTTCACCGTGTACATTTCTTGCCATGAATCGCGTTTTACCTTAATACAGATTTCAAACCACTGGGTCACAGCATCAATGCACTTTCAGACAAGGACGTTTATCAACGTGGTTAGGTAATGAGAGCCTCTTGCTGCTGACACCATGTGTGCAGCGAGATTCTGCAGCAAGGCAGTTCCGTTTTCTTTCACATCGGGCATGTTTTTAAAACCCTTGCCGCCAAAAACGTGAGCCAAAGCTACAGCTAGTCTTACTGATCTATTGATAGCATTACTATGGTTCCACCTGTCTTTAAAATGGCTAAAGTTAACAAATGCTGATTTCAGTACACTGCTGCATGTGGTCTTCATGCCCAACTGAGCCTGTCCCAGTTTTTCCTCTCAAACCACCATAGACCATCGTAGCTCTCGAAGTGGTCCCCGGCTCCCTGTCCTGACAAGGACCTGCCACGGCGCTAATGATTCCTACGGCTGACAGGTTGATCCGTCGTCACCTGCTGCAGAGTGGAGCTCCACGCTCCGTGTTCTCAAGGAGAACATCTATGGGCTGCTATTTATAATCGTAACGGTAATCAAGAATCTTACTGTGAGTCAAAATCCACAATTTTAAACCATTACGAAAAACTAAAACCCCATGCAGAACTTTCAAAGCCATTTTGTTCTTCACCTAAAAAAAAAAAGGTCATTAATGTATTGGCAATGAACTTTGTGTGTAATAATTTAATCCATTGCAGTTTATTTAGAGGGCAAACAGCTAGGTCCTGATTGTTCACACAGTACTCCAGAGCCAATGAGCAGTGTCAGGTTTGCAGCACTAACTGGATTAAGCCCCAAGACGTTATGTCTTCTACAGCCTCTGCCAGGGACAGGCCTGGACATAATGGGATCAGTTCCAACACTTGATCAGGGTGGATCCACCATTACGCCCATGAGAATAAGGTCCAACCCTTATCCATACTCTGGAGGCCTGAAGTTGGAGGCTTCAGGCCTCCAGATGTGAAAGGCCCAAGTCACATGTTTTGTAACATGTTTGTTTTTATCCCGGCAAGAGGTCCAGACTGATCCACGCAACAGAACAGATGTGAGGTCACGGGATCAGGATGATGTCCGGGATACAAGGCCAGACACAATTTAATTAAATGCATAAAATGTAGAAGAAATAATGATGTCCAAAACAGATCTATAAGGCGTGGGACAACAAATGTCTCATTAAAATGTGTTTTTGTTTTTCACAACACATTTCAGTTGGTGTTTATTTGTTTGTGTGTGAATAGTATATAAGTGTATGTATATTCTGTTTATTTCCAATCTGAAATTATCATTACAGTCAAAGTTGAACACATCAAATACTAAAACTACTAGATAAACAAATCAAGTTCTCTTTCTGTCTTTGACTATTTGTTTACTTTTATATTATACAGATAGTTATAATTTTATTTGGATGGGCCCCTGCTTATATCGAACCCTTTAAGGATAAAAGGTTAACCTTAGTTCTACCAAGCTGTAAGCGTGTAATCAGCCAACACAAATTTGGCAAAACACAAGCCATCGTAAACGGCATCCGTAAAGGTTTCAAATCAACACTATGTAGAATGGCCGCTGTATAAACACACTGGACATTAAAATACCCATCTGAACGCTTCGTCCACTTACGCCTATTAGTTTTTCTTCAGTAGAATATCTCAATAATGAAACAGTAGGGAACTCCGCTCCGTTCAGTTGTCGGTTTCCGGTCCAAACCCAGGGCGGTGGCCGTCCAGAAACGATGCTCTAACACAGAAGGACAGCTGGATCCAAGATTGCGTTAACCTACTCTCCAGAACCTCGCTTAGCTTGCTTATCTTCTTTTGAGCACGTTTACATATAAAAGCTCTGCTGCGAGGTGGCCCCCTAACAAGCCACAGAAGGGATGCACTCACAAGGTTACATTCAATCGGGCCCTGTTAGCCGGCTATCATTTAATCTGGACTGTTCCTCTGGCTGCCATTAGAGCCTGTATCCAGCTATCGCTGTGTATACAGCACCAGCAAGGCCCTCTATTAATACCCCTCTTATCAATGTATTTGCCATGCTCCCCTTGCTCCCTGTGGCCTTGTTATCAACAGTATGAACTGCACCAAGCGGGGTCTGCCTCCTCGGGGCAGCGGGAGCTCACCGGCCAGGAGGAAGGCATCATAACCTGGGCAATAATGATTCAATGAGCGCCTCTCGCCTAGCCTGGCCGTCGCCATGACAAAGATGGGGTTTGCTCGGATCGGAACGGGGGTGCAAGGGGGAGGCTAAAGGGAACAGATAAGAAAAAGAGGCTGATGGGTAATTTAAGGCAGAATAATACAAAAATAAATGCATCGAATAAATGGCATGATGCAAAGAGGATAGGAAAGGTGCAACTCCGGCCCTCACAGTGAGAGGTTTCCAGCCCAGGTTTTGTCTGTGCCGTCTCCACCCAGAAGTCCATCTAGGACACAGTAGGAGTGCTGGGTCCGGGATGAGTTAGAACCAGACTCACTCTGTTTGCTGTGGCCTCGGATGCTCCCACGGTGGGATGGAGCCGCTGTGCCCACACAGCCACAATGACACAAGACGTTGATGTCATGCATTCAGCTCAAGATGATTTAATATTCTTTGAAGGGCACAGACAATACATTTCACAAGGCTCGGGCCCCCTTTCTGACCCTTTGAAACACACAGGATGTTGTAATTTGCTAAGAACCACACTAGTATTTGTGCACACTGATGAAGTTGTATCTGTAGAACTAATGTCAAAAATTGTGATTTTCCCTATGTATGATGACAGCAAGGAACTTGGAAGGATAATGTGCTGGAGCTGGGATTGTGTTTGTTCTGTTCTCACATTGTATAATTGTGGAATAATAAATATATATGTATGCATGCACACTTGCATGCGTGTGTGTCTACTTAATATTACTACATGCATGTATAAATGAGCTTTACTATAACAACGAGACATCAAGGAGCTTTTCAAAAATGTTGGCAATGAAAGAAACTCTGAGTGTCGCTGCCAAGTTGTGTTGGAGGGAACCCTGCTTGTTAGCATATTGGAAAAATGATCAAAACAATACTTTTTCCTTGGCAGAAAACTAATGGCATTGTCAGAAGCATAAAAAACACTGCTTAGCGCTTTATTATTTAAAGTACATCAATAATAAAACATATTGTATATTATTTCTATGTAATTATGTTTAGCTACATTGTGTCTACAGTGGCTGTCTGCTTGGTAAACTGATTATTAGGAGACACAACCGTCATTGTTTTGTTAACTGCTTAGTGGAATTCATTGCACAAACTTTCAAATATAATGCTACTCATTAAACAAACATTAAGACCCAGAAAGGACTGAACCAAACCGGTTCAGTCTAGGGTTAGGCTTAAGAAGCCTTATAGTCGGTTGGCTTCAGGGTTTTGACAGACTTGAAAACAATAAGCAGTTATCACGTTCACTAGATTAGTGGCCCATTCTAAGCAGATAGCTCAATTTGTCATAACACTGGTCTACCTAGCACAGTAAAATATGTTTGTTTTTAATTATTATTCTCACCTGCCTGTTGTTGTTGTATTAACCACTGCTTATGCACTAAGAAAAAGATCAGCATGTTTTCAATGCTTGGTTGAAAAGTAAGGAAATTATCTATTTACATGTTTTAATCCATATAACAAACAGTATGTGAGCAAGGCCAAGCGCCGTGCCCTGGCTCACATCGACCAAAGACAACATTACGAATAACATTGCAACCCATTGGGAGCCTTTGTATAACGACATGTGTGTTGTGCCAGTGATCAGATCATAGTACATGGCTCAGTGACAGTGGGAGTATGATGTGGGGGGGTTACGCTGTCTGTCTCAGTCACCTGCCTGTTAGGCAGGGCAGATGTGAGACGTAAAACCCCTCCACACCTGCACAAGGTAGTCAGTCAAAGTTCGACAGAAACAGTCACACGGGTAATGTTTTGACAAGGCATTAAATGTCTTCTTTGCAAACGTCCTGCAAGTATGTCATGGCAGCGCCGGATTGATGAGCAGATACAGATGGCCACATAATTCATGCCTGTGGGCATAAGGTATTCCTGTTCATTTTATTCCCATTCACTCCTCTACGGGTGCTTTGACTTTCACATGTTTTAAAACAGGTCTTGGATCACACTGGTGTATTATTTCGTAACACTTTAGTGTAATAAAGAAAAAGCAAATCAAAGGCTATATGTAGAAATTCAAAATGTAGAGATGGAAAGTTCTTAATGAATGCTCCAAATCTCCCATAGATCACTGTGTGTAAATTCAAATCAGTGTAATATTAAAATCCCCCCCCAACCCATGCAATATTAAATACATATCTCAGTTCCTCCCTCAAATATTCAAACCCAAAGCAGAACACATAGAACTAAGAATAACCGCTTACACTTTTTACCACCGAGAACAGGATTGTTTGCTTCTTATGAATGCTCCGCCTTTCCCGGCTCCGCCTCAATGTCTGTTGGCTCGTTCACGTTTAGATAAAGTCTTGAATGCGTACCAGATTCAATCTCACTGCTAATGCCACTGAAGAATCGACACACAAGCAAGTAAGGCTTTTCTGTTTGGCTCAGCAGTGTACATGGCAATCAGATTCAACAGGATTATTATGGTACATCCTACAACGATACTGTGTCCTGTGAGTTTAGCTCTTGGTTTCACATTGATTGTTTTCAGTCTCACATACAGTGGGGCAAAAAGTATTTAGTCAGCCACCAATTGTGCAAGTTCTCCCACTTAAAAAGATGAGAGAGGCCTGTAATTTTCATCATAGGTATACCTCAGCTATGAGAGACAAAATGAAAAAAAAAAAAAATCTAGAAAATCACATTGTCTGATTTTTAAAGAATTTATTTGCAAATTATGGTGGAAAATAAGTATTTGGTCATTAACAAAAGGTCATCAATACTTTGTTACATGACCTTTGTTGGCAATGACAGAGGTCAAACGTTTTCTGTAAGACTTTACAAGGTTTTCACACACTGCTGCTGGTATTTTGGCCCATTCCTCCATGCAGATCTCCTCTAGAGCAGTGATGTTTTTGGGCCTTCGCTGGGCAACACGGACTTTCAACTCCCTCCAAAGATTTTCTATGGGGTTGAAATCTGGAGACTAGTGGCTAGGCCACTCCAGGACCTTGAAATGCTTCTTACGAAGCCACTCCTTCGTTGCAAGGGCGGTGTGTTTGGGGTCATTGTCATGCTGAAAGACCCAGCCACGTTTCATCTTCAGTGCCCTTGCTGATGGAAGGAGGTTTTCACTCAAAATCTCACGATACATGGCCCCATTCATTCTTTCAGTCACACGGATCAGACGTCCTGGTCCATTGGCAGAAAAACAGCCCCAAAGCATGATGTTTCCACCCCCATGCTTCACTGTAGGTATGGTGTTCTTTGGACGCAACTCAGCATTCTTTCTCCTCCAAACACGACGAGTTGAGTTTTTACCAAAAAGTTATATTTTGGTTTCATCTGACCATATGACATTCTCCCAATCCTGTTCTGGATCATCCAAATGCTCTCTAGCAAACTTCAAACGGGCCCGGACATGCACTGGCTTTAGCAGGGGGACACGTCTGGCACTGCAGGATTTGAGTCCCTGGCGGCGTAGTGTGTTAGTGATGGTAGCCTTTGTTACCTTGGTCCCAGCTCTCTGGAGGTCATTCACTAGGTCCCCCCATGTGGTCCTGGGATTTTTGTTCACCGTTCTTGTGATCATTTTGACCCCACAGGGTGAGATCTTGCGTGGAGCCTCAGATCGAGGGAGATTATCAGTGGTCTTGTATGTATTCCATTTCCTAATAATTGCTCCCACAGTTGATTTCTTCACACCAAGCTGCTTACCTATTGCAGATTCAGACTTCCCAGCCTGGTGCAGGTCTACAATTGTGTTTCTGGTGTCCTTTGACAGCTCTTTGGTCTTGGCCATAGTGGAGTTTGGAGTGTGACTGTTTGAGGTTGTGGACAGGTGTCTTTTATACTGATAAGGAGTTCAAACAGGTGCCATTAATACAGGTAACGAGTGGAGGACAGAGGAGCCTCTTAAAGAAGAAGTTACAGGTCTGTGACAGCCAGAAATCTTGCTGGTTTGTAGGTGACAAAATACTTATTTTCCACCATAATTTGCAAATAAATTCTTAAAAAATCTGACAATGTGATTTTCTGGATTTTTTTTTCATTGTCTCTCATAGCTGAGGTTTACCTGTGATGAAAATTACAGGCCTCTTGTCTTTTTAAGTGGGAGAACTTGCACAATTGGTGGCTGACTAAATACTTTTTTGCCCCACTGTAAGTATATTGGACAAACCTCCTGTTAAAATATTATTTTTAATGAGACCCAGCAGACACCTTGTTGAACAAATATGTCTCAACATAAACTTTAGCTTTGAACTAGCTGCTCCATTTTAAGAAATTTAGATAAAGATATATCTTTCCCCTCGTTTCTATGTTGACTTGTGGATGGTTTGACGCAAACTGAACAAATGGAATAAACAATAATACATTAATCCAATTGTCTAGTTTTTGGGGTATTTCTGACAGGTTTCCATAAGTTCATAATATCGACATCTCTCGCGTTATCATTTTGACTGGTGGTTTGATGTATCAGGAAATGACTGTGGCGGTCTCATTTTGCTGTGCGGCCTTGTGCAGAACTAAATCAATTTTTTTAAAATGTCAAAATGAATACCTTTTTTAACATGAACACCTCCACCTTAGACAACATGGACGCCATTTGTGAACCTGAACAACATTAGGAAATCACTACGGGACCATTAGGGTAGGACAGTTGTTTGCACTGTTGCCTCTCAGCAAGAAGGTCCTTGGTTCACCTTTCTGTGTGGAGTTTGTAGGTTTTCCCTGTGCATGTGGATTTACTTCCACACCAAGAAGACATCCATGTTAGGTTTGATACTCCTGCCGGTGCCTGGACCTGGAATTGGTCATACCAATTGTTTTTGGCAAATGAAACTATTGATCTGACCATCATTTGAACAGCATCCCGGGTGCTGATAGTGATCGGTAAATAGTCCTAGTGCTGTTAGTGATGGTTAAATGCTCCCAGTGCTGCTAGTGATGGTTAAATGCTCCTACTGATGGGTTAATGGCTCCCAGAGATCTCATTTTGTGTATAGTAGGTTGTAACGAGTTCGAGCAATGAGAGCAGGCGGGGTTGTCGTTCTCTCCCCAGGAGATCGGTTTATTTGCGTTTAACCGGAACAGAAATATTCAAAATACAACAAAAAAGGTCCATTCAGAGCTGTCTCGCGGTGGATCGGGGTAAGTTCTACTCGCTCTGGACCTCCGTGGTCCGTTCACTCCTGGGTTTGGTAAGTACACATAAGTACACCCTCCCTGATTGACCGGAGTGCAGACACCTGCTCACCACCCGGTTCAATCCCCCCGGCCAATCCCGTGCGCTCCCAACCTGTCCATACTCCCCCTGCAGGCCAGACGTCGCACGTCCCCCCACATAGGTATAGTGCATTAAATAATGTAACATAATTGCTATGCAATGTAGCCTTATTGTAAGATGTTTTGTAAGTTGTAACAATACATAACACAAATAATAGCTGACAAATAAAGTATATAGTTTGATCAAGTAGCTTTACCAGAAACTATTTATGTGAATCCGAAACACTGCTATTTGTAGAAAAGCCGACACAATATTACTAATGATTAGTTATACTAGGCACACACACACACACAGACACACACATGCAAGCACACTAGACGTCATTAGTTGTATGTAACGTAGCGCATGCAGTTGAAAGAAAGTAATTCCCGCGCAAACAGCCAATTTTCCTGGAGTACCGTGACATATATTGCAAGATATCTAATATTCCTCAGAATATTTGTTTTGTATAGGCCTATATATGCTGTCAACACGGTACACTTCAGCCAGGATAGAATAAGCTAAATGATTAATTTACTGTACTGTCATCCTTGTTGAACCTACAGGAAAGGGTATAGAGATTGAAAAAGTAGTAAGAGCAAAACCTATAGAAAAGCATCACTCAAGGTTGACATGTCTGACACCATTTGAGTGACACACCAGTGTTAAGAAGCGTTGACCTTTTAGTCCGGGTCACAAGCACTCCCATGAAGTTATCATGAGAGCACGTTTGTCCTGCAACAAAATAACCTGGGCAGACTTTAGGTTCTGTGAGAATGTCTCGATACCGACCAAACTCTAATATCAGCAGATATCAGTACGATGCAGTCGCTAAAGCTTCATTAAGAACAAGAATAATCTGTGATGGATGAAGATTATTTAACTGAGGGAACTGTTATCACTCACTTTGTCTTGCGGGGAGGAGGGACCTTAACATCCGTACTGTTAATGTTAACAGTAGACAGGGCAGGCGACTAACTGCTATTAGCAAAGTGATACATTATTACATTATTTTCAGACACCTTTTATGGCGATATAGTGCAAAGTAGGGACTGAATCTTACAAACTTGAATTTCTAAAACTGTAGAATCCTACAGTTTTAGAATCCTCACTACTACACTAGTACCCAGAAACCTCAACGATGGTACATGCTCCCACTAGCTCAGCAGCCTTCACAGTGGACACGGCATCAGAGTTGTTTGTTTACCGGCTGCCCACACACAGTCTAGCAATGAGTAGGTTGTAGTTCTTCTTAGTCATGTCTTAAACTGGCATTTGCTCTTTATTCATTTATCATTTCAAACGACCCATTTTAGAAATTGCATAACAAACAGGACAAACAATACCTTGTGTTGTTTGAATTTCATGCTGATTTGAGTCCATAGACACCAATCGATTAATTTCATTTGGAACCAAAGCGGGCAGGCCTACCTAGTTATGTTGTTCACCTTTGTTATATGTTTACAGCCACCTTTTGGATTTACTTTGTATAACAATATCAACAAATTTAATCTGAAATGAAATAATTAAGACATTTGATTTTCCGAACTATGGTTATAAAATGTTGGCCTTTGAAAGGCAGTGAAGTAGGAGAACCAAATATATACTTTATTAATCTCAGTGAGGAAATGTATTCTATAATTAATAACATAATTCAGCATTAAACAAACCCAATGCCATGAGCCGTGGGCTGCCAGGCAGTGTAGCCCCTGAAAAACCAACTCCAGGTTTGTAGTGCCCTTGGGCCAGGCGCGTTATCTTGTATGTCTGTGGGGCTTGGAGGTTGGAGGTGTGGCTGGAGGAGGCTAGGGATCCCCTGGAAGAGGAAGAGAATGTCACGACGAACGATGAGAGGCCGTCGTCCCGAGGGATTAGCGTTTTGTATCGGTGATATTAAGTCTGAGTTATTGTCTCTGAGTTATTGAACGAAAAGCTGACTCCGCCTCCCATTATGTCTGGAGTACAGGTACACTTTGTCACACACCTGCCCAGCACAGAGCAAGCTCTTGGTTAACGTCCATCGCTGGTTTTCATCAAACAAATGACCTTTCCTTTAAGCGTTGGGGACAGCAGAAATGTGTGATGTCTCTCTGAGAGAGTATTGATCCATGAAAACGGAGCACTTGAAAGTAAGACAGAGAGTCATGCGTCATGTTTCTGTGCAGTTGTCTGGTCGGCTCTTTCCCACGCTTCAAGTTGACTCAAAGTCATTGGGGGAGAACAGTCTTAAAATAAAACAAATTCATAGCCATCTACTTCAATAATTAATCACACCAACTAGCTTCTTCTGCCTTTTCTTGGAAGGTAGTGCAACGCTCCTGTCACTCAGATTAGGAGATGCATTGTGACACACTGTTTTGATTCATTAGAAATTCAACAAAATTACATTAAGTCCCAAAGATACAGTCCAGTACCATGCGGCTGCTTTAAAGGCTGATATTAACCTTGATTCAACCCTTAAAATCACACATCCTCTGCTCTTCATGAATCATTTGAGGACAGCGGCATAGCAGCCCATGAAGATGAGAGGTGAATGCAAATAGGAGTCTCCATTGTGGTGCCAGACATGTAAAGGGACTCTTTGAAGCTCAGAACCTATCTGGGCTAGGGGGTAGGGGGACCAGGAACCCTGGCGGCTGGTCAGATGTAATTAAAACCCCTGGTGTGTCTGGGGTGATCTGAAGAGATAATGAGAAGGAGCTCTGTGTAATCCCCTCTGATTATGTTTGGGTGCGAGGTTTGGATTTGGATGAACAACAGAAAGCCCATAGTCCACAGAGTGCATGTGTATTCCTGCGGCTGTGTGAGGACGTTTCCCTGAGAGCAACGTGACTGAGTTAGTGACGCAGTGAGGTCTATTGTCTTCTTGTGGATCACTGGTCAATCAGATCGCAGTCCAACGTCATCTTGCACGGGGACAGTGGAGAAATCCCAAGAGGCAAGCACCGAATCAGGTGTGAATGAGATGGATTTCCTGTCAAGACAATTTTACATGTACAGCTGTTACTGTCTCAAAGGGCTCTCAAAGACCACCTTTTATCGACACCCCCCTAACCCGTAGCCCTCTAAACTAAAGGGACAAGGAAATCTCCCCGGATTCAAGGGAAGTTACTGTGAGAAGGAATACAGAAGAGGGATCCCTTCTTCCAGGTATGGAGTGCAAAGTAATGTTTGTAATTAAGTAGGTTAATAGTAGGACTACCTCTTCCATTTAAAACCATCCCAATCGTGAACACTATCATCAAATTATTGATGATAGTGTGTTGTAGCATGCTATAGTGTGAGATGATGTGAGGTAATAGCACACGGCGACATGGGCCACAATAATTATGTTGCATCTGATCATGAACGTGGCCCTCATTATGATAATGCACCAATCGAGACCTGTGGTTCAATTGATTTCTGAACCCTTGCAGGGCAAATACATTCAAAAGCAACCTAAAATAAAAATATTAAGAATAATAAAAATAAACAGGCCGCCAAACCACTCCTGCCAATCTACTGCTCACAGCCCCCCAAAAACCAGCAGTCTCCACACCACAGAGGCCTAGTTAGGCATCTGTTTTGCGGTTAAGGCAAACATCTCTTCTTAATTGTGCCACAAGTGAAGAGAAAAGCAAGGCTGAATAAGCAGCACTGCCGGGACCATATGGTGGCAGGATGAACGACAGACACAGCTAATTATTTAGAAGGAATAATATTGTGCTAATGAATCTCAGCATATTGGGCTGCACATGAAACCTTTTTTTTCTTTTTTCTCTGCGGGGGTCCAGTGGTGTTTTATAAAATAAAAAATGCAAACACAATTATATGAAGACATACTGTGAAAAATACAGTCCAGTCCAACATATACAGGCTAATGGATGGCAAAAACCCAGTTGGAGTGCTATGACAGACAACACACACGCACACACACACACACAGACACAGGAGGATACTTTTCTTCCCCTACTATCTACACTACTTTTATTTGATGTGGTTGTCATTACTCTACACCTTCCGCTTCATTTAAAATGTGGTAATTTCAATGACTACAGCCAGTCTGCAACAGCTGCACAGCTTTACATGTTGCCAAATATCAACAGACCATACTCATCCCTCGGAAAGTTACGCTTTTGCTCCTCGACTCTGCTTCAACAGAGTGGGCTAACATAACTGGCCACACAAACACACACACACACACACACACACACACACACACACACACACACACACACACACACACACACACACACACACACACCACGTAACACTTTGAAACAGGAGAACATATTTCAACACAAATGATGCATCAAATTCAAAGAATATACTTGCAGTCAATCTAGTCTTGTTTCAGCGCACAAGGCTCGGTGACCTGTGGAAATGGATTTATAAAGTAGAACCTCTTATTATAATTATTTTGAACCATTACCTTCAGAGGACTACAAAACATGTCTGAGGTGGGAGGACAACAGCATTGTCCCCTGTCTGGTTCTCTGAAGGCAATTGAATAACGGACACACACAGGAAACAAGGTTTCCTGAATCTAAGTGCAGTGGAGTGCTGCTGTCCCTCTGCAAGGATTCCAAGACCATAGGCCCTGGGAGCTAGACTCATGAATGGCCCTGTAATAAGATGAGCGACATGTTAGATCGATACTTAGCAGTGGTAGGGCGGTACACAGGGAACAAATGGGTCTGTTGTTTGGGAGGGGGGGGGGGGGGGGTTACGTCATTGTGTTGTCCCTTTGATACGAGGGGAGGAGTAAACACACCGCTCACCCCGATAGGCACAGCACTGAGCAATAACCGGGCTTAGGGAAATATAGCTGCAGTTTCTACGTGGATAGACATGTCTTAAGTTGAACAAATGCAGCCACATAGGAATAAAGGTAGGGTTCTAAAATAAATTGTTCTCTGAAGGATTCAAAGCCGCCTTTTTTATTTTGCGATAATGGCCCTTTCATCAACTGTCTTATCCCATAATTTTGGTGTTAAATTGATTTCTTTCAAGCTCAACAGAGGGAGATGCTGCACAGGGTAAACTTGTGTTATTTTGTTGCGTCAGCCTTTATTATAATATCATTAAGAAAACCGGGCCTGCAAGGTAGGACTCGGATATGATTTAATATCAGTGTCATATGCCTAATCATAATAATAATAACAATCTAGTCTAATCAACCAGTTATAATATATTCCCCCCACCACACATCTCGAAAATACATTAGGAATGCAGAATGTGATTTGATCCTTGTGGGATTCTATCGATGTTAGAATCACATTCATACACACATACACTGCTCTGCATTAACGCTGCATACCAAATCCAAAGTACAATATCTGCCGGCTATCTAAGTCTGATCTTAGAAGGTACCAGCAGGCTCCCGTGCAGCCATTACCAGGGCTACCTGAAAGCCATTACAAGCGGTGATGGAAAAAAATTCCCATGGGTTCATTAGAGAGACCACTACATGGATGACAAGCGTGGAGTCGACCCAGGGGAACATGGGGAATAGTCAGGGCCCAATTCCTCCTTCTCAATCACTGCCATGGGCTTGACTTCTAAACTTTAAAGAATGTAATTCACTGCAAGATGTCTCTGATCATGACCCTTGTCTGAGCTGAACACCGTACAGCTAGGCCCTGAGATAGGCAGTATAAAGACATTTGTGGTGTGATGGAAGTGTTTGCCCCAAGATTGATTTGTTTTGTTTCATTTAAGTTTGAGATAATGTGCTTCCTGGCATTTTCCAGCAATATCACAATGACTGTGTTTGCACTTAAAAGTTACCCAAGCTACATAACATTAACATTAAGCCATTCATTCATGCTTATACATTTGGACTGTTTTGTTCGATTATGGTGTTGGTGCTGATAAGTGGTAATTTATGACAAACACAGGAATAATGTTTAGTGTTTACTCTTTCCTATTGCCTTTACACTTTTTGGGTCTGCGTTAACATTTTGACCCTGGCCTTTCAGGGAAAATAAGGTAAATACATTGTATCACTGTTGACATTTCTCATTCAAACAGCCATGTTGCTTGTCCACAGGATTTAAAACATTTCCATTAAAACCTAGAGAGGGGACGGTATGACCTAAATACTGAAAGCTCTGTTGAGCCGTGTATGGCGGGGGACATATTGTTGGACAAGGTAAGTTACGTTTGAACTGTCCACGCAGCAAACAGCTGTCTGCTAGCTTCCAGTCAGCTTCACAGTGATAAGTGCATGATGGGATTTATGCAGCAGCCAAAGCCGATTAAAGCCTGACAGTAAACATGCTCGCGTTTGAGTCATGCAGATAGAAAAGGAAGAAAATGTTGAATGCGTTCCTCAATGGTCGGAACATATTGGTGTACGTCGGGCGGAGGCGATAACGGCAGCTGAGGTCAGGTATGTGGAATACCTAGTTAGATATGGATCCTTGTGCGACAGCACTGACTAAACTAAAAGTTCTTGTCACGGAAGATTGATGGCAGCTTCCTATGAAAGTAAATAAACCGAAATAAGACGGGGAAGAGATGAGGAGCTCATAATGTGTGTGCGATAACGATAATAAATAATACAACCGCTTGAAAATAAACTGGTGCAGTAGAGAAGTATCCAGATGGAAGAGCTGTCCTGTATTCATGTGGTATTCGAGTGATTGTCATGTTACCTGCATGTGAGATTTCTTTGAAAAACAAACGTTTAAAAAGGCTTCAGTAAACCAAATGATCTGAACTAAATCGAAACCTCCACATTTATTCCACACATTTCTACTTCCATTATTGCCACTTACGATTCATGCACATATTCCGCATTCAAACTTGTGTAGCGTTTCCAACACTATCCGTCCGCTCATTCCCAATCGAAAGTCAACACATCACTCATCGCGATGTCAACAAATGTATTATTTCATTTGCATTTATGTTTCCCTGATACCACTCCAACTGAAGCCATCTCTCTCATAACTCACAAAGCGGCCGTGAACACAAGCACTCAAAACCCCATGAAGCACTCAGCCTTCCCCATGCGTGAAGCCACCCTTGCATTCTAAACGGTGCTACGCTGGAGCTCCGCAGCAGAACAAGCTGCGTGGAGTGGTCATGAGAGAGTGATTGTTGTGTGTGTGCTCACTTTAGGTCGTCTCCAACATGGGAGTGCCCTTGACGTTTTGGAGTCGACAAAATGGATGTGGTGTAGTGCTTTAGGTCATGTCTGTGTGAAAGTGTGAGTGAGTGAGAGAGGGAGGGAGGGAGGGAGGGAGAGAGACAGAGAAAGAGGGAGGGAGGGAGGGAGAGAGACAGAGAAAGAGAGAGATAGAGAGAAAGAGAGAGAGAGAGGGAAAGAGAGAGAGAGCGAGAGAGAGAGAGCGTTTGAGTGAGTGAGTGAATTAGTGAGAAAGAAAGAGAGCGTGTGAGAGAGTGATTGAGTGGGTGGGTGAGTGTTTGTGTGATGAGTGTTGCTTGTTGCTATCTGTACAGCATGGCGTTTTTCCTTTACTTTCCTCTCTGTACTGCATGACCACAGAGCACGTATGTCGCGGCCCGCCGGCCTCCTCTGGGTTCGGCGCTTGTGCTCCGGTTTCTGGTCTACACACTGAAAGACGTAGATGTATGTGGGCACGGTTGGCACTGACCTGGGGGACGACCTCCAAAACGGAGCCAGGCCCCTTGGGGGGACCGGGGGGCCGGTGGAGATGAGATGGCTCGGTTAGCAGATGGCAACGTTTAAAATCCCTCTATGAGCAGAGTTAGGACCAAGGGGGACCGGAGCTTTAGGTTCTCTATCTGTGGCACGTCTCATAAAGGGTAACAACAGTAACTGTATGCAAAGCCACCCCCATCCCCTCTTATGCACTTATTGAATGATGTACATCCTGGTACTTAATGTATACACTTACTGTATGTTGTACGTCCTTGCACTTGAAAATAGTACTACATTGTGTAGCATCTTATCCTAGCTAGCTTTGTTGTATACTGGGAATGGGCTAACCTAGTGGTTGTTACTATTTGGCACTTGTTTCTATGAACATCTTTACCATACCTACAGCAATATATTGTTTTTCTTCTGACAAATGTACTTATTGTAAGTTGCTTTGGATAAAAGCGACTGCTAAATGCCCTGAATGTAAATGTAACAAAAACAACAAAGAATTTCTGCTTTTCTGTTAGTTGTATCTAGGGTCGGAGTTCGGGGCGTTTGATTTAGCATGGGATATTCTGAAGTGATTTCTTCGTGTAGTTCTAATAAAACAGACAAAGAAAGAAGAAACATTGTTTGCTGCTGAGCACATTTGAATAGTTAAAGGAGGCAGGACTTGGGACAAAGCGGCGGGATTATCCCTTTTCCCCTGCTCGCATTGTCTTCGCCGTCTGATCAAAATCAAAGACTTGCACCAAGGAAAACATAAGAGAATTGTCAAATAAATGACGGGCTTATTATAGAGTCGTGCCGATAAACTGAGGCATTTCTGTGACAACAACGCCATTGTCCTGTCAGACCCGTCAAAGAGAGCTAGAGGCCGTGGGGAAGGTTTGAGTAATTTCCTTCTGATCGATACCGGTGCTACCGGTGACTGCAGTACTGAAACGGCGAGTAACTCAGCCCTGGGGATGAGTCCATTCTGCCACGCTCAGCAAACGGCCGCTGGTGGATGACCTAGGGAGGCGGCCCGGTGTTGACCCCCCAGCTAACCGCCAGGCCAATTAACGCTGCCCACCTCCCGGGGGAGTGCCAGGGCTGAGTCTACCACCACGTAATATCCGCTCTCCTTCCTCTCTGAATCACCAGAGAACAGTCCAAGGAAGAAGAACATCTCAAGAGCAACAACAGCAGAAGAACAAGGCAGCATGTGGTCCAGGAGGTAGAGCGGGTTGGCTGGAAGGTTGCTAGTTCAATCCCCGGCTCTGAGGATCACACATCGAGTGTCGAGATGTCCCTGAGCAAGATACAAAACCATAACTGCTCCCGCCCTTTTTCTCAGCAATCACGCCCATATGGAGAACCTCGTTCAAGGCTCTCCGTTGTGACATGAGAAGGCCTCGGAACGAGGAAGGGGAGGGTCTACATATATGTACACCACCTAGCAAACACACACTGCATGGCATCCATGACAACATGCCTCACACGGCACAATCAGAAACCCCAAAAAGTTATCCTCACACGGTTTGAGGCGTGGTGGTGTTCCCTGTGTCGGTTCCTCCTGTAAAAATGTCCTGGCTCTCCTCGGTTTGTGTTTCCCTGAATCGCCTCGGCTCGGGTTAATGAGATCACCCATGTGTGTTCCCTCCACTCTATTTATTTTTCTAGTTAGTCCCTTCCGTGTGTTTGTTGTCAGCGGTGGAGGATTCACCTACGTCTCAATTGAAGCGGGCCTCGCGATCGCAGTGGCCTCCAACTGAACTCATTATATCATCCATTAATGTGACTACAACAGAGCACAGTGTCGGGTTATTCCTGTGCTGCATGCAGCTGTACTCTGCGTGAGGGTGCCCTGATAGCCACTGCCCTCACATTATCGACGTTCGTTTTCCGGCGCCCACTCTCACCACGCATGTGTGAACATGGGTTTCATTGAAGAAGGCCTTTTTGTTAGGAAAGGCCATTACAGACATGATGGAGGCCGGTGTTATCCAACATGCTGGAGGATACAACAACGTTAATGATGTAATCAGATTGTTCATTCGGTCGTGCCAATGGAGACATCCCTCCAGGCTTCCCTTCACCTGTTGTTAGGGACCCCCCCCCCCCCACCCCTTTGGGTTTTCTGACAAGTGCTGACAGTCAGGAGGAACATATGGCCTCTCTCAGATGATCAGCGCGGAGGGGGGGGTACCTCTGAGGCTGGTGTGACCCTATGGAGTCTGACAGGAAGTATTTTTTGACCTGAGCTCGCCTGCATGCCTGGATGATATTTGCGTACTTGAGGGAAATCAGACGTCACTTTGTGACAACATGTACAGCTTGTTAGCAGATGAGGACAAATTATTAGCGGTTCGTTCCAGCGTTACGAATTGTGAATGCGCCGTCATTTCGAATGTTTAGCAAGACGCATCATGTTTTCTGACCACATTAAAACAGCATAAATATTTTTAGAGAGAGAGAGACAGAAACAGAGAGTTATGTGTATATATATATATATATATATATATATATATATATATATAAATAAGATAGATATATATTTCTGCATCTGCAAGCATATATATGTCTGCAGCAATATCTTTTTTTTGTAATATGCTTCAACTGAAAATAAGTTAGTTCAAGTTAAAAAAATACTGCTTCAAAATTACTTTCTATTACAATATAAACTTCTGAAAATAAATATTATGATTATAATAATGTTAGTGCTTTGATTACAAATTGTATAATAATAGTGATTTTGTGAAGAAAATGTATAGATTAAAGCTATTGCAAAATGGCCTTGACATTCGCATAACATCCGTGTCATGTGTGTGGATATGGATCTGCATAGTTTACCTTATAGATCCATCTTAACGAGGAAAATATACGTAAAATTGTGCAATCGTGGCAATCAAACGCCTCCTTTCCATTACACCGTACCGGCTCGGCTCGCCTCGGCTCGCCTCTGATGGGTCCCAGGTCCTGCCCTGGAGAGGACCCCTTCTACGTCAGGGTGGTCCGAAGAACCACAGAACCCTGCTGTATCCTGATTAACACCACCTCTATGGGGGTACAGTTGAATTCAGCCGGTACCTTGCGGCGGAAAGGAGACAAAAGTTCCACTGGATTTCAATCACTGTTCTCAGGGGCCTGACATTTCTGTCGGGCCACTTCTACTTTCGTTCTCCGTGCTCTGAAATCATCTCACTCTCTGGGGAACTTAAAACCATTGCTCACTCGTTCTCGGTAGAAAGGCATGTATATCTCATATCTCTTTCCAAGATCATCCGCACAATCAGTGATAAAGTGCTCTGGGGTTTTAAGTGTTTCGACATGTTTTTCATGGACGATGGTGAGCGTTTGAAGGACGTGAGGAGCTCGGACTGAAGCTCACTTTGGGCAGGAGCAATTCCCTCCTGCTTCTTAAAGCATTTAGACACCACATGACGCAAGACACACAGCTCCCCCGAGCGTGCCTGTCATCCCTCCCTTAACAAACCCACTCTGCCGCAATGGGTTGTTAAAGACCTTCAGCAAACAACCTTGTGAGAAGTCAACCAAGGGTCTCGTGGAGAATTCCCTACTGGAGAAATGATCAATACCTGAGATAACGCTGCGTCTCTTAACTGAGGTGCACCTCAACCCTTTTTCTGGCGTTTATGTGTGCTGAAAGACAGCGGCTCGTTGTCGGAACAGCACCAGAGGAAGACTTGTTTGATCCGTTTGTTGGTCTTTTGTTGTGGAGGTTGACGTGGGAGAGAGGACTAATGGGGCCAACGGTCGAACACAATAATAAAAGTGCCGTGCGATTTGACATAATCATTTAAAATGTCAACCCAAGGCCTGACTCTGTTCACCGCTGTGCGATTCAGACAGTTTATACTGTTTATACCGTTTATTCTTTCTATGGGTGTGTGTGTGTGTGTTTGTGTCCGTATCTATGTGTCTGTGTGTTCGTGTGTGTGCCTGTTTGTGTGTTTTTTTCTGTGAATGTATTCGTCCCCGCAATTGTGTATGTTTGTTTCTGTCTGTGAATGTGCATCTGTGGGTGTGTATGTGTTGGCGTGCATGCGTGTGCATTTTTGGGCATGTGGCATGTGTGTTTGTGTGTCAGTGAGCATTTCACCCGTACAGAGATTGTAGATCAGAATGAATAATGGGATTTTTTGTTGCTGATACTCCCCTACAACTCGAGTTGTAGTGAAGTGAAATCCCAATACAGCGTATCATAGGCTAATCCGAACATTGTTTCGCCGCGTCTCGCATGAGAATCACTGTGGCAGTTCCAAACTCAACAATTCCACCTCTTCATGACAAAATAATTTCTAGATTAATTACTAAACATAACAAAAACACTTTTACTACCATTTACATTCTTATGCTCCCAGTCACACACACAACAGACCTTTCCGACGATGAGTTGTGGCTCCCAACTCCCTTCATTTTTTATGCTAATAATCCTCCATTTTTTATGCTAATAATCCTCCATTTTTTAGCCTCCGGCATTGTGGCATGAAATTGGCTATTAGAGGATGGGAGTGTGTTACCTGCAGAGACAATGGAAATATTCACTGGTATTTAAAGGTAGTATCTGTCAAATACAGGTGGCTCAAATTGAGTCACTCACTATTCACACGTGTGTTGGTAATATGTGTAAGGAAAGAAAATACACAACATCACATACATCATATCATACACATAATTAATATTCATACTCTGTATGCTTATAATATAATGAAATCTTAAAATATAATGCTAAATCGAATAATAATACTAATATAGCAAAAAATAATACTAAATCAACTGAAAATAACATGATGCAATTGATAAATGATAATTATATAACATGATGCAATTGATAAATGATAATAATATAAAACAATAAATTGTAATAATAAAATAAGTATCATCATTACATACCATTATTATCTATAGCAACACAGTGTAATAAATGGAAAAATAACATGCTTGCTATTATAATAAAATAGCAAAATAAAGGACATTCATAGCGAGGCCGCTTCTCTTTGGTTTTATTTGCTCTGTAGCTGTCGTGTTTCTTCATTCATTGATCATGCCTTACTGCAGCGCGCCACTTTACCCCATCTCATCACAGCCACAACACCCTGGCTCGCACTGCCGCACGCTAGCAAGCCAACCTCCGCCACGGCCTAATCAGACACGTATAAAGTGTGTAGAACCACCATCCTCGACATCATCGCCTAACTTCCGCCATGTCCTGACAGACGAACTAAACAACACACACTGGATGATAAATGTGTATCAGGGGACGGTTAAACCTAACTTTTTGGAGTCAGGTTTATGAATTGCTACTTCTTAGGCATTTATCCACTTACGCTCCCACACCCTGTCACAAAGGAATAAAATATATCAACAGCAATTCCGTTCAGCAACGTACTCTTACACCTGCAAGAAGCACAGCACAGACATAATTTTCCATCCAACGAGGATATCAAGTCCAGGCTTCTAAAAATAGGTCAGCCCCCCTGCCCCCCCTCCTCTGAATATCAATCAATTAGTTTGTTCCCGCAGTGTTCTCCAAGCAGATGTGCGATTCATGCATTTTTCAACGCTCTTATTGGAGTTTGCTCAAATTGGGTTGATGGGTGCAGGCAGAAGTTTCTCCCGCTCCCTAATCCGTCCACGCCGACTGCCTCTCAAACCATTGGTCTCGCTGTGCTTGCGCGTTATTTTCCCCCTCCTGCACTTCCAAGCGAAGGGAGGTGGGATGAGTCACTGCACAGAGGGAGTGTGCAGACAGTTGATCCAGCACACCTGAATAAATAAATCACATTCCATATTGTGTAAACAGCTGTTATTTTTCTCCGTATTTTCCTGTTATTTTGGATGCTGGGGAAAGGCATTATACATTTCTGGAGAATTCTTGATTATATATATCTAAACGAAACTCAAAATGTATTTCACATTTTAGAGTCGACATCACACCGATGTAATGAAAGGACAGGGGTGCTTAGTACCGGCGGGGGGGTCCGGGGTACAGAGCGTGTATTTAAAGTGCATAGTTAATCAACCCAACATGGGCCTTTTTCCACCCTGGAAGCACATTATGCAAACTGTGCCATCAGGCAAACCTTGGGTCTTCTGGGCTGTAGGTGGGGGGCATGTTGTGGGTAAACCGAGGAAAACATCCAGCGAGAAGGAAGAAGTCGAGAGTGCACCAGGCCCCTCCACTGGCGACACACCAACATTCTGCACTCACAACTGAGGTGCAGGGAGTCGACGTTGCCATGCACCAGCCGTGTGTGGGAGGGTTGGTTGTTATCAGAGAACGTTTGGATGCGCATTAAGTGTGCATGTGAATCTGAGGAGAACTGTACAGCAACACTATTAATAATTAGAGTACACATGAGTGCAGACTGCATAAAGTCGACAGCCCCCGTGTTTCACCATCCTGTCTTTGTTGTTTCTTAACTCGGCTCCCCTATAATGTATGCTGTTGTACGGCTGCCATGTTGGTTTAACGATTGTTGTAGTTGTCGTTTCGTTTCAGCGTCTGACCTCAGCTATCGAAGGAAGCTTCTGTGTGCTTGCTTACTGACAATAACGTTTTTGAAACTTTAGAACAAACAAATTAAAAAAAAGATTATTACAGAATGTGTGTCTATGTCTCTCTCAGACACACAATACAGGCCTCTAACCCTTATTGCCACAGAGTTGTTTGCTACTTACGGTAAACATTGCCAGCAACTAAACAAGGCAGAGACTGGACTAAGGAAAGCTAGACAACTCTGCCGGGTGAGACCTTTGGAAAGGCCAGCAAGACTTCTGAAACATTAAGCAAGAGAGAGGAGAGACTTTATGACCTATTACCACACTTTTTAGGGTTCCATATAACTTCACACGGAATGCTGTAAAACATTTCCACACAAGATAAAATTCCTTGATGTATGTATCATATGCCTTGCTCGAGAGTGTGTGGCACCCTAGGCAGGATCTACGGGGGGAGCCAGTAAAAAATGTAATTCTGTCATTGTTTCATGGGGTCCTTCAGAGGCTATATTATACTATGTTATATACATCATTTGGTGCAGGATTGATTGTAAATGGATTATATCGTATGTAAATGCGGTGTGTCTATGTATATTTTGTACAGTTCATATGATATCCCAATCTCGTGTCTATATTAGTTTTACCCATATTATATTGTCCAATCCCTGTTCTCATTCTTGTTTCCATCTTGAGAAGAACAAACAATACCTCAAAGTGTTCTCAGGGTCAAAATAAGTATTATATATATTGTACGTCCTGGCACTTAACTTACACACTTATTGTATGTTGCACTTCCCTGCACTTAATATACGCACTAATTGTATGTTACACTTCCTTGCACTTAAAAATAGTACGTAGCATTGTGTAGCATCTTATCCTAGCTATCTTTGTTGTATACGGGAATGGGTTAACGTACCAATTGATAGAGCTCTGCACTGGTTTCACAAATGATTTTTTTTTATTGTAATTCGCTTTGATAAAAGCGACTGTTAAACGCCCTAAATGTAAATGTAAACGTACAGCGTCCTACAGCGTCCTGCGGCCAGGCGCGGGCGGAGGGAGGCGGCCGTGTCAGCGGGGAGCCGGTCCTGCATGCTGAGTCCTCAGCAGCAGCACTTCCATCTGCTTCCCTTCTAATGCAATTTGCCTTTAATTTCCTAATGTTCCTCTAATCACCAGGCCGGGTGCAGGAGGCCTAATAGAGAGGTCACAAGTTGAAGTCTGTCCCCAGGAATGGCTTTAATGGGAAGCAGAGAACGCAAACTGCATTATAAAGCACAGCTGTCTCTCTCTCTCCTCTCTCTCTCTCTCTCTCTCTCTCTCCTCTCTCTCTCTCTCTCTCTCTCTCTCTCTCTCTCTCTCTCTCTCTCTCTCTCTCTCTCGGGGGGGGGGGGGGGGGGGCGAGTGAGCCGACCGGGATACCTGTTGTGAATATCAAACCCCTCCGTGGCGGGAGCCGGGCTACTCACGACGCACGCGTGCGAGCGCCAGACTGGAAACGCCGACTCTACTTCCAGTCAAGGACAATGTGGAATTAAAAGATGCTGGTTATCGTATGGGGAAACAGATGATTTGGAATGTTCTGCAAAAAGGCTCCATTTCTTTCGGTTTTTATTACTGTTCTCGTGAATGGTTGAGTCCAAACTGTGGCCGCATATAAAACTGGGAGTCGTGTGACATAACGGCGGCATCGGCGACCCCCGGTGCCTGAGATTCCTGCCTCCCCTCATGAAGGTGTTATTAGCGCCCCGTGTTGAATTCAATCCACGTTCCTCCGTGCCACCCGAGCCCAGCCGGTACACCCCCTGCATGTATTAGAGGAGAAAAAAGGCATTCACTTCCAGCTCCTAAATCTTCAAGAGGAAAATAAAGTTTGCCCTAGATGTGCTTATGTATGCTGGATTTTAGATCAATGGCATAAACCGCTGGAAGAAAAGAGACGGGAAAAAACATCCTCTGTGAGAGAAAGTGAAATAAGCAGTCCCTCGCATCCTCCGCGCTGGCGTCTGTTTATATTTACGCTTCTCTGTGAGCTGGAGGACCTCCGAGCGAAGGCGCAAAACAGAAAATTCATTGAAGATGATTATAGTCTATAATCTCAGAACGGGGTGGCTCGTTGGTTTAATTTGTCCTTTAATTTTAATCTTAATTACCACATTTGAAGTGTTTGCTATAGACAACAATTGTTTATCTGTTTGCTTGCTTTATTTTGCTCTTTGAAGTGAGCCAAGGAGCTCTGAAGGTTATCGCCCCAGCTCTCTGAATTCATCATGCGGTCGGCTCATAAGAACAATAAAAGAGTTGTCGCTTTAAAGAGGCATACCATTTTGTTTTCACTGCTGGATCAATAACCTTTGTTGGTGAAAACGTAGACGTACTAATGTGGCATATACCGATTCAAGTATAGAATTGTCTGCCTCTCAGATGTGGTGTGAAATATTAAAACTAAATTCATAATCGATACGGCGGTTATCTCTTAAATCTTAAATAGCTAGTATAGTAACAGAAGTGCTGTAATAAATCTCTCTCTCTCTCTCTCTCTCTCTCTCTCTCTCTCTCTCTCTCTCTCTGTCTCTCTCTCTCTCTCTACATATACATACATACATACATACAGATACATATATATATATATATATATATATATATATATATATATATACACACACAAACACATACCACCTCCTACTCTGAATAAATCCAGTGCAGTGCATGGTGCATTAATACAAAAA
>NC_136942.1:9437543-9505043 GCF_949987615.1 Pollachius pollachius
GCACGACACGCACAGGAGCGTACCCATGGAGGAGGACGGGGGGAAGCAGCGGGCAGAGGCCCCTGATGAGGGGCTGTGTAGTAGGCTGTGGGCAGAACCAAGGCTCCCTGTTTAGCACGAGTCAACACGCAGGAGAGCCGCACTCACCTCAGCAAACCACCGGCCGGTGGCCCCGGCCTGCCCGCTCCTCCTCCTCCATTATTCAGATAAGGAGCCTGTGGTGGTGCTCACCCCCCGCTGTTGACTCAGCAGCACGGGAACATGGTCAAGACGCCGTCGCAACCTGAGGGCTGTGGAGACGATGAATCGAGAATATGGAGCTATTCAAATTTAGAAAGCGGAGAAATTGTGGCCCCTCTAAAGTGTTTTCACAACAGGAAACAGCGGGGGAGAAGGGGAGAGTTAAGGGTGAGGAAATGGATTGGTTAGGATTAGCAATTAGTGGGGTGAGAGGAGTTAGAGTGAGACGTGTGGAGGGGTGAGATGAGTGAGAGTGAGACGTTAGGAGGCGTGAGATCAGTTAGAATGAGAATTGTGGAGGGGTGAGAGAAGTTAAGGTTAGACATGTGTAGGGGTGAGATAAGTGGAAGGGTGAAAGGATTTAGGGTGAGATAAGACCAAGGATCCTCAACCTCAGGGTTAAGGGCCACATTCTCCATTCTTACAGTTTCGGGACCCAAACACGTACAAAATAACAATAACAACAGTGAATGTGCCTCTGCTTCTTTGGCCCTCCAGGAGCCTGTGCTCCATGATGGTTTAGGGCCCTAGTCCCAAGGATTTAGGGCCCTAGTCCCAAGGATCCATGGGCTCTCATCGTAGAGGCCATCCTCCAGCTCTGCAAACCTGTCATAGGTTGTTAGGTAGTTATTACAGGGAGTCGGGCCCTGGGGTCTCAAACCAAATCCGTACCCTAGAACAAAACACTAACCGTAAAACCCAACACTTCTGGGCCACTTAAACTCACCGGCATGTAATCGGTGCCCCTCACCATGGCACGAGGGTTAATATGCAGGAAAGCCGATAAATAAATACAAAAAAAAAAAACACACATGTCCTCAATACATGAGCTTAACAAGTGTCACGTCCTGCTGGCCGGATGCCATCAAACGTTTAAACAATGATAAGGTCTCAGTGAGGCACAATGCTAAAGATATATATAATGAAATGGAAGAGAGCGTAACACACTTTTTTAGAGCAGATTAATCAATGTTAGGTTGGCAAAAAAGGGGGAATTAATCAGGGGTAATCACATCACTTCCTGTCTGTGGTTTACCAAGCCAGAAAGCTAATTTCACTGTAGATTGCTCATGCCTCCTTCTTCACCACAGAGTATTAAGCATCACAAGAAGGGATGTGAGAATAAGGAGTTGCGTTAATATGCAGTGAATTTGATGCATTTCGAGGCTTGGAAGGCACCAGCCAGAGAGACAAATAGATAGCTATAAACATAGATTTTTCATACTCAGGTACAAAAAAACATTCCTATTCACACTGATTTAAAAATGGTTGAAACGCAAACCTATTTGCTCTGCTAAACCCACTAAACGATGTGCATGGTCGAGGATGTTGCAAGAGGCTGTGTCTCTGTGTTTGCAGATAATATTGTATTTAACATGACATCACTTGATGCGTCAATCGAGGGGGAACGGCGTTCATCGTTACTTTCCAAAAGGGGCTCCGATTTGTATGGTAGATCGTTGTGCTTTGCCTCCGTCTACCTGGTTAGTCCCTCTCGATAAAGGCGTCCGCTAAATGGCTAAACGTCATTGTAAATTTACCAAAGGAGGGCCAGCCGTGTTCACCGTTGTCCTACTTTATCACCTTCATGTGAATTTCAAGAGGTTACACAAGGGGTGACTAGCAATAAAACAAGGCTGTGCTATTTTCGGCTGTAATTGGGATATTTGCTAGGCGCTACAAGTCATGACATTTTGCCATAGAAATTTCATACTTTTAATAGTCATTAGCGGTAGAATTGGCTCCAACTAGTCCTGTATGATTAGACACTGAACCCTTTTGCTTTGCCAATGTTGGTGTTGGACAGAAGTCACGTTTCCTGCATGGGCAGAGAGTAGAGAGTGGTCTACGATGTGACACTTTGCTGTGATAGCAGACACCGCAAGTTTTACTGCCGCAGCTTTTGTGATAAAAAATTTAAATATCTGTGAAAAGTCAAACCGCCCCGGAGGAATATAACTACTATGTGTTTATAAAATACACAGATCACATTAGACCAGTTGCTGTTGTGAAAATGCTGCCAACGTGTCCAAATGAGGTTAAGGCTAGTTGTGGACATGTTTGTCTCTAATGGTGGTCTTTGTATTTTAAGACGGAGGCTGTGTGAATGTTTCTTTGCCATACAATTAATAACAAGGACCAAAGTTTAGTTGTGTTTGTATTTATAGCCTTCATCATTAATTGAGCTGTCAGCAATGAGTTGAAAAAAATAATGTTATCTAAGTGTTCATCTAAAGAACTAAAATTTCAGAGACTGATGTACAATTCAACAAAATGCTTAATTTTCTGTGGTTCATTTTTCATTTTTCAATTTCTCATGCCCAATATTTCCGACACAGAATTAATTGATGTCTTTTCAGTCGGAACATGAAATTTGTTTCCCATTGTTTGATTAGTGGTTACTTCCTGGGTTCGGTTTGCAAACGCCGTGATGAACCGAGTAGAGATGTGCTTGCTGAAGTTATTTATTTATCGAATCTCACTCTTACTGAATACCGTCCGTGGTGTTTTGGTGTCAAGTCAGTATTTTCAGCACATTATATGAAGACTATTTTCATACCAAGTTTATTTCCGCAGGCTAAACAGGCAGAGTCGCCCTTAGATAACACGCAGTGCTTAATAATTCAGTTTGCAATTGAGGGATAGCACTGGTGTAACGCTGTTTGGTTCTGGAGCTTACATCACTCAAGCATGAAGAAATATACACATTGTAAGTTTGGCCTTCTGCTGAATTTGTCTAAATAACATTGTCAACTTCCTGGCATAAACTGCATTATATACAGTATATATATATATATATATATATATGTATATATATTTACTTTTTTATTTATTTATATACAGAATCCAACATAGATTTTCCAGCCTCTGATCTCCATTGAAATGTGTGAAGTTCTTGATTTTATGCTGAATCATTTAAACGACTCTCTGCCCTCTAGATCCGCCACATGCAAGCCCTGCTCTCCTCTCCTCGCCTTCCTTGGACTCTTTGATCCCATGAATTATTCTACATTTTATTAATCACATCGAACCAATCCTCTCACTTTTCAAAAGCAAATAATTAAAAACAAAAAACGTTTTACCTTTAAATTGTCCGTTCAAAGCTTGTCTGAGGTCTGGAGATATGCCTGTAATGTGTGGTAAATGGAAATGCTCTGGATTTAACATTAACCTCAATATTGTCTTGGGTGGTTGGGGTTGTTTAGGGACAAGAAGAGTGTTTGAGAGCTGGTCAGGCAACACACACCCACCCACTCACTCACAAACTCAGAGTTTTTAATCAGACACTTTTATCCTAGGTATGTATAGCAGAAAGAAGGCCACTCACTGTGTTGCTCTGAATAAATATTTGAGTTTAAAGGAAAAGGTGAAATCAACACACTGAATTATGGTATATAATTTGCATTGCATTTGTTCTCGTCTCTGAGCTCAATCGATCCATTCCCCTTCTCCACGCTCTTGATATTAAACAGGTTTGAACTTAGTGGCTCATACATGGATCCTGTTGAAAACACACAGTATATTTATCAGCCTTTTCACACAGTCCATGATATTCCGGCCTAATAAAATGGTACTAGGCTCCTCAGTGAGTCACCTTCTGCTTTCCTTTCCGCCACTATTATCCTCCGATATCTCCTGTCTGTGTGAAAGAGCTACAGAGATCCATCGAGGGCATGACCACCACTCACTCTTTGGACCTCAGGTGACTGTGATCGAGTAGGAAACAGTAACAGCGACAAAAAAAAACAAACACAAATAAAACCGCAGACCGAGAAAAAGACATCAGGCGAAACGCAACATCCATATATGTGGGGTCAAACACTCATGTCGTGCACTCCCGACTTTCACTGGAGCCTGAACTCTCAGCTCTGTAGCTGCTGGCCAGAGAGAGAATGCATTACGGCTGGCTACAGTACTCTGAGTGAACGGGCAGAATGATGAAGTGTCCTGACAGCACTGGAATAGCCCAGGTTACACACCATCTCAAGTGCAGTCTTCATCTCCCCGGCTTCGCCAATGAGCAATAAGACTCAGAGTGTGTGTGAGGAGGTGCAGGAGCAGGCGGAGGAGGAGAAGGAGGAAGAAAGAGGCCGGTCAGCATCTAGAATGTGATCAAACATGTGCACGGGCCGGACTTCTCATCACCTGAAGTATAGATAGAATTGCGTTTGGCGAGAACACATAGCCTCCACATCTCTCCTCCCTGACACCGCGTCAAAAAGAAACAGAGAAAAATGGCACAGATGACAAAGAATTGGATTGGTTTCCTCTTGTGACGAGGACAGCTGCTTCCCCCCAACAGAACACGTGTGAACCCACACAGTCCAGGTAGATAGATGGTATTAGATAGGTAGAGAGGGGAGGGGTCGGGCTCCCAACAACACTGGGAAAGAGGGGCGGCAGCGGAGAATGGATGGGCTTGAAAGAGCCGAGTTAACAGAAAACAGCCAGGGAATGCATCATACGCCCCTGGCTGTAGGACGTGTAGTACCAGGGGGGGGGGCGCCGCCGTGTGATTGACTCTTCCCCGTCCTGTCGTTTGTTAGCCCAACACCCCCACCTGAATGGAACACCGCCAGAGGTGTGGATACTGTTGACACAGACGTATCTGAGGAGCGTCTGTTAACACGGTTGAGGGGAGCGTTGTGTAGATCGGACCACTTGTTATGTTATGGGGGGGGGGGGGAATTAAAGGTAATGCTCACGGCTAGCAGCTTATCCACTTTTTTAAGGAGGACCACAATCAGGCAATTCAAAGCAGCCCGAAAACAAAAGGCTATAAAGCTCATTAGACATATTGGGGAAGAGATACCCAAGAAAAGCAACAAAGACAGTTTATAAGCGAAAATGGGGCCGTTTTGAATCTGAATATTGCTCGGAAAAGACTTGAGCACAGCGTTTTGATTGACCTCCAGCAGTCACACCGTTTAGCAGCTAATGGCTAGCAGCCGTCTGCTACGCACGAATAACAGACCGTAGAACGTCGTAATTGACCAATCAGCATCGAACAAAGCTGTGTAATAAAACACGTTAGAAGACATCTATTGTGGACTCTTACACAAGGAAAGCATGCTTGACAATTATGCACTGGGAGAATAGAGGGCTTTGACCGTGAACATGGGAGCAGTTCACAGAAAAACAGTGGCTGTTGTCCTTTGAATGTGTATTTTTCATCCCTGTTTGTGTCTCAACACAAACCCTCATCCAACCCAGCTCCACCTGTCTGCTGCACTCAGCCAGAGGGTCCGTAGGCAGCGCGGCAAAGATAAAGAAATAAGAGCCAACACTACATGTTAGGTAAGCGAGAGAGAGCAGAAAACCACGGGAGAGCGATATAGAGCTGAACCCTGTCAGGTGCACCACAGACCGGCCCCCCCGTCGGACCCCCGGGGCTATCCTCCATTTAATAAAGGCATCCTTTCCCTTCAATCTGGGGGTGACCCTGAGGGCAGAGTCCTGGGCGACCCCTAGAGAACCGTGGGGGTCCCCGTCGGACTCATTAGGAGGAGGACCGGCCTCGGTGGGGCTAACGGCCGTAGCCGCACTCCTCACGTCAGTTGGCCTCAGCCTCAACTCACGCCTCGGCTCAACAAAGCACCTCCAGTTGCCATGGCGAGCGAGGCCCACCCCAGCGAGGCTGCATGGTGAACAACGTCCCCGTCCCCGTCCCCCCCCCCCCGTACGATCCACGGGCGATTATTCTCCCTCTTTGCAGCGCCGGGGGAAACGCACACTTCCCGTTTTAGCCCTTGAAGGTTAATGCTGCGGGGCAGGCCGTTTCCCTCAGGGGGAAATTAAACACAACAAATAAAGCCTTGAATTATTGGGGCCGGGCGGCTCCGTGTCCTATATCCCATAATGCATCTTTGTGTTTCATTATGCTCTTACGTTCAGCGCACTAAGCAGTCCGGGACTCAACACACAAATACACCGGCGACTAACTAAACAGGTCCCTGTGCATTTGCTTCTTATTTCATTTTTCCTGTTTTTCTCCATATCATATTGAACCAAAAAAAATGCCAGTGAGAAAATAAAAAGCTAACCTCTGAATTCCACTCGCACACACACAACACAGGGATGCACACAACACAGGGATGCAAACAACGCCGGTCGCTTTATGTGCTCCAGCTCTCAGAGGGAGAAAGAGAGGGAAAAAAGAAGAGAGAAGGAAAGGGAGGAAAAGAGAAGGTGGTAGATGATTACAGCTATGCGGTTAAAAGAACAATACGAGCACTATTACATTATTATAATTTTTGTTCACCCAATCTGCAATGAGTGGATGTGTCTGTGACAATTGGTTGCATTTAGCCATGAGTGGTTGAATTTAAAAGCGTCTGCTGCACTTTCTCATAAACATTTGTGATTTCTCTCTCTCTTTGGGTCTGTCTCTATCCCTCTCTCTGTCTTTCTCTCAGTCTTGCACTCTCTCAGTCTTTCCCTCGGTCTTGTGATCTCTCTCTCTCTCTCTCTCTCTCTCTCTCTCTCTCTCTCTCTTCTCAGTCCCTTTTATTTGTGTCCTCTTGGGTGCAGTGTCCCATCAGAGAGGCATGGGCAGAACAACTGGAAGGTCGTTCTAAATCATTGATGAGACTTGAGGAGAATATGAAATTTGGGCCTTAAAGTGAAACGTGGTTGTAACAGCGACATGCCAAGCACTCCCGATATTCCTGATTGACAGGTCTTTATTTCTCAAGGGATTCGCCTCAATGATGTTGGCCTTTTGCCAGACCCTTGCTCGTAATTTAGTGTAATGTTCATCTGCTGTCATACCCGTAGATCCCCGGGTCTGCGGGGGGAACGGAGTCCACTAGCCATCACATGGAAAAAAGGATTACACAGGTTTCATTTGTAAATTCATAGTGTGAATTCATGGATACTTGGAAGTGCAATGTGACATATATCTTCTAATGATGGTGACAAAAAGGTTCACGTCACATTTAAAGGCAAGTTCAGACCATAAAGACGAGAAAGGATCTGACTTCAAACTGCAGTTTTAGAAGGTCTCCGGTTGTGTCCCAACCGTTCTTCAAGATTCAGCCCGTCAAATATTAGAATAAAACACAAAAATCTAAACGACTGTCTTTCTCAGCCAATCAGACTTCAGAGCAGACAGCCAGCACTACAGAGTCCCATACAAAGCTTTCAGAACGGATCTTGTTGTTTGGATGTGAACAGTCTACCTTAATGGGATCGTTCGGTGAAAGAATTCTAAAACCGTGTATTTTTGTCTGAATTTACGGGTGGTTGCTATGAAACTCATCCGAACTTCAGCTGTGAAGTTCAGCTAGTTAGTGACTAGCCCAAACTGTGGAAATTTACAAACAACGTAAAGGTCAACAAATGCAGCTGGCTATAATGAGAATATAAAACTGAAAACATCCAGTCTCTACGTATTCTACTGTGAACCAAGATTTATCTTTATATATATTCCATACATTTCCAAATGTCATTCCTAACCCCAAATAACAATCTTGTCTTTGACTTTAACAGTTGTTGGTTATCTCCTTATCTTCCGGGCCAGAGAGTCAGCCCGGGTTGGACCCACTTCATGAAAACGTCCTCATAAACCGGCGGACTGCTTTATGGCCACCTCGCCCCGTCACAAGACCTTGTCTGCTGGATGACAAACACCAGACCGCATCAGCATGTTCTGATCACAAGACTGTCCTGGTTCTGTAGGTGTGGAATCGAAGGCCTTAACATGCTCAAAACGAAAACCATCATCTTTACATTAGCTGACAAACCCAGTTATTTCAAGGGGGTACAATTTAGTCACTGTGGCTTGTGTGCTGTGCAAAACATGTTCATTTACCTGGTATTTTTGACCAATTGCCCGCAGCGAGTGGGGAAGAGTTTGGCTATTTGAGCTGAGTACCTTGTACAGACTACCGCGATCGAAGTCCAGAGTTGTGCTTCGATTTGTATATCAGGTACTTTCTGATCCCAGATTGTGTGATGAGTTGTCAGTGATGTTCCCTCCACTTGGGAATGGTTTAGTGCAACCTAACGTCCCAGTTTAACAATGGGCAGAAAACACGATGTGACACGATTAGAGTTGGGGAAGAGTTGTACTTATCCATCTGAAAGTGAAATACGAATAAATACACATTTGTACTGGGAGACCTCATGGACTTATTGGTCTATTTCTCTCATTTTGAGTCTGCAGAATTTCCATGCAGGTTGATACCCAAAGCTATTTATAGTCAAGACGTGTTATTTTTCAGTATTCATTTTTTAACTCAGGGTGTCGTTGCCATTGGTTGATCATCGCAGCATTAAGTTTGTTTGACACATGCTACGGCTAACTGTGTGAGTCAGTGTTTTTGCCACAAAACGTATCATCAACAACATCCTTTAAAAGGATCAACGCATATTCTCACAGAAGCATTTAACAAAAAAAATTAATGTGTTCCAAGTAAACATTAATTATAACAGATTCATAGTTTAACGAGGCATGTTTTTTCTCTGTAATTCTATAATCTTTATCAGACATATGGAGAATCAAGTCCTCAAAATCCTCAGGTTGTAAGAAATGGACCTCAAGTTAGACAATTAATCCGACATGAATGTTTTTTTAAATATTTGTAAGTTTAACAATAGTATACCATTGTATTTTTCCTCCTTCTGTAGAAATGTGAGATGGATTCACAGGAAGTCAAGGTTCCCCCATCTGTATAATTGTAGGAATTACGAACACAAATATTCAGCTTTCCTTTCCCATTATTAAGTATGACATAAGTTACCTGTTGTTGTGTGCAGGGGAGAAACACTTGCGAGTAACACTTACATTGCACACCCATGATGGAACCGTTGTGGTCAAGGCATGCGGTCGATGCAAACCTCTCCTTCCTCTATGCATTATAGTCTATTCATGCATCACCGAACAACGTACGAACGCATTGATGTAGCTCTTCATTACCCACCAGAGGAGGTCATGTGATCCACTGTAGTGGGCGTCATGGCCGCCATCGCCACCCCACTGCGAGCAGCGCAGCCTGCCTGCCTCCTTCCCCTGCGGATGGGTTAATCCCATGCCTCCCATTCTCCCTCTTATCTGGTAGTGCAGGTGTTTAAGATAGGCCCGCTGCGCCTGCTTCTCTGGGTAATGGTAGTTTGTGTGTCTGCTCAGTCACCCTGCTGTTTAACAGATGCTGTGGTTTATCTGAAGCATACTGGGTTTATTACAGAGTGTGGGGGAGGGGGGGAGGAGGAACCAATGCCCCCATGGGTAAAGATACACCGTACGAGAGGATGAACTCCATGAATAACAGACCTTTTGCTGATCCATCATTTGAAATATTCATAGGGAAGAATCGGTGTGTGCGTATGAGTAGACCTACACGCGCATACGCACGCATGGACACGCACATACACAAACACACACACACACACACACACAACCAAGCACCCTTAAAAGCACATACATGCATACATTTACACACCATTTTGCAATATATTATATACTCGTCAAAGAAATGAACTAACTCTGGACACACACACACACACACACACATATACACACACACACACTCACACACACACACAAACACACACAAACACACCCAAGCACCCTTACAAGCACATACATGCATACATTTACACACACAAACACACACACCGTTTTGCAATATATTATATACTCGTCAAAGAAATGAACTAACTCTGCATTTCTGCATAATTCACGAAAGGTGGATACAGCCATTAAATACACACAGGCAATATGCATTCAGAAACTAACACACACACACATACACACACACTTGAATACATGCATACTGTATCATCACTCTGTCTTGTCAACCTCAATGTGTGTGCGTGTGCGTGTGTGCGTGCGACACCACAATTATCTGGGTCTTCCAACCTTGTAATGTCTTCTCAGAACTTGCCCTTTTCAGCTAACACTTCATAACAGTACCACACGTACAGAGGGGGGGAGGTTACATCAGACCCCTGTTGACATGTCCGTCACACTATGTTGTTCTCTCACATGACCAGCCCCCCCTCTCTCTCCCCCCCCCCCCCCCCCCCCCCCACACACACACACACACCAACACCACACCCCCCACAGAGCATCCACACACCCTCCACCAAGATTAAAGAAGGACCGTAGGAGCACAGCCGCAGCGGAACACTCCCAGCTATTTTTAGAGTTCAACTTACAGCTTGAAAGTTTCATGAGGAATGGAGGCTCAACGTCACAGCTGTGAGGCGGGGGGGGTATTAATCACCAGCCAGCCACCATCCTTCACAGAGGAAGAGACGGGCGTTTAGGCCCCACCTGTTCGGAGTGGCGACTATTCACGAGCAAGGAGAGGGTTGTGGGTTCACCTCCCCAGGCCAGGGGGGGGGGGGGGGAAATGATGGCTGACGTATTTTCGGTCATATTTGACTTTGCGTTGCGTCCCTACACCGGATGGGCCGGGGTGGGTGTCGTTTGAGGGGTGTGCTGTTACAGACCGTTCTGGTTCTGTGGGTAGGAGGCGGAGGCGCCAAGCAGTGGGTGTTCTCCCTGTCTCTTCCAAGGCCCAGTGTTCACGCAGCTCAACAGAGACGCATCGCTCTACAGCGGACACAACGTGGGCCGTGGTTTGTGAGGATTCACCCGTCTTGTGACGTCTGGGGAGGAAAATATAGAACCACTGTCAGGTTATGATTTGAATTACGGCAGCTTTCTTCTCTTTCAGCCATTTAAAGGAAAGCTGAAAGGACGTTCATCTTTCTATATTTGTCTATTCTTCCCGTGCACCAGGGGCGAGGCTAGCCCATTTTTAGGGGTGCTGAAGCACCCCTAAAAAGGGGCTCAGCACCCCTAAAACTTGGGAGTAAGAAATGTTATTCTAAAAATTATATTTGTTCGTCTTTGAAATTGTTAAATAATGTCCAAAACATAAAATCTTTTGAGTTAGTTGAACCAATGTTAAAATTATGAAGTTATTTTTCAATAGAAATATTTTTTGTTTTTGTGTGAAAAAAGGGTGGGTGGTGTGGCAGTGGGGCTCATTGAGTGCTCAGCACCTCTAAAGCTCTGACCCTAGAATCGCCCCTGCCGTGCACCAAACCCTAACATATATTCACACAGAGGCCCACACATAAACACATACACATATACACAGACACACTAAGAGTCAAACAGTTTTTCAAATCTTTCAATAGTCTTTCTCTTTTGTACCTTCAACCCAAATAAAGGAGTGGTTAAACAACAGAATGTGTGGGTAGGTAGTACATCTGTCACATTGAATTTGTCATCATCTTGACTTTCAATTAACCGTTTATCCGGCCAATGAAAGAAGAAGTGATGCTGTTTGAGGCCCCAGGATGCTGGGATGTAACAGGTCCTTTGAATTGGATTATTTTTAATTTTTTATAAGGTTTACATCAGTACTTTCCCTGGGGGTGTACGAGCATCCGGAGAGAGAGAGGGAGAGAGGGAGAGAGGGGGGGGGGGGGGGGGGAGAGGGAGAAAGAGAGAGAAGAGAGTTTCTTGCAGTTTGAAAGAGTGACAGAGAGGGAGAGAGAGGGGGAGAGATAGAAGAGTTCCTTGCGCTTTGAAAGAGTGACAGAGAGGGGGAGAGAGCGAGGGGGAGAGAAAGCGAGACAATCAGACTGTCATGCGCTTTGATGCCAACATGTACCCCGCTGCGCCAATTTCTCTGTGTTCGGATGACAGAATGAATCCTCCGCCATCTCAATGCCGTGTGTCCTCACTCGTTCACCTTTCCTGTCACACTCACAGCTCACACAAATCTCCTGCGTACATGCATGTGAAAGTTAGCTGTCTGTTAAGCTGTTGGTGAAAAGTGTGTGTGTGTGTGTGTGTGTGTGCGTGTGTGTGTGTGTCTGAGTGTGTTTTAACTCTGGTACACAGGAGTTAGAAGTACCAGATGGATTGGGTTTACTGCTTTATTGCTGAAGCTTATTCTGAGCCACAGGAAAAGTACAAACGACAAATACAATCCGTCCAACTGGCACACAGATAAAGAAATAGAGTGTGTGTGTTTGAGGGTGTGCATGTGGACAACACACATATAGGAAGATTGTGTATGCAAGATAAGTGTGTGTTTACATGCCTTAATGTGTGTTCGTGTGTGTGTGTGTGTGTGTGTGTGTGTGAGTGTGTGTGTGCATGTGTGTGTGTATGTGTGTGTGTGAGAGAGAGATGAAGAGAGAGAGCATGTGTGTGTGTATGTGTGTGTGTGAGAGAGAGATGTAGAGAGAGCGTGTGTGTGTGTGTGTGTGTGTGTGTGTGTGTGTGTGTGTGTGTGAGAGAGAGAGAGATAGAGTAAGATTGTGTGTGTGTGTGTGTGTGTGTGTGTGTGAGGGAGGGATCGTGTGTGTGAAGGAGGGATCGTAGAGAGGGAGGGAGTGAAGGAGGGATCGTGTACCGTATCGTGTACCGTGTACCGGTATTTTTTACCGTTATCGTTTACTCTATAAACAAAGCCACCAACTTTTGTATTTCAAATTTTACTACAGTTTTATGACATGTATTCATATCCTAAAATGTATAAGCATTGGTTGAACAAATCTCTGGAATAGATAGATATAGAAGATATTGATAACGTGCATATTTTTCCTGGGGGAGTTTTGCGCTCAGCGTTCGTCCAGATGAAACATCCAATCGATGCGTTCAGTATTCATACCAAGCCTGCAGGTGGGTGGGGTCTGTCGGCGTTGCAGAGGACATCTGCCTCTCCGTACGAATGCCTGTGAGGCCCATGAAGGTCCATGTGTGTGTGTGTGAGCGAGGGAGAGGTTATGGTTTAGAAGGGCTCCTTGTAAACAAAGGGCCCTCATAAGTCAGACAAGGTGAAGGCGCCAGGAGACTCGTTCGGCAGCCATCGCGGATATGACACCCTGATCCTTCAATCCTCTGCCCTTGTGAGGAGAGGAGAGGAGAGTTCAGCATAAATGCGTTTGCTTTGTGCAGCAGTTCCGCTTAGTTCCTCTCCCCTCTGTCTCCGTTTGTTTCTCAAGCGTTTCCTCATCCCTCCGCTCTCCCCGACAGGGAGAGAGAGGGAACCTCATGAAACGTAGCAATGGCTTTGAGATGGAAGGCAAACGCGTGGCGGCGTTTCCCTGGGATTGCCTGACATGATGGCTGAAACCTATCAAGCAGTGAATGGCAGAGTGTGGACCGCGCCCCTATCTCTCCCCCCAAGCTCACAATCGTTCTGTGCACTTTTAAGCTTTTGTGGAAAGATATTTCTTACTATTCGCATTCAAGAGTGTGCTCCTGCAATGCATGCTGGGTGTCGCCAGAGGAAATGAAACCCTACAGGTGACATGTGAGTGATCCCTAAACAACGTATAAATGTACGTCACACACAAGAACAAGTGTAGATGTGTGTATCGTGTACCGGTATTTTTTACCGTTATCGTTGTACTGTACCCTGTACTGTATAAACAAAGCCACCAACTTTTGTATTTCAAATTTTACTACAGTTTTATGACATATATACATATCCTAAAATGTATAAGCGTTGGTTGAACAAATCTCTGGAATAGATAGATATAGAATATATTGATAACATGCATATTTTTCCTGGGGGAGTTTTGCGCTCAGCGTTCGTCCAGATGAAACATCCAATCGATGCGTTCAGTATTCATACCAAGCCTGCAGGTGGGTGGGGTCTGTCGGTGTTGCAGAGGACGTCTGCCTCTCCGTACGAATGCCTGTGAGGCCCATGAAGGCTGATGCTGCGGTGGAAAACATCCATAGAAGCACTTAACCAACAGGTTTCCTACTTTTACATTTACATTTAGGGCATTGAGCAGACGCTTCTATCCAAAGCAACTTACAAAAAGTATATTTGTCAGAAGAACGAGAAACAACAATGCATCGATGTCGGTACAGTAAGGATGTCCATAGAAACAAGGGCCAAGCACTAACAATTACTAGTTTAACCCATTCCCATTCCCATTAACTCATCATTGGCTAGCATAAGATGCTTCACAATGCTAAGTTCTATTTGTAAGCGCAAGGATGTAAAACATACCTCCTTGCTATGCAAAGTCTAGATGAACTCCAGGTGGAAGTGACCTCGGTTTCAGGACTGGGAAGACTATTACCTGGGTCACCATTTCAGTTCACTTGTAAGATATAGTTAAGATTGTTTCGTTCAATTGTCAGTAATGATTAAATGTATTGCTATTACTGTTTTGCTTTCTGCTGTGAAACCCATCTAGGATCAAAAAAGTACTGTCTTATATTATCTCTTTCTCTCCATTCTTCCTCTATTCAAAACTATCACTCTCTCTTTTCCTTCTCCTCTATAACTTGCCTTCTCTCTCTCCTTTATCTCTCCTTCCTCTCCCTCTCTCCCCTGTAACTCCACCTATCTCCATCTCGTTCCTCTCTCTCCCTGTCTCTATCTTAGAGGTCCTGGTGCTCCTTGCCCCTCCATCCATCCTATTTCCTGTCACTGGAAGACCGCCTCAGTGTTTCTGGACAACAGAATATCCCTTGCTCTTCATCTCCATCACTTCTCTCCTTCTGTCCTCATCTCTCTCTTTCTCGTACACCCAACCTCCTCCCTCACCCTCCTCATATCTCCATCTCTCTCCCTTCTCCGTCTCTCTTACTCTCTGCCTCTTAATCCCTCTCTCTTCATCTCACTTCTCTCCCTCACTCTTCATCTCTCTGTCTCATACCCCCCTCTCCCTCTCCCTCTACCTATGTCTCCATTTCTCCCCCTTCTCCCTATCTGTCCCTCTCTGACCCTCCCTTGACCCGGCAGCCATGTTGGCAGCCCGTGGTAATTACACTGATTAGAGCTCTGTGGTTGGAGTGCAGGCCGGCGGCTGGAGAACGGAGACCGTCCATGAACAGATGAGCTTAGCCCCATCTTGAACCTGTCGCCTACCTTAACCTTTCCTACACCAGCAGAAGACCGCACAGGTGCTGGTAATAGCTGCAGCTCATTTACATTTCGACTTTATCCAAAGCGACTTACAATAACTGCATTTGTTTGCATTAGAAGAAAGATATACAATATGTTGCTGTCGGTACAGTAGGGATGTTCATAGAACCAGGTATCAACATAGAGGGATACGGGGAATGGGTTAGTTAACCCATTCGCCATATAAAACAAAGATAGCTAGAATAAGATGCTGCACAATGCTGAGTAAGTGTGTACATTAAGAGCCAGGACGTACAACATACAATAAGTGTGTACATTAAGAGCCAGGACGTACAACATAGAATAAGTGTGTACATTAAGAGCCAGGACGTACAACATACAATAAGTGTGTACATTAAGAGCCAGGACGTACAACATACAATAAGTGTGTACATTAAGAGCCAGGACGTACAACATACAATAAGTGTGTACATTAAGTGAACAATACAACAATTGCATAAGAGGGGGGGGGGGGGAGGCTATGCGGAGTCTAGGTGAACTCTGAACAAGTGAGTCTTGAGTTTTTTGCGAAATCTGGTGAGCAACTGCTGTCCTGACATCGGCAGGGAGCTCGTTCAACCACTGCGGTGCCAAAACAGAGAATGACTAAGACTACAGCTAATGACTGAACAGGCCTAGCCTGAACTCGCATGCACAACTTTATTCTGTTCGATTCGGGGACATAAAAGGCAAATGAAAGAGAGAATCTTCCAATGCCACAGCATGTGGTTGAGGATAATATTTCGGATGATTTCAGATTTAGCATTCGGGGAAATGATTGTCATAAGTGTGTGTTGTTACTCAGTGCAGGCTTCCCTCGTACCATGAATGGACAAAACTGTTAGTATAAATGGCTTTAAAAGTGCTCAGAAACACAAGTCTGTGTGACGGCAGCTCAAAATTCGCTCCTCACAAAGAAAATATTTCTCAACAGTTATGAAGATCCCATGAGGAAACATGAATGTGTTTTGACACAATTTGAAAGCCGAAACAAATTATAAGAAAATATGTTTAATACCCCTCAGCATCTTTAACCAGAAAATCGTGTTAAATAATTAACACAAAAATAAAGAAACAAAGATGGAACAAAAAAACGTACATAAAATGCAGTTCATTATTAACAGTGTTATTTTTGTGGACGTATGAACTTAATAAACTCCCCCAACGGTGCCCCTTTTATCTGTATTCTTTTGAATCTTTTTAATTCAGCGCTGGCCACTGTCCAAAAGCACACATCGAGTTCATAGGCCTCAGGAGTGGGTGAGTGGGTGGTCACAACTTCCTCATTAAATCTGGGAGTCACAGTTTAAAACATCCCACTGCTCGTGTGCACCGCGGAGCCAGGAACTCTCACCACTGCACTGCTGCCAACAGAACCGCCGCTGTCACCCTGACTGATTCATGAGGCCTCTATACTAACAATTTAACACGTGACACATTCAAAACAGATGAGCTATTTACACCGTTAAGAATCCCACAAATGAAAGTAGGTCCACACCTGAAACCCATTTTACACGGTTCTCAAAGTGTCTCTCTTCTAGACCACAGCGACCCCTGGTGGTTGGGCTATGTCTGTTAAGTCTCTCTCTCTCTCTCTCTCTCTCTCTCTCTCTCTCTCTCTCTCTCTCTCTCTCTCTCTCTCTCTCTCTCTCTCTCTCTCTCTCTCTCTCTCTCTCTCTCTCTCTCTCTCTCTCTCTCTCTCTCTCTCTCTCTCTCTAAGGTTATTTCAGTGATTTAGTTTGTTTTGCTGTTTCGGTTTTGGCATTTCTTCAGAATGTAAAAAGAATGTTGTTACCAGTTCTTAGCCATAGACAGGGCAGAGAGAGGGGAAGAGGCATGTTCAGCCATGTCTGCTTGTGTTTGTGGTGTCAGGGCTGATAAGGGAGGAGAGGTGAAACACAGAAGGGCAGATTGCGACGGAAAATGAAAAGAAACAAATCATTTTTTGTGTATATCTTTTAGGAGCCCTACTTGAGCCTACTACATACCGTTAGCAAGCTCTGACAAGGCCAATAACTGATCCCAGGCAGTGTGACAGAATCGCAGCAGTATACCTTTCACAATGGTTGTGTAAAAATGCAGTAGGTGGAAAATACTGCAGTTTTACACTGTAGTTAAAACACATTCTACAATGCTATTTAGCAGGGCGAGGATGTTTGTAATCTGGATCGGCAGGTCATATATGCCAATAGAACTAATGTCAGCAAATGTTTATTTGGTGTGATGTGTGGAAGCGAAGCAGCACATATGCCATGTGTGAGAATCCGGTCGCTCTCCTCAGTCATGTCCCTGGGTGAAGGTTACAGCAGAACAGGTCCACAGCATGGCACACAGCAGCACACACAGGAAGCAAGCCGACATCACAAATCCATTCAACTGGCTGACAGAGATCCGAACAGCCAGCTCAACAGGAACAAGTCAGTGATCAAATGTGATCAGACTTGTGGATCAAAATGCATCATCTTTCTGCCAGAGCCATAAAGGGGATAGTGCTAGTGGCAGCCAGGTCACACTGTGAGGGGGGCTAATGGATATCCAGCGCTGCTCGGCACATTTTAAAGACCCTCCGCCGTGTTTTTCAAATATGTATTTTCCCCGTTTAGTCTGCAAGTCAAAGCTCAAGCTCGCCAGTCAAGCATGAAATGAGAGACGAAGCTTTTCCTCATGGCTCCATTCGTATTTCAGCTAATGGTTATATTTATTTTTTCATGCCCATCTTTTTTTGTGTAAGTGTGAAAGTAAATGTTTCTATTTTGATGATGTCGGTCGTTTCCGAGGATGCGAGCCCAACAAGCATTCATTAAACAACACTAATATTGGACATAAAGATTGCATGGCTGCCGTCCCCCATTCTCCTTTCATATCAGAGAAAAGTCGGTTCCTTTCAGGACTTCACTACCACACTCACGTTCCTCAAAATGTATAGAAATCCCTGGCACTGTGTGGAGAAAACACCCACATAAGTCCCCTGAGTGGACCTTCCGGTATGGCATGTCTCGGTTTTTAAGTGCTAGAGATTTCGATCTCATTTGCTTTGCATTTGGTTGTGTCCACAGTTTACACCTGCTGAGTTATTTCCAGAGGAAGTCTGTCAAACTGCCTCATAACCAGATGGAAACTAAACATTACAATCAGGAGTTTTGCCAATTTTACATCACGGCATAATGTCAAATTACTAACCAATTATCAAATGCATGCAGAGGGGGGTCTTGCCAAAATGTAATGACGGTCGATTATGAAACGAGTCTGTCTTGACAAAGATATATCGCTACACAAGTTGGATGTGATGACAGCAATTCTTGTCATGGTGCTCCTACTGGTTTTAAAAGCACTAAGCATCGGTTTGGGTGTCCACAAACAAAAGTGTTGACGCCGAGTTACCCCCAAATCCAGTTTGGTTTGCCAAAATACTGTTGTTGCTCTCTGACTCACAGACTCACAGTTCAACAACAGTCAACAGGCAGTCAAAACAAAGCATCAGTAGATCTTAGCCTGAAACCATTACACACAGCGAGTTCAGATAGTCTCTAATAGCCAGCCAGGAAGAAGAACAAGCTGTATAGATGCTGACTGAAACCATTACACAAGTTCAACCCAGAGTGTTGCTGGGATTCAGGGGATTCACCATCCCACCGTATCGAGGTCAACAGTTAACAAAGAAGATCATCAAATATTCTGTCAGAGAAAGCATACGCTTCTTTGTCGAGGACTATCTGAGGTTGATCTTATACTATAAACATCCATAAGGCAATACCCGATGTATGTTGCAGCAGTATCATGACATCATAAACTGAACAGCTTTGCCAATGCTAGCATCAGCACCATACACAGTCACCCACTGTCTGAACAAGTTCAAGAGAACATTTGTATTTATGAGGTGATTCATCATTATTTTTCAAACGCACATAAAACCCCCAAGAATTAATCACTAAGGCAACGCAGGCAAAAGGGTAAGTTTAAAGTTCTTTACCTAATAAATTTCTTCCCACAGTAGTTTTTCTTTCAAGCCACACACATTTTATGTCTTATATTACTTGATGCATTCCGAAGATAACTTTACTGCGGAGCGTTAATATCGAAGATCTTTCTAAGATTGTCAATCAGAGTCATGAGCTTGATGGATTAACTGTTCCTGACGTGTTCGTTTGAGGTTTTGATTTACAATTGATCAACAAAACAATGGGACAGGATCCGTTACAAAAGAAACAAGTTTTTGCTTGGCCTTACCTCAAGTTCCATCGGTGAAACAATCACACAAGGACATGGACTGAATGACATGCATCTGATTGAATGTCGACAAAAAAACAAATGTCTTCATATGCAGCCAATGGGAAACAAACGGGGCCGGTGTTTGCAACGTAAGACAGGAAGGACATGATCGTGGCAGAAGGTAGAACTTTAAAATTGTTTTTGAAAAATAAATATATGTTGGACCATCCCCAGCCAGTGTGCCAAATGTCAGGCCACTAAGGGATCCCGGCTTGGCCATACATTAGGCCGGACGCATCCCCAGAAGGATAATGTGGACAGTTGCTGGGGGTTCAGTGCTTTGTTCACGGGCACCTAGAGAGTGACTAAGCAGCCATCCGTCACCAGTCATTAAAACAATAAAGAGTTCTAAAAGCCTGGCCAGGTGAACAGGTCCATTACAAGAATCAAAATAGGGAATTAGGATTCAAAGCACAGCTTAGGCGAGGTACAGTACAGCTTGAGATATGAATCAATTAGAGGAGCAGGGAACTGCCCATTACAACACCAGCATGCTTATCCTCTCATTCAGAGACAAAGGGGGCCGGTTCTGCTCACAATGCAAATGAGAACACCAGAGAAGAATCCCCAAATGCTCATCAACTTCCAATCGCTAGCAATGTGCCATTGGATGTTTAATACATCATTCCCCTCTCTCTCTCTCTTTCTCCAAGGTGTTCAGGAAGGTTATTTGAATACCAGTCACAAATAGTCCTTTCACAGAAAATATGAAAATACATGTAAAATTAAATGTCTGAGCGGTGCGTATGAGCAAAGAAGTGTATTCCTAGAGCCACTTTTGACACAAGATCGTACGCATGACAAACCAGATTGAGAGGATAATAGGAAGGAATGTGACTCAAACTGACACCATAATAACATCTCTTTTATTCCTGATGTTTTGTGGTGACCCCGCAGAGTCAAGAAGCTTCCTCACAATAGATTGTTAAAGTTACGTTCAAACAAAGCCTTTGTTGTTGCTTCCACCGCTAAATGGCGCACAAAACTGTAATCACTGCTGTGATTCTGAGCTCTTTTGAGGGACCGAAACATCATGTGCAAGTAATCATCGTCTATTCTTGAGAAGGCCCTTCGATTTCGTCTTCACTGGTGGGAGGTTGGAATGCCATTATTTGACGAGATCTAAATTTAAAATCTAAAAGGCATCCATGACTTTTCTGTCTTGGTAAAAAGGTCAGACAGGGACACATCTTTAATCATATTCATTAGACTTGACAAATCGCTAATTTAAATTTAGAGGGAAGAAAAACTCTGTTGTGCTCGTTATCGCCCGCTTTGAAAGAAAAGAGGTTGTATTTTTAACTTCCATTCAGCCTCCCAAAGTTTGTATCAAAGTAAAATGGGTTAAAATAACTACATATGTCAGAACCAGATAACACTGCACCATTGTCCATGCTAAGATCCATGCAAATGAACCTTTTCTAAAATATGGTGACGTAACATGTAATATAGTACTCATTAGTCATGTAGTTCAGTTGAGTGTTAACTAGATGATAGATGAGGTCATATAGTTGAGTAATGATAGATGACGACATATAGTTGATTTAACTAGATGATAGATAAGGTCATATAGTTGAGTAATGATAGATGAGGACATATAGTTGAGTGATGATAGATGAGGTCATATAGTTGAGAGATGATAGATGAGGTAATATAGTTGAGTTAACTAGGTGAGGTCATATAGTTGAGTAATGCTAGATGAGGTCATATAGTTGAGTGATTACAAGATGAAAGGTGAGGTCATATAGTAAAGACAGTAAATATTGGTAACTTTCATCTATCAAATTATTGTTTTTTAATCTACCTAGTGAGCTGAAATTAAAATATTCTGTCTGTGCTTTGGAGCATATTGTGTTTGCGTTGTAAAATAAACAATATTATATTCAACCATTATTGATCTGGAAATGTTAAAAGGCAGAGGTGTCCCATTATTTAAAAAAAACACTCCCCTTGGAACAAGAATAAACAAATCAGAATCTAGCATTTAACAATGCCGTGGTAAAACAGCATATGGTTTGCAGTATCATCCTCACATGTTAGTTTGCATCTGCACATTCTGGTCATGCGGTAAACAAAGGAGTATGTTGGGAGAAAAGTGATTAGAGGAAACTGCTGAGGCCAGCACCGCCTAAGAGCAGTGTGCCAGAATCGACTGCATGTTATCCCTGTTATTTAAGGAATACTTTCACCCAACACGGCTTTTGCAATTGCAGTCGGGTCAATAAACATTCATATCTTGTAAAAACAAAGTTCATTGCTCCATTTGCCCGACTGATGTGTAATCTCATACATGGGCTTACATACTCTTTATAGATGCTAATGTAGTGTGTAGTTGATACGGTCGAATTGGTTTCCTCCGGCAGGTCAATTATGCTTCAGGTTTCGGTCACCACTGCAACCGGTCTCAACAACCTGATCAAGGGTCCATTGTGTTCCTGTCATGGCTGCTCTATGTTCTATGGCATTTGACAGCACACGTCTCAGGCAATGTTCCTCGTCCCAGCTAGGGCTGTGCAATTAATCACATTTTAGTCGTGTTTTCGATTTCTGGGTCAAACGATCTCCAAACTAATATCGAGTTTGAACGATTTAAAAATATAAAATTGCCTGATACATTTTTTTACATTATTTTCCATTTGAACATTTTCTATTTGAAAATTTTCTATTTTTTTTAGGGGAATTTTCAAAGATATCAGTTACAAACAGTTTTTTTTTGAGAAATGCTGAATAAATGCATCATATTTTCAAACTCAAAAATAATCGTTTGAATAATCGTGATTGACCAAAATAATCGGGATTATGATGGTTGACATAATCGAGCAGCCCTCATTTCAGTGCCACACCATGGCAACACATCGGGCCTCCTCGTACTGCTTCGTCTCAATCTACTTTCGGACGCTTTCAACGATAATGTTTTTTGCGGAGAAGATGATCAACACCATCTCTTCATCTCGTGATAAAATAGATGGAAGCATGCATCCCAGTGCTTAGCGGAGGACTGGTATATCACTGTGTTTATTTGACACCCCACTTCCTGTAAACCCTTCGGGGTGGAAAGGAAGGCAGTCAGCCATAAAACACGCCATACTCCCTGCACCCAAGTATTTATGGGCATAACAAAATAACAGCCATTAAATCACATCTCAAGTGGGACGGACGACTAGTGGGATGTGGCGTCCCCGCAGTCTTTCCACTATTCATGCTGTACACTTAGCATTATGCTATACAATTAGCATTGTGCTATACACTTAGTATTATGCCATCAAATTAGCATTATGCTATACACTAAGCAATATGCTATGCAATGAGCATTATGCTATACCCTTAACATCATGCTGTACACTAATCATTATTCTTTACACTTAGTATTATGCTATACAATTAGCATCACGCTGTACACCTAGCATTATGCTACAAACGTACCATTATGCTACTGACTGATCCTTATGCTTAACACTGAGCATTATGCTATCCACTTAGCCTTATGCTATCCACTTAGTATTATGCCATACACTTAGCATTATGCTATATACTTAGCCTTATGCGATACATTTATCCTTCTGCTATAGCACTATTCTATGAACCTAGAATAAACACAACAGATGCATAAACAATCTTTGAGTATAATGTCTTCAAAGGGAATAATTAATGTCTGGAGCAGAATGATAAGTAAACCGGACATCGTCAGGACCTCTCCTACCGTGTAAAGACGGAGAGCTCTCCTTCCCACACATGTGAACCCGATTACTCCACTGTGAGTTACAGTGCAAGTAAATGATGGCACCATATAGTTAGATAATTGGCTCGTAGGCTTGTGTAATAAACGGCCAATGGCCAGTTTTCACAAAGGTTAAATATGTGTCACGTTTGTTGGCGCCGGGACAAATCATTCTTTTTGAAACGTCCGTCAGACTGCAGGCTTGTTCGGTCCGGATCGCGTCTCCCCAGCGCCCCCCCCCCCCCCCCCCCCCCCCCGCCCCCCCTCTCTCTCTTCGCCGGCCAAGCTGGCCTTTATTTAAAACGAGCGGGATAATGTGGTGCCGAGGCTGATCCGCGGTGGGCTGCTGCCCACGGGTGTATGGAGGGCACCGCGAGATCGCTCATGTTATATTTGTTTTCTGTGTCTGGAGGCCCTGGCTATCAATCAGAACCGGAGAAAGGGGACAAAATAATAATAACGCCGTAGTAATATAAAATAAAAAGGAGCGAAAAAATACGGGGGAGGAAGAAAATAGCCCGGGTGAAAATGGCTGTCGCGGGAAGATGACAGGTGAGTGAACACTTAACAGAGCACAGAACGGCGGGAAAGGAGGGAGCGGGAGCGGGGGACAGAGAGCGGCCGGGGAGAGAGTTCAGCCCAGGGCTCAGCCAGAGTCAGTAATCATCTGTGAGAATGCATTTAGAGGATCATTCACGGTGCGCTAGTCAACTACCCCCGCCGACTGCTCGTCTCTGCTGCTGAAAGTGGGATGTGTGTGTGTGTGTGTGTGTGTGTGTGTGTGTGTGCGTGTGTGTGTGTGTGTGTGTGTGTGCGTGTTTGGGTGTGTTTGTGTGTATGTGTGTTTGTGTGTGTTTTGTGTAGGTGTGTTCGTTTAGGTGTGTTTGTGTGTAGGTGTGTATGTGTCGTGCTTTTGTGTATGTGTATGTGTCGTGCTTGTGTGTGTGTGTGTGTGTATGTGTGTGTGTGTGTGTGTGGAAAAGGTTTTAAAGGGTATTGAATGGGTCATCTAGTGAGTAATTGATCGATTAATTATATGGACCCTGCACACACACACACACACACACACACGCACACACACACAAACACAGACACGGGTTAAAGTCCTCTATAGTAAAGGATGCCACTGCATACATCAAACATCCCCTTCAAAACTGAATAATTGAACAACGAATGCAATATACTGGGGAGGGAACCAGTTCTAGCCAGGTTGTCTTCACACAAAACGTAGGACTTAGCAGAACACACAACCTCCCGATTAGACCTAGTTAAGACAAAAGGGCCCCATTCTGAACATCATTACCACAGCCCTTACACCGCATCAAACATGTTCTGCAAAATTGTGACATCTTGTACAACGCAGGGGAAGACATTAAATTGCAACGGTTAGGAAATTGTGGAGCGGAAGCGTTGTTGAACCCTATTGCGTTTCCTCCACTATTTCATCTGTCCAAAGTGTCATTTAGATAATTAGAGCAGCTTTCGGTGATTGTGCGGAGCTTACCATTAAAGTCTTCCCTGGGGGGGAATCTTAAAGTATGTGTGTTTTCCGGATGATCATTGCCTATAAATATCAAAGCCTCTTGACCTCATCATTTCCGGTGGGGTAAAGTTAATGCAGCTTAATTAAAATCCTCTTAGGATCATAACAGGCGACCTCTGGAAGAGACCAACTGGATTACTGCCGCTAAATTCTCCTCATCTTCACTGGTTAATTGTGTTTGCAAACTAAGTTCATGTTGAACCATTGCCATTGTACAAATTGGCCCACTTACCCTACCCCCGAGCATCTTCTTTCATTCTTACGATACTTGTTTATAAACGCCTGAAAAACAAGAGGTTAAAGTTGTTTGCTTCAACAACAAACCAATCTCGAACTACACCCCATTTTTATTCTCTCCATTAGTTACCATGCCAGACTAAGGCAGATGCATTGTGGGTAATGACTTAAAAGACTGTTTTCCCTTTCCCGATCAAGCTACACTGCACATTTACTTAAGAGGAAACAATTGTCTATTAAAACCCACCAGGTTCCCCATCAGGTGGTTGGTATTTCCTACCAAAATGATCTTTATCTTTTCTTTGTCACTCTGTGTGACGCATAGGAAAGATGATCGGGCCTCTGCCAAAGCAGATTAGTCCATCCCCCTTTGTTTTGCTTTGTTTTGCGCTCTTTGCATACTCATTTTATCTTGGTTCCTCCTCCTGTGTGCTCTCTCAACCAGGGATCACAGCGTGACTTGTATGCAATCATTAGTGTGCTTCTTTCATTCTGTGACAGAGGAAAAGGTGATGGTGGCCCCTGAACAAAGACTCACAGCTGGATCGGGAAATAATGGAATATAAATAGAATAGGGCAGACATGCGTGTTCCTTCCCAACATTGTCAAACGCTATGTACACATGTCCTTCTGATAAGCCACCTTACAAATAGATCTGGTGCAATGTTTTATACTCCTGTTTGTGTGTGTCGTACCAGCTGGGGAGATCAAGTATGTAAGTACAGATCTATTCTCGATCTATCAACACAGGCTCTTATCAGGCTTTTGTACACCATCAATGTTGATAGTCAGACAGGATAAAAGCCTGTGTTGATGGATCAAGAATAGATCGGTATATATATATATATATATATATATATGGTATATATGTAGGCCTTTGTATATCTATATATATATTTATATGGTGGAGGACAGGAAGGACGGAACACGTTTCAGTTCACTGGTGTTATGATTTGGTTAAATTGTTAAAAATATTAAAATGTATTATATATTTGTCCTTCAGTGGAACGTCTTGCAATACCTTGAGTGCATACATTGAGAGCATGGGGGTCCCAGTGCAAATCATTTCAAACCCATACCAGGGCGGTGTTAGTGCCACGCTCTGCCAGGTGAGCTACACAATAACCAATTAACACAAATCTATTGTTGGATATTAAAGTAACATGACTACGATCAATATCACGATGATCAGCACCCTAACATGAGAACTAATCTTGAGAGACAGTCCATCTGGAATCTTGGGTTCCAGACGGACAAGGATGACATGACCCTTCTCTACTTTTATCTCCATCTTGTCGGTGACAAACTGAACGGCATTATCAACTCTCATCCTTGTTTGATGTAAGCAAAGCGACAGAAACTACGTTAACCATTATGGCTTAATCTGGCCAGGACATGTCTACCTTAGATTGGATGAACTTGCATGAAAATAAAATTGAGAGGCAAAAACGTATCAATCTAACAACACACAGGGGAAATTGCTAAATTGGAGGTAGCCACCTGTGTGTGGGTCACTGCTAGTACTTAAACCCAGCTGCCACCTGGTAAGCCAATCTTCAGAGACAATCATCAAATCCACTAAAACAAACTGAAACACAAAAACCATGGCACACAAAGGGTTATGAATAGGAGAAGGACATTAGCACAAACAATTGATAAATATAAGGGTCACAGCACTGCAGGTGAAATGTAGCTCCCACCACTGTGAGGGACATCTTCTTTTTCTGGTGACGCTTGTACAAAGTGACGAGAACCATAGTACAGCCTATATGGCAAACCCTCCAACTGTTCCAAGGCAAACGGTCTGCGATGCAGAACCACTTAAAGGAGAACAAGGTTGAATGAAAACCCTATTTTATTTCATAAGGAGGAACTGCTTTATACTACATCCACCCGATTTACCTGAAAAATCGTTTAGAAGCTGGACCGTTTACACCACTGGTCCAGGATTTGCGTTCACTATCGGTCCGACTTCAAGAAATGAATGATCTCTGCAAATGTTATGTGGCGACCGAGTTGATGTTGTGTGCGTATGAAGCAGTCTTGCTCTTATTCAAGTGTGTCGGTTGGTTCCCCTTTAAGAAGACTAATTAACATGCTGTGGCCCCCTCTTTTGAAGCCTGTAGTCTGTTCCACTACAGAGACTCTGCCCCCATCCCCTCTTCAACTCTTAGATCCTTCATAACTCCCAACAAGGGCTGGCTCATCACGGAACCAGACAGAGACACGCCGCAAGCGCTATCGAGTGCTAAGGTGATCATCCAGCTCATAAGAAGCAACCGTTTTAACTATCTTTTCCGAAAACTGTGAGACTGGCATCGACCTGAAGTTATTAACTATGGATGTGTAGCAGATTAGTCTTTTCTTTCCTTGGCATTCTAACTTCCATTTTTTTAAGAGGAGAAGTGAACAGCACAAACCATGTCAGCATGTATTCCCATTTATCCTTGTGGCTTTTCGTTTTCCATTCGTCCTTTGTGGCTCTGTTCTATACTAGAGAATAGGGGTCAATGGCTTTGTGTGCATGTATTGTATTTGAGGAAGTTGTCCACAAGGTTTGACTGAAGAAGTGAATTGAAATCGTGTTTCCTACACTTGCACATTTGCTGAGGAATGCAGCGAAAAATAACGCATAAATAATCAGAAGACAGGATCACATGCAGAGGTCACTCTTACTGTACATTCACACCAAAAGCTGTAAAAGACGCAAAATCGCCGAATAGCTCAAAACGCAACGCTGTATTTTACAGCTCATATCGCTCTTGTGATTTTGCTTTTCCATTTAAAGGAGCTGACCTTTTTGCCTGCACGCTCGTAGTTGAGGCAAGTGCTGCTGCTGATGCCGAGCCACAAAAACACAAGATAGTCATACGTTTTGTCAATAGAAAAAGAATAATAAGCATAATTACATGAAACACTGAATAACTAATTAATGGAGCGATTGCTTATATGCTAGATTATAGCTTAGTTGATCGCTATTGTGTGTGTGTGTGTGTGTGTGTGCGCGCACATCTCCACGCAACGCTCGTCCGATGGTTTCCATCAGCATTCCACTGTACGACCATCCCTGTTTAGTAATGCGGATTGCGTATGCCCTCATACATTGTTGAAATCATATGCTGGATGCTTTATTCTTTCTACGTGTTTTTTAGTTAATGATCGGGCTATAATAAGACCACGCTATACAATCGCGGACAAATACGATGCCCTGCAATAGCCGCAATTATTCTCTCACGCACCATGATGAAGGAACAAATGTGTGGTAGGAACTAGGAACTAAAGTTCTTGCGTATGTTTACTGGGACCCACACCAGCGAGAGACATCTACATTCCGATTGGCTGGCGGTCATTTACAGCCGAACCACTACTAGCTCATTTGCATAGATTTGAGCTGTTTTCAACTCTCATTTACAGCTTTACAGCTTTAAAGCTATCACTCAAGCGTTTTATCGCTCCTATCGCTTTATCGCTCATGTCTAATAGAAAGTGAATGGGCGTTTATCGCTCAAAACGCTTTACAGCTTTTGGTGTGAACGCACAGTTAGGGATGGGATATTAGCATACACCCACTTTCTGTACATCAAGTGGATGTGTGCATGAAAAAAACACGACACACACAGTAGCACATACAGATACAAACAGATATTGCACAATGCATAAATGCATACAGAACCGCCCCAACCTTTCTCAGGAGACCTTTAATCCCCGATCATTCCCCGACTCCTAGTCCAGGTATGAGCTCCGTGGTGAGGCCCGGGGTCCATCTATATGGGGACATTAACCCTGTGCCCGCCGCCTGCCATATTTCAAATAGAAAAGCCTCCTCAATGTACATCAGAGATGATTGCGAAGCTGCAGAGAGGGGCCTACACACCCAACCATATATTTCACAGGTAGTCATGGCATTTAAATGTCAAGCAGAATTAGATAGTTGCATCTCGGCTTCTCCCGCCGCTCTCCCTCCGTACGGCGAGCCCTGATATATTCTCTGTCAAACAAGAGCGCTGCCGACCGACCACTGGGGAGAGAGATAGGGAGAGAGCGGGAGAGAGGGGTAGAGAGCGGGAAAGAGAGGGCCGAGCCCCAGCCATACCTTTCCCTTTCTGTTGCCTCGCTACATCTCTCTGCTGGCAGAGGATTTGGAGAGTGCTGGCTCACGCCGCGCCAAGCCCCAGCTATCTGGCAGCGCATCACACATATGGGCTGGGCTGCGGCTGCCGGACCCACAGGCAGCTGGGCGTGACGATGCGCAGGATGCTTCCGATCAACAGGAGGTACCGCGGCCCACGGGCTCCACGGGAACAGGACACACCTCACGGCTCTCCGCCGAGCGGGGAGAGCGAGGGCTGTGGAGGAATAAAGAGCAGGGGGGAAGAGAGAGGGACGGCGAGGTCAGCTGGAGCCCGGGGCGTAGCGCGCAGATGGGGAGACAGGGCAGACTTTTGGGATTTGTTTCATTGTACGCCGGGGTGTGTGTTTTTGGTTTTGTTGTCACCGCCTTGATTTCAAATATTTGCCGAGCTTGAAATGTTTCCAATATTTCTGAGTAATACATATTTTACAAATGAGGGCTGTGTGTGCTCAAGGGGGTTATCCGGGTTTTGGCGGAGGAGTCAGGAAAGGAACGGGTAATTCAAGAAATGTTTTTGAGGTTGTGGGCCTAATGAGCTCGACAGACATTGCATAGAGGTCCGCCTCATTTGATGCTGATTGTGGTTCTTCTCTTGTTTTGATGCGTCACGGTTTGCCCCACACTCTGTCCCCCCCTCATCAGCATGCAGAAAAGTGGCGGGTATATGCCAAAGAAATATGTATGCATCCAGCGTTGTGTCTCATCGGGGATGAAGAGGAGTAAGTACCGAAGTAAAATGCATATTTGCGTTGTTCTGTTTGGTCCACAATGGCTCTAGGCTTAATCTTAGATAGTCCTTATAAGCTTCAACTCACGGGATGAGGGCTTATCATATTTAAATTGCAGAATACATCAAGTATTCCATCCATGGTCCATTTCTGTCCATGTGCCATACCGACGTACCGCATGGTGCGCGTTCCCCACGACCATTTAAAGCTGCACCTGTTGCCATGTCGGGGAGCAGGTTGTTAGCCGCAGTGACAAAGCAGCCAGGATGTCTCTGCAATCTGCCTCGGCAAATCCTCAGTCATTGGAGAGCCAGGCTGGTGATTGCAGTCGCACTCATGCAGAAATGCTGGATGCGATAGGCATCTGTTGAACGTGGAGCATTTGAAATACTTCCTTGGAAAATCTATGTGTTGCACTAGCTTTTGGTGTCGTGTCATTGCACCATCCCATATAATATTATCCTCCAACTGTGCAACATAAACCTCAGTTTAATATATATATATATATATATATATATATATATATATTAACCCAAGGTTAATGAAGGTTTTAAATATATATATACGTTTATATAGGTTTAAATGTAGGTTTTAAACTTGAGGGATTTACAGCACCCCAAGGCGGACATTTGTTGATCGATGACCACTCAAAGCCTTAAATTCTGGAACAATACGAAAGATTTGCCATGCTTGTGTTTGGGATAAACAGAGCTCCAAAACTTTCATATTTGTGATGAAAGCATAGTAGATGGATGGATGACAGCTTCCTCATACTTAACAGCGATGTCCCCTGGTTATCTGAGGGGACATCGGGGAATGCTAAACCTATCGTTGTAAAAAATCGAATTCCAAGGAGAAATATATTTGAGCTTGTCGTGAGCAACAAGCTCTCGACAAGACTCTTTACCCCTTTTTACCCTATTATCCTAGACATCTTTGTTGTATACCAGGAATGGGTTAACCTAGAAATTGTAAGTGCTTGGGCACTTGGTTCTATGAACATCCATACTGTACCAACAGCAATTTAATGTAATTTCTCTCGATCTGATGAATGGCCTTATTGTGAGTCGCTTTGGTGCGTCTGGTGAATGCCCTAACAGTAAATGTAGATTTAAATTCATGCTCACCCTATGCATAGGTGGCTCTATAACAAACACCTTTCAGTTGACCTGATAACCTAGGAGAGGTCATATCATTGCTGAAAATACAGCACAGTTAAAAAACAGCCATGTTACGGTACTTACCTTAGTAACAGGATTTATGATGTGCAAAAACATATCCCTGATATGAAATATTGGCACCTAACCCTGAAAAGGATATACCTTGACCGAAAACCCCCCGAGACACTTTCCCAAAGCGGCTGCTCATGCAATCTTTAATACAGTGCAATAGGGAGTGGATGACCATCATTCTGATAACAATTGACCACTGCGAGCTGCCATACTACTCAAGAGATGATTAATTTATGAGCTGTCTCGCCCTGGCTGAGGCCCCAGTGGTGATGGGTGCTGCTGACGAAGGGAAAGCTAACAATGTGCTTGTTACCCCACCAGCAGCAGCTGCTACTCATGGTCCGGGCATTAAAGCTTGATGAAACTCGCAGACACAATCCTCAACAGTAAGAGGCAGGAATCAATTCGCTCTCGGCGAATAGAATCAACATGTGGGCCTATTTGCTCACGTTTTATTGATGCGGAGGCTCCTACCTACGTACTGTGGAGTGGATCTGTGGTGGTGGTGGTGGTGGTGGTGGTGGCTGTGTCTTCATGTCATGGTGGTGCTGGGGATGAAATGAACCCGGACTGGGGTTAATCTCATTGAGCAGCTGCCCAGCGCTCTGAGCGCAGCAGCTAATAGCATGCAAGATCGACCTGCATCGAGAACCGTTAGCGATGCCGACGGATGCATTGTCCGCGTGATTATAACCGAAAAAACGGATCCCCCATCACGCTGATCACTTTGACCTCGCTTAAACTAGCCGTCTGTCATGCCAAGGTGTTCAAACATCTCCGGTCCGTGTCAAGTGTCCGAGGGATCTCCCGGCCTAATGATAATACGTCTGTTAACTGAACCTTTGGCCGCTCCTAATGGATCAGATCCTGAAAGCTGTCGGATATCGGGCGTTAACTTATCCGATGATCGTCGGAGACCCAGCTCCTAAACTGCTCCGAGGCGCCGAAGGTCTAAGGCTGAAACAATGGGTTTAGAGCAATGACACGGGTTCGCCCAAGCTCAGAGAATGGACTTATGCCACACCTGGAAAGATTCCAACACTATAACCTGAAAAGCCATGTCTTAAGCCCTCTGGTGACAGACTGTTCTTCGTATCAGAGAGAGAGAGTCCTCCTGTCTCCTGTTCATCCCTAGAAGGATGGATCCATCTTAAGTTTGCCGTCTCAAGGTTTCTTTTTTTCCTTTCTTCTTTTCCTAGCTCATTTGAAGCGTTGAAGGGTCCTAGGGTTGAAGGTTTTTTCTCTAATGTGAGCCTGTGAAGACTCCCTTTGAGACTCAAATTGTGGTGAGGGTCCATAGGGAGGTGGTTGATTTGACGTGCCATTGTGAAGGCACTAATTCAGCCCGGGCTGCTCTTGTTCCTGACTCGTCCTATACCTTTGGCTGCATACTAAATTGAAGTCTTTGTCTTGGCATTGTTTTGCACGCTAGAGGAAACTCTGCGCTCTGATTTCCTATCGCCCTTTGTCACACCTTTTTTCCCCGCTGCATTCCCAATGTGTTTCCTTACCTTACACGCACTCATCGCACATTACAAACTTTTACCATTGCCTAAAAAATATTACCCAATTTAAACCTGACTTTAAGCTACTTAATGCTACTCCTCATCCTAACTCAGTGCTATTTAGATATTCCTTTATTGGCAGAAAAGTGAATACAGGATCAATAAGGAAATCCATAGTGTAGAATTGTGTACCAATAAACATTTTTGACTTGTGTGTAAGTACCATAAAGTAAGAGACATTATTTATAATGTCTATTTGGTGAACAACACTGATATCATTAAACAAAGACATAGCAAAGAGAACTGAGGGAAAAAAAAACAAGTACTAGAGAGAGGATGACAGTAAACAGAGTAAAACAAAACATCCAAAGGAAAATGTGCCCTAAGTGTTGCATCCCAAGAGGGAGTTCAACGTCTTCGCCTGCAATCTTGTTTGTTTGGCCTTTTTCTATATATTTTTCCAACAATAGAAACACACGGGTCACACTAGCTTGCCAAGCCGGGGAGCAGTGTTTGCCACATTAAAAGAGCAGTAAAGGTTAGCGCCCGGGAGAGCGGTGGGAAAGAAAGCGACAGAGGGCTGGGGAGCCGCCTGATTAGAGGAAGCTCATATGGGGAGGCCACCGAGGGAATTAGCAAGATGGAGGGATTTACTCCCATTCAAGTCTCTGATTGCTGATTGCCAGAGAGCAGGGCGAAATACAATGAGAATAAAAAGATAGGTGAGCCCTCTGCGATGACAGTGGTCAGCGGCGCGTTATGTGTGGATGTTGCGTCGGAGGCCCGACATATCAGTTGGGTTTAGTTTTAGGGTTAACTTGAACTACCGCACACTGCAGCTTTTAATCTCTACGTTCAGACAGCCAACAGAGGGGTGCTTAGAGAGGATCCCTCCACAAAGTGAAGGGTTTACTTAAGGCGTGTTTGACCTGAGTAAACATGAAAGCATTTGGTTCCTTGCTCTGCATTTAGCAATCTGGGATACCAATTCATACACATGCTCAACTTTGATAACATAACATGCAACAAATGCAGAGTATATTGCTTGCCTTGTACATGACCTTTAATGCTGGAAACATATTGCCAGCAACATGTATGGTAGTCAAACATAAAGCTATACTGTAGACTTTAGCTAGGGACGTTCACCGTTTTTCTATCACACCGAGAGTAGGCCTACATATTAAAAGATGGGGGAAGGGCATCTTTTAAAACTCACGCTGGATCATCAAATGGATCATTAAACAAGCAATCAACAAGTAAACTCTGTGATACTGATTATTAAAATGGAACTGCATCTATATGCTTTCCCACCTAATTTCAGTAAGTCAACACAATAAGTATAATATACAGTAACCCGGGGAATAAACAAGGTTATGGTCAGCTTAAAAGCCAGAGCGGGGCTGTGATACAAGGAGTGGTTAACACCACAGCATGTGTGCGTTTTAATGCAGAGAAACCAGCACTCTATGCCTGTGCTTTCTATTCTGTGTTTTATCTACCGCATGACATGCAAGCAAGATGTAGGTGTTTTTTTTCTTTTAAATGGAAATGACATACAAATGCTAGATCTCTCTAGTAGTATGTTTATCTTTCAGAAAACAAAAGGTTAAATCTTTAAGGTCATGTTTTGTTTTTGTTTTCTGTTTGGAAAATAGTCAATGGCTGCCAGAAAGAATGTTAGGTTCATAGCATGTTGTTTGTTGCTTTGGGACACCTAGTCCTGATGAGGTCAAAGTGTTCAGGGTGAAAGTGGTACTGGTGTTATTAAAGCAGCAGTTTAATCAGAAGGTTTGAACTCTTTATTCAGTCTGTTTGTTCATTAGTTTGAGATTACATTGTGATCACACTGAGGTCTGGAAAGGGCTAGAATCGCACAAACTGAGAATTGCGGTAGATACAAATGTGATAAACAAATCAGTCCTTTGGTTAAGACCTTTGTGTATACTGCATTGCCGCTCACTCGGAATGCTGAAAGGACGAGGAAGGTAGGGCTCAAATCACGGAAGTGGGATCGGCTAGTTGACCGTGACTGGATCTTCCTTTCAAATTCCATTCCAGGTTTTCAAAGAATTTCAGATGCAACTCTTGAAAGGTGTTTATTAAAGGTGTATTATTATCATCTCAACTAAGCAAAACAGTGTGCGCATTCATATGAATCAACATTAATATAATTTGATATAATACATTTTTTAAATCAAGTTCTCCAATGTATTGAATGGTGCCCTGAAGTTACAATACCTTAGCTAAAAGCTGGCATTTAATTGCATGCCTTTAAATCAAACCATCTATCTAACCCTAACCTTAGGCTGAATTAAATACTACAATGGAACTCAAATAACAATTCCTACATATATAATCTAGCGATATGAATGAAAACTCAAGGGTTTTTAACGTTATTATTATGAAATTATGATATGTAAAATATAATATTTAATATTTAGGTTTTCCAGAGCACAAGCTTAACACGCACGAATGAGCAATAACATTTACAAGCATAAGTGGCATCGTCAGTATAGGTAGATGTGCCCTGTATAGATGCAGTTGTTTTTCTCTGTCAGGGCCAGAAGTGATCAATGACCAAAGCCCGCTCACGGTGTTAGCATTGCTTTTAATAGGAAGTACACAGACTAATTACCTCCAAGCAAGGTTTCCTACAGGCACCCCGGATCAAAAGCATCTATTCCTACCATGTATAATTTATAAGCAAACTTAAAAGCAGAGGTCAAACAACAGTATTCTCAGACGTACACGCATTGTAAACAGGCTCGGAGGTAGACAACGAGGAAATAGGAAAGCAAATGTTTGCGAATATCACGGGGGTTAATTAAAATAAATATTGCCTAATGACTGAATGGCTTCCTCCTTTTGTTGTTAACACATTCACACAGATTCTTCAATACATCATACCCACAATCACCTAAACGGCCCCTATTAGGATACTCTCTAGTGTGTAAAAATAAGGGGATTGGAAGCTCCACTCTCTACTCCACAATGACACAGGGCTCTCTTAAAGCACAAACATTGATCTGACATTTCAATCTTATTTGGAATAAACCTACCAAGATTTACCCAAGGGAGTTACTAAGCAACATTGTTTTGGGGGCTCTACTTCAAGACAGTCAATAAGAGTTTCTGTGTTTCTACTAATGTCATGGCAACGTCGATTAAGTTTGTGTTTGTCAGCAGTCATAGTGTGATTATATATATATATATATATATATATATATATATATATATATAAAATGTATATATAGCATACTCATCCAAAAACAAATGAGGTGTTGACATCAACTCGCTCAGTATTCACATTAAGGTGCACCTAGTCGTCTGGTATTCTGGTGTTCCCCCTGTATGGATGTAGGGGTCAAATGCTGTCTAGACGCTTGCGTTAATCGTGTCCAGAGAATACATGAAGGTAGTGGGACATGTAATAGAGGCAGCACAAGCCTTGCAGGGTTGCAGGGCAGCTGTAACTGAAGGGGACCTGCATTGACTAATGGGAAAGCGATCAGGCTGGAATTGGCTCCTGTGCTGTACAACCCCGCGGATCAATAGGTCTGCGTCCAGGGCTCTCCCTGGGCCAGCGGGGGAGGCACCGCATCGTGCATCATTCAGGTCCTCCGGAATAATCTAGAAGACCATCAGTCTCGCCCACACGGAGAGGAGGATTCTGCCTCGACTCCCCTCCTCAGCACATCTCCCCTCTCAGCCTCCCGTAAAGCACAGAGTGTAAAGACGATGGACGTGGCGTCTGTGAGCATCACCCGTTGGTTTATGTACATCCTAAATAAGGGTGTAGATCTTCTTTTAGATCGTTTATGGAGCCCCGCCATCTTGTTGACATTTTGTGCCACAAGCAACAGAAACTATCGATATTTGGCCGGTGTGCGATGTTGAGGCTGGGACTTCACTGAACCCCTGGCACTCGTCTATTCGCAAAATTAATTTACATTAAATCCTTTTTAATGAGATTCAATGTCAACCATGACGTTGCAAAATACATAATAGCATGATCAACCAGCAACAGATCCTAACCAAACGCAGAAAAGATTTAAATTGTATTATGAGAATCAAATCACATTTCTTCCTGTTGACTTAAAGTAGAGACAGGTAATTCTGCCAACACCTTCTGCATACCACCTTAAGGAAATTGGAGGAGCTACATCCTGGTCTCTTCCGCCTGAGGTTCTCAGAAGGACATGGCGGCCGGTGGGCCTATATAGTTGTTTCCAAAACGTTTTATTGGCCCATCAGCCCACTTTGAGATCTGAAAATCAGAGTGACCCCTAACTCATTACACGTTTGTGCATATGCTTCCACAGACATCTATTTCATCCGACCAACCCCAGTAAATATGTTGAAGATATCCCAGTAAGCACGTGCACATTTCCACTGCGGCAGCAGTTGTAGTTTCGTCTTATGTTTAGGAATCATGAGGAAATATGTCGGTCTGTACGGGCCGTTCAAAATATTTAAAGATTATATATTGTTTTCCAAAACCCAATCAAATATCTATAGGTTATGAGTCTCCAAGCATGAGCACTTGTTTACATCAGCGCTTTAATCTCCCTTCAAATCTCAATTTGAAAATGTTGACATTGTGATGCAAAGACATATGCTTTCTCCCCCTGAACAGACGGAAACGGCTGTACCAGAAATGTAGACGACAGCAATCAAAAGCACCTCTGGAGCTGGAGCAACATTCAATCGAGATGGACAAGAGATAGGGTGTCGCCTCCAGACTGAATGTCTCCTGGAAGCAGAAAGCAGCATTACCCAATGTAAACTTGCTTCGGTAACGAACACGGTCGCTGCGTCACCGCCCATTCTCGGAGATCGTTGACACTCCGAGAATGTGTGCTACGAATCTCAAACCTGTGTGTGTGTGTGAGCATATCAGACCAGGATCTATTTTTCAGCAGTTGGGGGAGCGGTGTCCGTTAGTGTGAACAGTTTCGTTTTTACATCAAGATACAATCGAAATTCAAAAAACGGTTTTAGAATCAAAATCTTTCTCTTGTGTAAACTGGGTCTATGAGGTGACCCCAAGTGGGATCCCCATCCGCAGTTTGGAGACCACTGGCTTGAAGACTGTTCTCAGCCCTGAAGGCTCCGCATGGACATCACACTTCCTGGAGGGCAGGGAGATGAGATCTTCCAGCCCGGCTCTGCAGGCCCTCTAGGCCCCCTCCTGGCACCTTGTTACATATTGATGCCTTCATGGAGTTTTTTTTACATCCAATAGCAGAGAGAAGTGGACAAACAAGCAGGCGAACAGCATTGGTTTTCCCAAATCAGCATTGGTTTTCCAGGCAATCATAGGCAGCATTGTTAAAGTCGATTGCAAATCAAGCTGCTTTTAGTATCAATTGACTTCAATCTAGAAGGGTTTGAACAGCAGCTTAACACAGAGAACTTGATAGTTATTGTAATAAAGACCAGTAAATAATGAGTGAGTAAATAAACACAGCTAATACATTTGTATTAACTGGGAGTTAAAAGAGAAAAAGAGTCTGTAATGGCCTCATCTTTTGGTAAATCGTCTTCAACAGCCAGCCTACTCGAACCTACGGATATGCGACCGAAATCTAACCCATACCACATGTGTTTGAGCAAGTCGATTGCAAATCAAGCTGCTTTTAGTATCAATTGACTTCAATCTAGAAGGGTTTGAACAGCAGCTTAACACAGAGAACTTGATAGTTATTGTAATAAAGACCAGTAAATAATGAGTGAGTAAATAAACACAGCTAATACATTTGTATTAACTGGGAGTTAAAAGAGAAAAAGAGTCTGTAATGGCCTCATCTTTTGGTAAATCGTCTTCAACAGCCAGCCTACTCGAACCTACGGATATGCGACCGAAATTTAACCCATACCACATGTGTTTGAGCAAGACACCATCTAAAGTACCAATTATATATTTATTAAAGTATTCATCTATTACCTTCACTACAGTGTTGCCGTGGCGATGCCAAGAACTGTGGAACGAGTGATGGAATGATGCATCAGTTGATTGTGTTAATGCAGGGAATAAAGGAGGGGGAACGCCTTAAAGTGGGTCCACTCGCAGAACCACAGCTCCCAAAGTATGGACCACATCTTTAACTTATGGGTAAATGATATGCAGATACAGATCACGGATGTTGTGATAGGGCACGGGTGTTTAAATGCATTATTCCTGCACCCCCCCCCCCCCCCCCCCGCCCCAGACTGAGACGATGCTAGATCTCGCCTTATGAGCGCCATCACTCTGCCGGAATCGGAGGTAAACCGACAATAATCATGGCCGTCGTTGTCATCACCACTACAATCCTCACCATCAGCATCAACACCATCGTCATCATCCTCACCCCTGTCACCACTATCAACATTGCCAACACCATAATCATAATCATCACTACAATCATCATCACCACCACCACCATCATCATCAGCATAACCAGTATCACCACCGTCATCAACCCCACCACCACCATCATCACAATCATCCTTACCACCATCATCACCACCACCCCCATCAGCATGAACACAATCAGCACCACCATCACCACCATCATCATTATTATCATCATCAGCATCACCATCATCATCATCATCACCACCATCACCACCACAATCATTGCCGCAATCGTAATGTCAATCACATTCATCATTCTCATCACTACCATACTCATCTCCATCATCACCATAATAAGAGAAGATGAGAATACAACAATAAGAGAATTGGTTCAAGAACCAAAACAATATTGTGATATTTCTTTGTATTGTATGTTATTATTGTTTCCACGAGTTCTGTAAGCCTCCACCTGATTATGGAGTCAAATCCACATCCCAGAGTCCCAGAGGGCTCTTCATCGTCTCCGCTCTATCTGACGACAAGGCTGAGGATGTGAACACAGACAGTGGACTTATGTTGGAGAGAGAGAGGGGGAGGGAGAGAGACAGAGAGGGAAAGAGAGAGAGAGAGAGAGAGGGACAGAGGGAGAGGGAGCGAGAGGGAGAGGGGGGGGAGAACAAGGGAGGGATCGAGAAAGACAGGGAGAGGGAGGGAAAGAAGGAGGGAAAGGAGAAGAGAGTGAGAGACATAAGAGGTTTAGGAAGAAGTGTGACGGGGTACAAACAAATATCTCTTTAGGATTCCACGCAGCACTCTGCCGCAGTGTGTTTGGTTTCCAGGCAGCAGTGCATTATTAATGCACTCCTCAACGCCCACCCCAAGAGTACCGGGAGAGAGAGAGAGGGACAGAGAGGGAGACAGAGAGAGAGAGAGAGAGAGCGCGAGAGAGAGAGATAGACAGATGGAGAAAGAGGGACATGGAGAGAGAGAGGGACATGGAGCAAGGGAAAGAGAGAGAGAGAGAGACACAGAGAGAGAGGGACAGAGAGGGACAGAGAGAGAGGGACAGAGAGGGAGACAGAGAGACAGCGCGAGAGAGAGAGATAGACAGATGGAGAAAGAGGGACATGGAGAGAGAGAGGGACATGGAGCAAGGGAAAGAGAGAGAGAGAGAGACATGGAGAGAGAGGGACAGAGAGGGACAGAGAGAGAGGGACAGAGAGGGACAGAGAGAGAGGGACATGGAGAGAGAGAAAGGGACAGAGAGGGAGAGAGGGACATGGAGAGAGGGACAGAGAGAGAGAGGGACATTGAGAGAGAGGGACATGTAAAGAGAGAGGGGCAGAGAGAGAGACAGAGAGAGGGAAAGGGGCATTGAGAGAGGGACATGGAAAGAGAGAGGGACAGAGAGAGGGAGAGGGAAACAGATGGAATGGGTCAGAGATAGAGAGGGAGGGAGATGGACAGATAGACGTAGAGACAGAGGGAGCAAGGGGTGAAAGGTAGGCAGGGAGAGACTTGGGTGGGGACAGCGAGAGGGCAGGAGAAGAAGTATGAAGGGGTGAGATTGGGGAAGAGGTAGGATGTTATACGGCGGGGGGGGGGGGGGATGCGAGGGCGAGCAGGACGTGATTTCATGTGTTGTTGAACATTGGCTGCATGCTTTAGCAGACGATGCCATGATAGCAACAAGCAGCCATGGTGCTGACTTTAGTCAAGGTACATATGCGCAGTATGTATGCCTGGACGGGGAGAGGGCTGCATGTCTGTTTGATCGGGGAGTCCATGACTCCAGTGTAATTGTTCTAGTAAGTAATGGGAGTGTTTGGCAAGGCTGACGCTGGCGTTGGACTCGTCTGATCATATCTAATTTCATAAGAGCAGATAAATGTTTGAGCCACTGGAAGGAGTCCAAGAGATGGAGGGACAACAAACAGAAATAAACAACAACATGCTGTCGGTCGCTCTCTGTCCCTCTCTCTGTCCGTCACACACTGTCCCTCTGTCCATCTCTCTGTCCCTCGCTATCCTCCTCCCTCTCCCTGTCCCTGTCACAGCGTAAGTGAGACAGAGATTGAGTGGAGAGTGAGACAGAGAGAGACAAACTGAATGAGAGAGAGTGAAAAGGAGACAGAGTAAGAGAGATACAAAGAGCGAGAGAGTGAGACTGACATGGTTAGAGAGAGTGAGAGGGAGGCAGATAGAGGCATCACTTTATTTAGCTTTTTGCAGTACTTTGCAGCAACGTAAATGTTTATTTTCCATGCCAATAAAGCCCTTTTGAATTGAATTGAGGGGCAGGGAAACGCATACAGCGAGAGAGGCAGATAGAGGGAGAGAGGGAGAGAGAGAGAGAGAGAGAGAGAGGCAGAGAGGCAGATAAAGAGAGAGAGAGAGAGATAGAGATAGAAGTCACGTGACAAAGACCGATTGTATTTCAATTTCCCAGACCCCTAGGCAACCCACTGAGGTGTCTCAGAGAGCAGCAGGGAGTGCGGCTGATTCTAGCTCTACCACAGAGTCAGGAGCTAACTTGTGGAGGAGCCACCCCAGCCCATGGGGTGGCTCTCCGCAGCCATGGGGTGCAGCTCTCCTCCCCTCCCCTCTCACATCTCCTCCCCCATCAAGGGACAACTTCATTGGTCTATGCACGGCGGTGAGCCATCCAGGGCGATGGAGTCTCGCTCTGCCACTCCGTGCCCTCTCACGTCCTCCCTCGCTAAGGAATGAAAGAATGGGCATGGCGGCTTCAAAGGTCAAGGGTCATGCGGGCACATTCTAAAATCTAGAAGAACCTCCCTCAATCTTCTCCCCTGAATGAATACGCCTAACCTTTTCTTTCCATCGGTTTCTCCTCCCTCTCCCTGAGTCATTTTCTTTCTGAAGCCTCCTCAATGTGTGTCTTCTTAAGGGGCCTACACACCGCCCAGACTCAAACCAACGGCCAACTGCATTCATCTGACCACTCCGTTGCCTCTCTTCTCACCCATTCAGCAGAATAGTTGCATTGAAACACAAGCGAAGACCACTGCCAACTACACAGTAGCGTGTACTTTCTGCACTTGCGCAAGATGCAATAAGTCTCCTTTACATCGGGTGGCGATAGTCTCGCTCTCCGCTGGTTGTGTTCTAGCAGCACACAACCAATCAGAGGCACTGATCCTCAGATGCAAACACCCTCAGACTTTGCATGTTGAATCGGACAAGACACTGTCCGCGCGGTTGTAGGAGCTTCCAGCACAGCTGAACACACCAAACCGATTTGTTCCCGAACTCGTCCGAGTCTCTCAAAACGTTTCAGATGGCCAACGGTTGGGCCAGTGTGTACCAGCCTTTTATCGCACACTTGCAGCACACAAAAAGGGATTGGATTGAGATCTGCTCTTCACGCTCAGACACAGGAAAATAAAGCGAGCTAATGTTGCGCTGCGTAGCTGGCGGTGGTTGGGTGTATTTAATGGGCCTCTTGACCATTCAAGCTTCCATGATGGATTCCTCAGCTCACACTTGCGTCCCCACCCTGAAGGTGTCTTGGCATTTTACAGCCCCGTTCGAACAGTGTAGTAACGGCACTGCAATACCTCCATCTCGCAGACATGCATTTCTGTGAAAGGAAATAAAACGCTAGGAACACACGTTGACTTTTCTCACCTCTGGTCGATATCTTGGTTAAATGTGGCTATTATTCACGTTTCTATGTGTATTTGTATTGTAGGTATAACGTGATTACTATTTGGGGCTCTTGTTTGTTTGTTAACACAATCACTACATACAATAATATAATATAATGAGGGCTTTCCAACCATTTATCTCTTAACATTCTATCAGTATGGTGCTTATTATGTTAAAATGTCTTGTGATGTAAGTTTAGACAAGCATTTGATAACCCTTAACCTGCCTGTCAATACCCAGAAGTAACCAAGCATCAATGTACCAATGGACTGACATACGCCTTGTCTAGTTTTGTTGAACAACGCCTCGGAAACGGAAACACTGTCAACTGTCAAACGGATGGCAATGGATAAAGGGAGTATCTTCGCCTGTGTCATATTTTGGATGATTCAACATCCATCTCAGCTCTGTCATACATCAATATCTGCAGTCAGCAAAACGGCCGATTGCTTCAGGCTGAGTTATGATCTTGATAAATTAAGCGGGTAACATGGTTCAGAAGAAGTAAACATGTATTAACAGGGACTAAAGGAGATATTTGTTGACAGACGTGTCTTTTACTCGATAATCCGTTCACCAAACACTCCGTTAGTTCCGACAAGTGGGGTCTCCATGGAGACAAATCAGAGTTCCGTTTGCGGAAATATAACAAAAGGAAACCCGCCTGCGTTTAGATTCTGACCCATCACACACTATGCCCACATTGCCACTGTCGGCGAAGACTTCCTCAAAATACAGAATCTTGGAGGTGCAACATGTTTTCCTGCTGAGGTATGGGTTGGTTTGTATTCTCTGCGGAATCAAGTCATATTTAGCAACCTCTCCAAACGTATATCCACGAGAAGTATTCTGACCAGCTTTACTGCAAACTTGGGAGTTCTGAAAATCTATGAGTTGACTGCTCTCTCGTTCTCTGATTGACAGGGCCTCACAATGCCTGTCTCCTCGGACATGCTGCGGCTGCTGGATCTAATTGTACCCGGGCCGTCATTAATGCTGCATCTCCGCCTGTCTCTATGCGTAATTAGACGGAGGGGAAATCATCAAAACATCATTGGTAAAAGTATTCAGGCTGTTTCTTTCTTGTTTTTATCTTTCTTTCATCTTTCATCATTTCCAAAACTAAATCTTTGTTTCTTTCTGATTCGGTAACTTCATAGCCAGTTTTAATGACCCCCATTATATTAATGTTTTGATAATTAGACTTGTCACCCTAATTACCCATGGTGACAGCCGCGATGAAGACAGCAATGATAAAGACATTGCTTTAAGGAGTTTGCCGTCGTAACTGTTATGTTTTGTTGGTTGCTGTTGTTTTGAAGATGCTTGTCACTATGGTATTCTCTATGAAAATCCAATTTCTTTCCCGTTTCCCCTCTTGGATGAAACTACGGTTGGAAATGTGAAAATATTATCAGTACAATATTGTTAGTAAAATATTATTATTATGAATACACAGCTCCCCTTCCTTCTACTATGTAAATTATTGCAGTGACACAGCAAAATAAAAAAAAACATTAAAGTTGAACTTATCAGTGAAGTCCCTAGATGCGAAGCTTTTGGGATGGTCAAAATGAAAGCCAGAGAGCCAGCCAGGAGAAACATTTGATTAAAAAGAGAAAATGCGAAGTAGGTTGGGAGAGACTGATAAGGAAAATGGGTATAACATTTAGAGATTAATGAATTGTGGAATCAAGCTTGCCATTGAATTGCTAACCTTTTCGATGGACAATCAAACAAGTATGATTTGCATACCAGCGATAAAAAGAAGGTAAAAAATGTCAGCTTTAATATTCATTCCAGGCAATCCACTGTCAAAACCCCTAAAACACTTACTGCTAATTTAAAACAGAGCTATTTCATTTGGTGCAATTATTATTTGACTTGTTGTTCGGGTTTCAAAGAAATAGAAAGCTCTTTGCAGTATTTAACATCCACACATTCAATTAAATTGAATATAAAATTACAGAATATATAATTTTGCTCTGAATTGGTTAAGGAATTATTTAGCAAAGATGGAATATGGTGAATTGTGGAACTATGACTCAGTTGGATAGCTGTGAGTCCAAGTGGAATACTGAGGGTTTAAATTGAAAACACTTGAACGCAAGACAACAAATAGAGAAAAGTAATGACTTCATGGAGAAAGAATATGCAAAACCTTAACATCTTTGGAACCGAATACTGGCTGCGAGGATTTAGATCTCTCAATAAAGTGTGAAATAGACAGAGGCACAGCGGGAGTGTGCGTGTATGTGTGTAGGCATGCTAATGTGTGCGCAAGTGTGTGTGCATGCCAGTGCATGTGGCTGTGTGTGTGCATATACAGTATATGCACGTTGTGTGTGCTTGGGCCTGTGTGTGTGTGTGTGTGTGTGTGTGTGTGTGTGTGTGTGTGTGTGTGTGTGTGTGTGTGAGTGCATGCGGCTGTGTGTGCATATGCATGTGCGTTTTGTGCGCCTGCCTGTGTGTGCCTGCGTGCGTGTTTGCCTGCCTGTGTGTGCCAGTGAGCATGTTTGTGCCTGTGAGCATGTGTGTGCCTGTATGAATGTGTCTGCATGTGCCTGTGTGTGTGTGTGTGTGTGTGCGTGCGTGTGTCTGTGTGTGTGTGCATGTGCCTGTGTGTGTTTGGTCAGGGCTCAGGGGAGAAGCTCTCGTCTTGATGTCGGTCTGATGTAGTCTGACGCGGCAGCATATGTGGAATAAGTGATAAATCAACTATTTTGGCGAATGGGCCTCTAAAGTAAGACACTCTATTTCAAGCACAGTTAGTTCCCGTGCTGTTCCTCCCTCGGTCTCATGTGCCTGCTGTAATCCAAACGCCCGTCATCTAACCGTGATCATTGCAGATCATTACAGAATGATTTATTTCACATCTATCTGTTAGGATCTAGTGAAGCATTTCATAAACTATGTTTTGGGAAATCCTGAATCCTTATGATGGTGGTCGGAACAGAGAGAAGCAGAGAAGAGTGAAAGGCACCGTTCCCCCAGAATACACAAATCATACTCTAGACGTGAATCTGAAGTCTGATTTGTGAGAACATGAATTCACCACAAATCCAACGCATGGAAATGCAGGGATTTCTTTGTACGGTGGGTGAGAGAAACGTAGTGAATACTGCGATAAAAGGAGGCCAGACTAATAAATTTCTGGGTTTACCCCTGCTGCTTACCCCTACAACACACAATCTCCCACGAGGCTAGGAGGAAATAATAACGATAAGGGCACTTTTAATTATTTCGGGGGCTGTTTCCCCCTGTCGCGTCTCCACACCCTCATCCCGTTTCTCCTTTTCTCCTTCAAATGAGCCGATAACACTTCCCCCCATTGGCTATCTTGTGTTTACAGGGGAAGGGACATCGTAATGACTGCCTGTTTCCCTCGCTCGTTCCCATGCTCTCCTCCTCCGGGGCGGCATGTGGCTCAGGAGGTAGAGCGAGTTGGCTGGTACCCGGAAGGTTGTTAGTTTGATCCCCGGCTCCTCCTAGCTGATTGTTGAGTTGTCCCTGAGTGAGACACCTCACCCTGACTGCTCCCAACGAGCTGCCTGTCGCCCTGCGTGGTTGACACGACCGTCGGTGTTTGAACAGGTGAATGTGAGGCAATATTTTAAAGGGCTTTGAGTGGCCATTGGTGAGAAAAGCGCTGTAGAAATGCACTCCTTTTACCATTTACAATTCTGCCCCCTCGTGACTCTCCGTCCGTCCGTGTATTTCACACGTAGCAGTCGGTACAGTAAGGATGTTAATAGAAACAAGCACTTGCAATCGCGAGGTTAACTCATTCCCCGTATACAGCAAAGATAGCTAGGACAAGATGCTACACAATGCTGAGTACTATTTTTAATGGCAAGAACGTACAACATACAATAATTGTGTACATTAAGTGAAAGAACGTTCAATATACAATATTTGCGTATATTGATTGCCAGGACGTACAAACAGCGCTTATTATACAGTACTTACACAGTGTATATACACTGTAACAGGAGGTATAACCAAAATAAACCCACTAGTATAATAAATACAGTACAGCCCCCCTCATGGGGTCCAGGGTAACCATGGTGTGTAAACACGGACCCCACTCTGTCAGTCTCGTCTAGAGGTCTATGAAAAAGAAAATACATAAAATGCAGGGTTTTAACAATGTGTTGAACATCTTAATGTTATACGCCAACCAGTGCCAATTATAGCAGGGAAATAATGTAAACGTTTACTTCCCAGACTGTAGATGAGGCAGTCCCTGAGAGAGCGCGACTGAGCGTGTGTGTAATGACAGACGTTCCACCGTTGAGGTTCCACGTGCGACGCAGAGACGTGAAGAGACACGGAGGGTATGAAGCAGAATGAGCATTGTTGAAATAATCATTAGTACTGGTAATTGCCGTAGTTATCACCAAATATAAGAAATATGGTAGTAAGCTGTCACGAGGCCTTTTCATCCGACGTCAAAATCAACGGGAACAAAAAACGGTGTTGAGCCCGCTTTGATACTCTGCTGCACTCTCCGCTCTCATCTCAGACACACCGTAGAACCCCGACTCCAACGGAACCGCACAAAGCCGCCGCTGTAATTGCCTCAAGCATCTTAGCAAAGTTAAAACATTGCATTCACTCTCCTTCCCTCCCCCTTTCTCCCTTTTCCCTCTCTCCCTCTCTGTCTCTCTGTCTATCTCTCTCTCTCTCCGTCTGTCGTTCTCTCTCCCACATATTTATGAAATATGTTGTACACAATGCCGCCTTCCTAAGTACCCCCAACGGTAAATTAATTCCTAGATATTCAAAGGAAATGACATGTGTAGACTCGTTGTATATGTAAGACCTTCAGTAGGTTTGTCGGCAGGAATTCATTTAAAATATGATATAATAATGATATATGCCGAATGACAACATCATGGCCTTTGGTTGTTTGATGCAGAAAATACGCATTTGAGTCAATTTAATTAAACTATAACTGCATAGTGCATTTCATACAAACAACATTGGCTCTACATAACGCATACAACAGAACAATAAATAACATAAAACACAATTTGTGCCATAAAATGCATCTCCAAAGTGTTACTACCAAAGTAGGAACTAAATAATCTGAAAAAGATCTAAATATGTGTAGGCGCTATATGCATATGTACAGTATATCTGTGTGTGTGTCTGCATGTGTGTGTGTGTGTGTGTGTGTGTGTGTGTGTGTGTGTGTGTGTGTGTGTGTGTGTGTGTGTGTGTGTGTGTGTGTGTGTGTGTGTGTGTGTGTGTGTGCGTGCGTGCGTGCGTGCGTGCGTGTGTGTGTGTGTGCGCGTGCGTGTGTGTGTGTGTACCTGCATCCGTGTTTATGTGTGTGTATGTGTGTGTGCCTCTGCTTGACCACCAACAACGGATCGGGGCCTCACATTGTGGGGGGCTCCGGGGGGTCCAGGTAACCTCGGCAGCCGGTGCTCAGGGAGCCGGGGGATGTGAGTCACCGTGGCGCTCCGTACATGTGGCCCCGATGGCCCCCCGGTCAGGAGTCACCTTTATCTGGCCCCCCCCAAAGGCCCCTCGCCCTGGCTCTGCCGGGGGTCTTCCGCCCCAGAAGAGCCATCAGAGCCGGGGCTTGGGACCCGATGGCTGTCTCCCTGGTTCTACAGGGTCTTCCGGGGTCTTCCGCCCCAGAAGAGCCATCAGAGTCAGGGCTTAGGACCACATGGCCCTTGCCCTGGCTGGTCTGGCGATGGCCACGTGGCCATCGCCGTGAATCTGATGGCTCTGCTGGGGCGGAAGACCCCGGCCGTTATGGTGGTTGTGCTTGGTCTCAGCAGGGCCGATGACAACGGGAGCAGAAGCTATTTCTCAAATAATATTTTTCCCAGTATTTCGTTTCATAATATGTTTGGGTGGGTGTGGGGTGGGGGGAGTGGGGTTGGAAGGAGGCGGGGGGGGGGGGGGGGGGTTATATGTTTTTCTATTTTTTTCGACACACCCACCCTACACCCACAGACTCACGCAGAACGTAAAAGGTGTTTTTATTTCATACACCCGTCGCTGTCGAGTCCATTCGTCAACCATCTGCCCCCCCCCCCCCCCCCCCCCCCCCCCCCCCCCCCCCCCCCCCCGACGTCCCCGGTCAGAATCCTAATCAACCTCGGCCCCTGAGATCAATCGCTTGCAAAGGACAATTCAATAAACAAGTCATAATAGCGCGCAAATTAAAACATAATCCATTTATCCATTACCCTAAATAAGGACATCTAATTTTCCCCTGTGATACCTGAGCAGCCCGGCCCATACGTAATGAGAAGCCCCCCGTGCCAAGGGCACGGGGGACGAAGAGAGCGTCGACTGCTGCTCAGTAGAAGTCGCCATCGAGCCTTTTCTGGTGTCTCATTATAAACTCTGCGGCGTCGCGCTGACCCGTGACAGAAGACTAAGCATTAGGATGCTTGAACGTCCCTCTCTCGTACGGGCCCGAGGTACATGTAGGGACAATCAGGGAATGTCGGTCAAAAGCTCTGCACGCGCCAAGACACACACACACGCGCGCAAAGACACAGATACACACGCGCAAAGACACACATGCACACGGGCAAAGACACACACACGCGTGCAAAGACACACACACGCGTGCAAAGACACACACACATGCGTGAAAATACACACACATACACGCAAAGACACAGACCCACGCAAAGACACACACACACACACATACGCCTGTGTACCTTTTAAAGGCAAACTGAATGTCCTTTATAGCTCGTGGCTTCGCTGGGAACATAATTGAGGGGAAGATTTATTTTTTTATCGTTTGTCCTTCAGGGAGAAAATTTGAGAAGAAGCCAGGCTGGGCCGAGAAATTGAACTGCCAGCTATACAACGCAAACGGTGCAATCCAGTGCGCTCCGCCAAGACATTTAAGCGATATTGTTTTAGATGGTTGTGAGCAAATAGATAGCAGCGGAGATGAAGCCTATCGACTGCTGACCGCTGTCACTATCACTCGTCCTCCTCAAGTAGAATCCATTTTATATCCACACTGTTGAGGCTGGCTTTAGAAAAAAAGACGCCAGGGAAAATATGGCATGACAAATGGATCGGTTTGATGGTAAATCTATATGACGCGATTCTATAGAATTGGATGTTCTATATATTTATATAAGCAGAGTACACAGGAAACGGATGTCTGTCAGCATGTGTGGGGTATGAGACGTTAAGCAGTGTTTGCATTTTTCTTTATGATGCTGCTTGTAGATGACTATAAAGCTGATGATGAAACGTCTACCCGTCTACATCAGAGAGCATGAAGTGATGTAGTGATTGACTATGCTTAACGGTCCATTTCATTGAGGTGGTGAGTTGTAATTTTTTGACGAAGTGCATTCGAAAAAGGGTTAAAGCTAAATCATCACTGTCTGATGATGTATGACCATTTTCCGAGGCAATGTGATTCTATAGGTCTCTCTTCCTCTCTCTCCCTTTTTCTCTCTCTCCAAACGATTTGCATTTGCATGGACATTTTTATTTACATTGCCAAAGCACAAAAAGTTAGATAAGGTAAAAAAAATAAAAAGTAAAAATACTAACACTTCAAATTATGTATATATTATAAATATATATATACATATAATAAGCATATTATATATAACATACATATGTACATGTGAATACAGGGAAAGAATAAGGCTACAATCAGATGCTGGCCAGAATAAGGTAACCCATCTTGGTAAAAATCACTGACGGTAAAAGACGTATACATATGGTGACCTTGTGATGTCTGTGCACAAAATTGAAATTCTGACTGATGAGTATCATGCCATTATACGGAAGAGTCCAGTGTGTACAAAAAAAAGTGCTTCCAAATAAAAAACTATCCCAGAAAAACAAAAAGTCCAGCTGTGCCGTTCCAATCAGCGATGTGCAAATGTCCAGGAGGTAATGAGCGGTTTAACATTACTCTCTCTCTCTCTCTCTCTATGAGCAAGGGAGAGACGATCATGCTGTGACACTGAAGATGGGGTTGTTTCCAAATATCACTCTGCTCTGCATCAAAGCCTTTTGTACGAGAGCTACCCCCACCCCCCCCGACTCCCAGCCAGGGGGGTCCCGGGGAGAGGGTTGAGCTGCCTATAAGATCTCTACCGTGCACTTCCTGCACTATCACCACACTACCACACACACACTACTGCGTCAGTTATACCAGGGGCTTCCCGCACAATAACACACTATAGGAGCACTTACACAAGGAGATTCCTTCAGAACCCCCACACACACTACTGTAGCACTTATGCAAGGAGATTCCTGCACAACTCAATGCACAACCACACACACACACACACACACACACACACACACACACACACACATACACACACACACTCTCTGGTACTGGATCACTAACACTAGGAGATTCCTGCACAACCCCACACACATTACAATAGCATTTACAGGAGCCTACACACACACATACACACACCCTTCTACTGGATCTCTTACAGGAGCTTCCTGCACATACACACAGATGCACGCTACGAGTCTCAGTGTGTGTTTCCATGACCCACATTTACCATATGTGGAAGTTGAAGAGTTTCCTTCCCCGGGCCATCAGAACTGTGAACACTGATCTAACCAGGGCCCCCCTCCCCCTCCTTCCAGGCACAGCCCCTCTTATGCACACACACACACATAAATCACACAACCCACGCAGAAACACACATGCACACACCCACACACATACAGATATACGTATACATAGAGCGAATACACATATTTATTTTTATTTTTTAAATAGTTATATATAATATAATAGTAATAATATAATATGATAGTCTTTGTGCATTTTAGTTTTTCTCATTTATATCTACAGATAGTGCATTGCCACTTTCGTTTCACTGTACTTCCAGCATGTGTATGTAATGGATAAAGAATAAAGTTATTGAATCTTGAACGGATGTTGAACGGATGTATTCCTACGCTTTCAACGTAATGCTTATGGCCATCGGCATCCATGTTCTGAAGTGGCACCTTTAACTCATCCAAGAGCCTCTCTTCCCCCACGAGCCTCCCCTCTCCATCTCCAAAGCCATACAAACACACATTTCTATTTCCTGCCTCTCAAAAGTCCCCCACCCCCCTGTTGAATCACTGCGTATTCGTGGAGGAAACAAACAATCCAGATTGAACGAAAAACAAACTGGAATAATAATCAGCGTGGCACGGTGGGCCGCCCGCGCATCCCCGTTTACCTCCCAGCGTGCCTCTTGTTTACCGGGGCTCGGCAAGGCCCCCGGTGTCGTGTGGCACGCCGTTCAGTCCTGCCCCCGTTGGCTGCGTCTCTGTTTGTTTTCGGGGGTGCCACCTCTCGCCCCGTAAACATGTCATGTTAGTCTAATCACGTCATTAGTCTCTCCACGATGGAGGGAATTCAAACACCGTCTCCATTCGGTTGTGAGTGTACTGTGGTGTTGCCGGTAGTCCATCAGTGCAGATGGCGTGCTAATTCAAATAAACTGATAACAGAGCCACAAAGGAACACAATCAGAGTCCGGGTGTGATTGTGTAGGACTGATCCCAACTCCGTCCCTGGTGGACCGGGATTGAACAGAGTGGGGGGGGGGGTTATGATTTGCCTCATCACATTAGGTCACAATACTATCTTACATTCACCCATTCATCCATCCATTCAAACACCAACAGTGGTGTAAGCCACACAATGGCGACAGCCAGCTCATCGGGAGCAGTAAGTGTGAGGAGTCTTGCTCAGGGACACCTCGACACTCAGTTAGGAGGAGGCGCGAGCAAACTAGCAACCTTCAGGTTACCAGCCAACCCGCTCTACCTCCTGAGGCCCATAGTCTAGGCACAGGCTTAGACCTGGCTTCCAGATTGGTTTAAAACATGGCTGCTAGGGTTTGGGGTGCAGGATGCCGCTAGGTTTAGAGGGCCCCTGATTCACAGGGCAAATGTCATTGCCGGGAATAAAACCAAAGGGACAGCAGTGTTTTCCCTCCCTTCCAATGACCACATCAGGCATGCCTTCAAGGTATCAGCCTGGGAATGAATGAAGCTCACTAAAAATCATGTCAGATGTGATTTTCATGGCGGGGGCTTAAAGATGAATACAGGCCGATATGAATCCACTCCCTGCGGATGAGGAGGGCCTGGCGGGGAATGAGCTCTATCAATCTCAGTGGATCTCCGTTCTCTATTCACAAAGTCAAAGTACATCTTTTTTTAACAAATGAAGCAGCCGCTCATTCATGTTCCCACACTCCATCATGTTACCTCGCTAACGTGCCGCAAATCTAGCACGCCGCGCATTCGTCTCCTCCGTGTAATGGATGTGTTTCTGGGGCTGTATGGGAAACACCAGCAGTGTTTCCAATGTGAGGAGCATAAAGAGATTTATTCTACAAACATTCAATGTCAAGGGGAAGGAAGTGTGTGTGTGTGTGTGTGTGTGTGTCTGTGCGTGAGTGCGTGCGTGCGTGTGTGCGTGCGTGCGTGTGTGCGTGTGTGTCTCTGTGTGTCTGTGCAAGTGTGTGTTTACGCCTGTGTGTTTGTGTGTGTGTGCACAGGGGAAGATTACAAACCATACAAGTGTTCCCAATACACATCCAAAAAGACAAGGCTGAACCTTATTCTGAACGAAAGGGAAATAATTCATTGTTATCATCAGTAATCCATAAGGTCTCGGAGCGATGGCACTGCATGGTCTAAGGCAGGGCTGCTAATCATAAAGTCACAGGAATCTACTTAGAGGAGGAGGGCACAAAAATCAACAAGTGCTGCAATAGCTTTCCCCCCGTTCTCATTAGACGGATAGATGGTAGATAGTATGTACTGTGCGAGGTGAGGGCAGAAACAGATTAGCTTTTCCTTCACAAACAACCACATATCTTTGACTTTTAATTAAAAGTGCCACCACAATTAGAAACGGTGCTTTAAAAGGAGAGGAGAAATAAAAAGGGTTCCGGCAGCGCCATAAAGCCAATCCAGCGGAGCTCCCGGAGAATAAAGCTCCTGGCTCTTCTCATTGTGAGCGTTTTCTCTTTTTTCAAACAGGAAACTTAAGTCGGCTTATAGGTTTTCTTGGAAACATTGCAGTAGGAGTAATAGAGGCGCCAGGCAAGGGGAAAATAAGAACTCAGACCGCACTGAAGCGGTTACAAAGGACATCGGAGATTGAGGTCAAGAGAGGAGGCGGGAAAACCGTTCTGTCAGCTCAATAAATGGGAACAATTAATCAACAGTTAATGTGAATCACACTTACCCATCTAAACAATCACTAAGTTGTCCCACTAAAGGTAATGAGTCTGGGTGCCTCGTACCCTTGAAACCCCAGGGAAGAGGGAGAGAAACGCTTGCATAGTCGTGGTTCAAGGGGAAAGGAAGAAGGACTGGGAGACTGGAAGAAGACAGTAAGAAAGTTTTATGGTTTGCCTGCTCATGATATTCAAGCCATGGTTCACCAATTGCATTTCCATGAACTAAAGTTATTACAAAACCGTTTGTTGAGATACAAGGGAGCATATTTAGAAATGTGCCAAACCAAGTGTGCTATTCTGATCTACCAATGAGACAGCAGCAAAATACAATACATTGAAAGAAAATATGAAATCAGCTTGCCTATAATCAACATTTGTTCTGTGTGTTTGCAACCACGAGACGCACAGAAGTGGAAACCCGGATGAGAATATTCCTGATGTGGGAACAGAACAGGAATCTGATGCCGGTCATTCAGAGTTCCCCTGGGGTGGGTCGGTTTGGGGCAGTGGAAGAACCACAGGTGAAGCCCATCTTAACAGATGCTTTAAGCACCTGAGCTTTGACTCAAAGCGCTGGAGCGTCCTGTGTATCGCGGACATAGGCCTCTCTGCCCTAGCTGGCTCACCAGGAGCCGTCATTGCTATGCTGGCCCCGGCACCGACGGTAAATAACGAGAATCCCATCTCCTGACCTTGCGTACCATTACCTCTTGGTGCGGTGAATGGACCGCCGGAGGAGAACAGACATTATGTGTGTTCCTCCTTTTGTGATTTATTTTGTGAAGTCTTGCATGCAATACTTATGTCTGCTATGTTTCGGCTTTGTTTGTTTGTGCTCTCAAGTAGTTGTGCTGCTGTTTTTATTGGATTGATATATCGATTTGAAATTCAATTTTAGAAAACAAAAAAACACTAAAAAAGTGACACAATAGTACACTAATTAGCTGGAACAGGCTCCTTGCAGAATCGTTTCCGGACAAGCCTCTCTGCTGTCGTCCTCCAGAAGTAGAACGGTTGGATCCAAGATTATTCTAACCCCATCCCTTGGTTTTTCTTCAAGGGAAGCAGTATAAAAAGCCTTATTCCTCATATAGTCATAATAACTAACCAGAAAGAGTAACAACATCATTTCTGTTTCAAGGGTTCAATCAGGATTCATTTTTTGTTTCAATTCCTGGCTTATTAGCGACTTATTGTGTTCTGTTAACTTAAGTACTACTGCAATTGTCAATGGGGTCATTTAGCTCTATTGGCTGTAAATTGCTGTTCCCAACATTAAGGAGAGTGCCTACTGTGATAATTCAGCATTTAGACGTCCACAGCCCCCACTGCCACCAAGAACACACTAAGCTATGGATATCTAGTCCTCACACTTTCACATATTCATATAGATAAACCAGAATTTCGTTAACTTGGCTTCGTGATTCGCCTCAACGATAACCCTATCGCCGTCCACCACTATCGACGTTACTGTATAATTTCTTGGTCACAATAAATAATGCATTTCAGTCAAATGTGGTCTTATTTCGCCACCTGCATAATGAATACAGCGTCAAACTGGAGTGGACTCCATTAGAAACACAATACTCCTACTCTCCCAGCATACAGATGTGAGACTGGCGAAGGCTGAGAGCAGGTGATGAAAACTAATGACACATGACGGTTGCATCCCATGATGAGAAAACGATAAGCCTCCGTATCTGTCGCGACTAACGTTGAATTCAAATAGAGGTCAATAAGGAGCGGGTAGGGGTTCTTTTCATCCGATAGACTGCTAACCTTGGGGTCCAAGCCCATTGCAGGAAGGCTGTCCTGTTCTAAGGTGACAGTGGGTCAGAGTAGGCCTGGGCAACACCACAGTATTACGGTAAACCAGGGTATTAAGAAATCCCAAGGGCACAAAATGAAGTTTTGAAACATGATATATAATTAAATGGCACAAAATGAAGTATTTGCCGTTGTGTTGGTGTTGAGACTAAAATGACTTTGTTCGCTATTGATGAGTGACTGGCCCATTGTAGGTGGAGTTCGCCCGCATTTGACATGTTTTACAATACGCCCACCCGTAATCTCCCAACACATAAACTGAAAGTGACTTTTATTGCAGCATAGCGCTGCTGTGGTGGCGTATTAAAATAATCAAACATCTCAATAGCAGTTTATGTATTCTTTATTTGTTTGGTTAGAAAGACATTGACATTCACCAGATCTACTGAGTTAACATACTGTATATAAAACAGGTAAAATGGCTTTCAATGTGTATATATTGTTGGATATTTTTTTATTTAAGTCAAGTATTTTAACCCAGCAAGATGTTTCTAATTAGGCAAATTGAATATTAAACAAAGCATTGTAGGATAGATAATGTCTTACACACTACAATGACTTAATCCACATCTGCTTAGCTTTTTAATTATATTCATAATTGTTTTCTTTTAACACAAATACCGTTATTGTGAAACTACGTTTTCCACTGTGGACCATTAACCACATTTTGGTATGAGACCAGGCTGCTTTTTCTATTGCATCGTGATGTGAACTTTCTTTGAACAGGTCTGTCGGGTGAGATCATTTACCAGCTCAGGCGTTCTATAACGGGTGAGAGTTTAACAAAGACGCCTTTCCAATCACTTATGACAGTCTTCCTAAATCATCGTTATGGTGCCTGTTAATAGAAGCCTAGCGGCACATGCTAATCAAAGGTAAAGGGGCCAGACGAGCCGCCCGATCGATTTACCCATGAATGATATACAGCAGGAAAAACCTACGGGAATGTGTTTTAATCTCCCTCATAAATCTGTGTTACGGCCGGGGTTTGATTCATGTGTAGCGGGCGTGACGACGTCATGTTACCGGACACGCTGACGGTAAACACACTGAAGGTTATCGCTCACACGTCCGCCCGTGACAGGGACACCACCTCTGGGTCCTTCTGTCCGTTGCTCCCATCGGCTCCTCAAACAAAGAGACCGTAACCGCGTTACATAACCATCTGTCCGTCTGTCCACCCCTCCGTCCACCTCTCTACCTCCCGCTCTCTACCCGTCATTCATCCATCCATCCACTTCTCTACCTCTCTCTCTCTAGCTCTCTCTCTATCCATCCACCTCTCTACCTCCCTCTCTCTAACTCTCTACCTCCCATTCATCCATCCATCTCCCTCTCTAGCTCTCTCTCTACCCTTTATTCATCAATCCACTCACCTCCCTGCCATCTCTCTCTCTCACTGGCTCTATCTACCCTTTAACTACCAGCTCTTCATCCATCCATCTCTCTATAGCTCTCTCTCTACCATCTCTGATCCAACCATTTATCTCTCTTGCTCTCTGTAATATTTATCCATCCATCCATCCATCCATCTATCTACCATCCATCCATCCATCCATCCATCCATCCATCTTTCTCTACTCCATCCTTCCTTCCCCAGGAGAGATCAGAAGTGTGGAGGTGAGCGGTGATGGGGGGGTGGTGGGGGGAGCAGGGAGGAGGGTCTTGTCTCACCACCGAGAGTGATACGATTAGGGCCTATCCAAGAGGAATAATTACCTTTTTGAAGGTTGACAATTTTTAATCTGTCAAATAAACAGGGCTACGAGTGTGGGGAAATATCATTATTTGATTGTGATGGAAACGTTGATGTGAGGGAGGGAGAGTAAAGACCTCTTATCTCATCCTGCGTGTTGCCAGCAACGGATGTCGCTGTCCTTGTCGACACAGAAGGCACATGCGTAACGGCCCCTGGGGTCTGCGTCGCCGGCCCCCTCGACATGGCGATGTTACGACCCAGCCTGCGTAATTTACACACTCTGTTTTCCTCATTAAAACCTCTGGTGGCGTTCTGCGCCCCCACCACCGCATCACCCCACCACCCTGCTCCTCCTGTCACGGCGTCCGTCGTTGAGTCTTCGATGCTGCCCTCCGACGTTGGGCCTTGTTGTGATGTTGGCTTCTCAAAGCCAGGGCCCAGTGGAGCGTGGCCCTCAGCCTCTGGGGCCCAATTAGACAGCAGCCTGACGAGACACACAACTTTAATCCTCAAATTAACATTAGTGTCGAAAGCAAAGTGGTTGTCGGTGTGTTTAGATCGGGTCCTTTTGAGGTGTGACATACAAATTGTTTGCATGCAAATTTAAACAAACTTCAACAAACTTGCGGCGCGGGTTTGAACAGATTTTTGGAACACGACCCAGTTAGCCACTGGGGCTGGCTTGGACCCTGACACAGGGTTTGAGAAATGCTGACCTAGACTCAACCCTGCGGGTTTTAGCCTCATGTCTCCGACATATCAGGCTACTTGCGTGCTGCGCCGCTGTTTTGCCAAACGCACCTTGTTAGCTGTCTGCATTACACACCCCCGTCCAACACTGTCAGATTAATGGGAAGATGGCGGAGAGAGACGGACGCAGCGTACCCTCGTTGTTCATCTTGAACACCAAATCCACTCTGACACTCAACACGACGTGTACCATCGCTTAAATATTCATGTTTGACTATTATTAGTCTTACAAAACATCCGTCATCTTACAACCCATCGCTTTATTAGTTATATGGATGCCTGGTGGGTTTAAAGGCACCGATGCAATTACCATATTGTGTCTATACATATTTGGATTGATTAAGTTACCGTCAACATGAGGAGACTCATTAATTCATTAATCATTAATGAATTAATTAAACAGGTATCTACATAAAACACATTAGGAGGATGTAAAGACAAGGCTTCTGTAGAACATATCACAGAACATATAATTAATTCCTCGATTAAAACCGCCACCACTGCCGGATCTTTAATTTGCCTCTCATTGGCCACAAGGTTACCTTCGGAGAGGGAGCGAGGTGTTTGATTGGCTACGGGCGCCTCCTCCGGGCTCCAGGTGACAGAGTGACAGCGCATGACTGACAGCGGGGCGAGGGGAGGGTGAGCCCGGGAGCTCCAGAGTGCGGCGGGAACAGCGAGAACATGCTCTGTCAGCACGCCATCACATTAACCCCCCCATCCCATCATCTCCCTGCCTCTCTCCGGGGTTCCCCCTCCCTTACTTTTAATCTTTCCCTCCTTTCCCTTTTCCTGAACAGCTCGCTTCCGCCGCCATGACACCCGTCAGAGACACCCACATTGACACCCGCACCACGGCTCTGAAGATAAGGGCAGGGAAATAAAAAGTAAACATTTTAAAATGCATAGTTGGTTGATCTTTAAATAAAGTTGCCTGGGCGCTCTTCGGCGCATCAATAATTGATCAGAGACACGCTCCAGGGGGTGTTGGGTTTGAGGATATGTTGATTTCACACTAATTTTCACCCCATACGGCGCAATCTGTGTTTACCCTCTGTGAAGGGAGCACCTGGTTTACCGCCTGCATACAAATGGCGGGGTCAGTACTAGTGCGCAAGTGTCTCCCGTGCGGCGCAAGGAAATGATGAAAGCGATGAAGGTAAATGGTAAACAGACTGCATTTATACAACGCTTTTCCAACCTGTGGACACTCAAAGCACTTTACAATAATGCCTGACATTCACCCATTCATGCACATTCAGACACCAACAGCGGTGTCAACCAGGTAAGGTGACAGCCAGCTCTTTGGCGGCAATAAGGGGGAGGTGTCTTGCTCAGGGACACCTCGACACTCACAGCTAGAAGGAGCCAAGGATTGGACTAGCAACCTTCCGGATACTAGCAACCCGCTCTACCTCCTGAGCCACATGTCTCCCTTGATATAAGATATATTAGGCGTTGCACTGCTGTAGGCGGCCCTTATGAACGAACGCGAACCAGATAATAGATAAAAGTCAGCCCCCTGTTAGTGTTATTGAAGGACACGTCGGACATGGAGACGGAATGTCGCGCTGCAGAGCCACCAGGGCCTGTACGAGCCAGCAACACAAATCTGGAGCACAGTTAGCTGCTGGCGAAACAACGTAAATAACCTGCTATGTATTCTTCAGAGAGAGGGGAAAACTGATAAGGTTTCAGCTTAGCGAGGCTGACAGCAACTCACATTCCTCTGCATAAGGCAATGAATAAATACGACTGAAAGTATATTTTTGTCTAAATATCTTTTACAGAAGTTGCGGGGGGAAAAAAAGGGCGGCCAAACATTTTGAGTGAGTGCTTGAGAAGTGTTTACCTCCTCCCCCAAATAGAAAACGAACACCGGATTATTTCCGGGCGAAAATAAATCAAAATGCTAATTTGTTTATTTAGCATTTTTGCTTGATCTCATCAGCAAAATAAATGACGGGTGTGGGGCGGCGGGGCAAGAGATTGAATTCAGTGACACCCCGATGTGAACGTAGCCGATTAATACTGACTTAACTCCGAGCAGATCAAACAAACAGAGGGCTCGTGGTGTTACTGCTGGTTCTGCCGTCGCCCCCCGTGCTGTAGAATCGCACCACCCCCTCCGCTCGCCTCGCCCTCTCCCTCTTGTCTCTCCCCAGCCGTGAGTAAGGGATGCCGGGCTGCAATTTGTTTGCAGGACAGGATGATCAATGGTTCTCAATAACATTACAGCTTACATGGAATATGCATCTCTGCGGTGGGCAGTGGATAAATCTGTGATCACGTCTCCCCACCGACCCTAAGATTTAGGAGCCTGCTCAATGTCTCTGAGTTGCCATAAGTCTTATGCAGATTCATCAATTTAGGGGGGGCAAATTTGCTCTGCATGTGTGCCTTAACTGTACCTAATAATAACTGAGGTAGTACATCTCCTGACTGACACACCGCATCCAGGTAACCTTTCTAGAATATACCTGTGTGTGTATGCATGGGTGAGTGCATGTGTGTGTTCATGTGTGCGTGTGCGTGTTTATTACGAACGGACCACATGCAGACAGTGTGAATGGGCATGGCTTAGTTTTCTTCTCCGATCCATTCAAGCACAAGCAGAAGCGTACATGTGAAGAGAAGCTCAGAGGAAGACAAAACGCTGCCGTGGAGACGGCTGAAAAGGAAGAAAGATAGTGACGTTTTCTGAAAGCTGAGAATAATACCCTTAGAATAGCCTTCCTACAGAGACACAGAACAGGGCCTTTCTTCCTTCTAAAAGTAGAACAATAAACTCTCAGTAGAAAAGGGGGCATGGCGGATGGTCTCTCTCCTCCCTCTCTCACTCACTCTCTCTCTCCCCCCTCTCTCTCCCCCCACTCTCTCTCTCTCTCTCTCTCTCTCTCTCTCTCTCTCTCTCTCTCTCTCTCTCTCTCACAAACATGCCACAGGCATTGGTGGGCCACTCGAAGTCATAATGGACATGGGACTCGCCGTCCAATCAGGGGGCAGCAAAGAGGTTCCTAGTCAGAAATATCAGTATCCCAAAAAGACATCCATGTACGCCAGAGATGGAAATTAACTTTTTTGCCCACCAGCCACTCATCATTTTTACCAGACACTTTTTATACGCTATATATATTTTTAATATATGCGTACATTTTAAACAATATAATAGTAACACTAGATAAGAAAAGTTTTTTCATACACATAATTTTTTCCATCAGAAGTGATTTTTACTGTAAGTAGGCGCAACCAAGGAACTGAGTTGAAAATAATTCATCTATACGAAGTATTTTCAATAAAAAACCAATTGACATATTAACAATAAAACAACATGCATGGCTACACCATCATAAGTCAATAGGAACATTTGTTTTTTCAGTGCACTGGCCTTTTCCTTTCATTTCAACCAGATGTATAATGAAATCTGCCCCTATAATGCAACAGATGTATCCTCTCGGTATAGGAAGATTCATACTCTGCCTATGCATTCGAAATTAAACATTTGAAAACAGACCATGAAGAAACAAGAACAAGAAACAATGACGTAATAAGTGCAAGACACATTGAAAAAACTCAGAATACATTAAACTATATATATATATATATATATATATATATAGGAACTCGTTAGCGTATCTGTTTGTGTACGTTCGCTATGCAGCCCTGCTATTGCGCATTCACAGACTGGCTTTTGTCAAAGGAATACCCGGTCAATGATGGATTTATTATGGACACAAACGACTAAACATTGGATCTTTGTATGGATTTATATGCACGTTACGGGATGAATTGATAAGCTCCTGTAAGGGCTACGATGGCACAGATGACAGCTGATTTGGAACGGAACAACAGCAAAGCAAGGAACCCCGACTTTTTTACTGTTCAATTATTAATGTTGTTTTTGAACGAGTATTGGAATACTCGCTCGGAATATCCAACGAGTATTCGAAGCCTGTAAAATGGTATTCGGCACAGCCCTACGTCTTAGCACACACACTTGACATCTGTTTTGACCAGACTGACAGAAAGCAGCTGTTTGCAAAACAAGTGAGCAGAGCTCTAAGGTTACCCAACATGCTAGTTTTTCGACAGCAACAAACTATTGAATCAGGCCTAATAGAAAATAAAAAATTAACTTACGTGCAGTGCCATTCGAAGTCTTGAAATGGCCTTCCCTTTTTGGCAATTGCGTGTGCATTTCGAACTAACTTCTATCAAGCTGGGCTGTTTTGAGGCTATCGAGCGTCCTCATCGCTGTCGTGGCTTTAGGCGCTGATTTTCCCTTGGCAATTTTCAAAACGTGAAGGTGACTTTTTGAGGACTCGTGGTCCTCCACGGCTTCCAATTTTAGGTTTTGTGTCCCACTCACAAAACTATTGGACCTGTGGCCATCCAAAGCGAGTTTACGACAGAGATCACAGAACATTGTCTGGCTGGTCCCGTCAAACACCAGCCGGTCACGGTGTTGCCCACTGTCCGATGTTCGCCATCTCTCATTAAAACAACGCTTCTTTTTGGGGATGACAGGCGTACTATCATCCGCCACCTGTACCTGGCCTACACTCTCCTCAGCTGTTCTCTTTCCTGAGGAAACGCAACATTGCTTTCGCTAGTAGTTTTTTCTTTATATGTCAACAATTAGCCTAGCATACTATACCGAATGTTGATACCGGCATATTATCTCTATGGTTACCGGTTTATTATCCCGGATGTTGAGAGTCGCAGTTCAGCAAAAGAGGCGTAGAAGAAGAAGGGGGCCGGATGTTGACAGTAATGGTTGTGGAACGGTGCAGCGCCGTATGACGAATGCATTAAATATGCAAATTTGAACGGACCTGACTGGAAAGTATTACCCGACACAGTGGCGGGTGAAGTGACACAATTCACCCGCCACCATACAAATCCACCCGCAAATGGCGTGTGGCAGGTGTTAATTTCCATCCCTGATGTACGCGCAGAACAGGACCTCCACCATCTCTTGATTATAAACCAATCATGAATTAATTGGTTTAGTGGTGGTGGTGTGGGTGGCTTTTGTGGTGGTGGTGGTGGTGAGGGTGGTGGCAGTGGTGGTGGTGGTGGTGGTGGTGGTGGTCCTCTCCGCTTACTGCTTCATGTAGGAGAGCTTAAAAGACGCCTGTTCATTGATATGCTAGCCAAGCAGTGTCGGGAACTGCGAGAGGACGAACACACACAGGGAAGAGAGACAGAAGGAGACAGAGAGAGAGACGGAGAGAGAGACAGACAGAGAGAGATAAAAGGAGGGAGAGAGACAGAGAGAAAGAAGGAGAGAGAGAGAGAAGGAAAGAGGGAGGGAGAGAGAAAAGGACACAGCGAGAGGAGACAGAGAGAGAGAGTCAGCAAGAGAGAGTGAGAGAGAGAGAGAGTGAGAGAGAGAGAAGAGGACAGCGAGAGGAGACAGCGAGAGAGAGATGGAAAGAAATTGAGTTGGAGGCAAGAGAGGGATCGGGAGCAAGTGACACCAGATTTGAGATGCCAGGGGCGATAAAACCATCCCTTTTCAGACAGACGCCTGCAGTAGACTTGATTTGTCCCCATATATCACCGCGACCCCACTCCCCGGCTCCTCCACCCCAGCTCACCCCACCTCCCTCTCGCCCTCTCGCCCTCTCTCTCTGTGTTCCTGCGCTCTCTCTCTCTCTCTCTCTCTCTCTCTCTCTCTCTCTCTCTCTCTCTCTCTCTCTCTCTCTCTCGCTCTCCCACTCTCATTTTCCCCACGACTGGAACATGATGAGAAGGAGCGGCGAGGAGAGGAGCTGCCACACGTTTGACCAAACCGAATCAGCCGGGCCAGAGGTCGGCTAGCCCCGCCCGCTCAGGGGAAATCCTATCAAACCTGCACCGCGGACCATGGCTTCTGGTCACGGTGTTCAGGCCTGGATTAAAAACGACTGCGTTTGAAAGAAAAAACGTGAAACTGGGAGTGACCTGTCCAACCCGAAACAACAGATAGATTAACGTTGACAAAAAATCATTACGATGCCGATGATTATATGATAATACTGATCTTAATAATACTAATAATGATGGTGATGATGATATGAAAAACGTTGATACAAATAATTATGATGACGATGATTATGATGATAATACTGATATTAATAATACTAATAATGATAGTGATGATGATACGAACAACATTGATACAAATAATTAATATGACAACTCTTATGATGATAATACTGATATGAATAATAGTAATAATGAAAGTGATGAAGATACAAATTCCTGTGTCTTATATCTTTAACGTTAATGACATGTGGGATTGGTTTGCGTGGCTCGGTTACAGGGGAGTAAACAGCCTTCAGATTAAAGGAGGCCGGTAACTCTCAGGTATTGAAGTAAGGGATAATCACCTCAAGGCAGGGCAATAAACAGTTTGATATGCCCGGCTCGTGGACGGCTTACCTCCCACGAGCCGGGCATATCAAACTGTTTATTGCCCTGCCTTGAGGTGATTATCCCGTTTATTCTACTTCTTGCTTGCCAACATAATAAAACAATTCAAATACTTTAATAATTATGATTTTTCTGATTCGTATTGCATGCTTATTAAATGTATACTCTGTTTGAGTATCATCTCCCTCGAAAAGCAGTCCCCTTTAATTACGATCGATCAAACATGTTTTGGACACCACGAACGGCATCATCCCGCTTATACCATGGTCACTTGCCAAAGAAAAGAAATTAAGATCTTTCATTTATATTTTCATTTGTTTTACAATCCAAATATAAAGTTTTTCACTTGCCATAATTTAGTTTCCCAGGTAACGCCTGAGGGTTTGACTAATACCTGAAACAATCATTACCCTCCCATAATGTTCTTATGCAACGGAAACGTTGTGACAAACCAGTGGAAATAAAACAAAATAAATCACACTGCCTTGACTTTCGTTTCAGACCCTTGTCATCTGCTGACATTTTGTCAAGTTCAAAAGAAAGAGGCGAGAGAGAGGGCGGGAGAGAGGGAGGGAGTGGGGGAGAGAGAGGGAGGGAGAGAGGGAGGGAGTGGGGGAGAGAGAGGGAGGGAGTGGGGGAGAGAGGCGAGTGCATGGGGGAGAGAGAGGGAGGGGAGTGGGGGAGAGAGAGGGAGGTGAATGGGGGAGAGAGAGGGAGGGAGTAGGGGAGAGAGAGGGAGGGAGTGGGGAAGAGAGGGAGGGAGTGGGGGAGAGAGAGGGAGGGAGTAGGGGAGAGAGAGGGAGGGAGTGGGGAAGAGAGGGAGGGAGTGGGGGAGAGAGAGGGAGGGAGTGGGGGAGAGAGGGAGGGAGTGGGGAAGAGAGGGAGGGAGTGAATGGGAGAGAGAGGGAGGGAGTAGGGGAGAGAGAGGGAGGGAGTGAATGGGAGAGGGAGGCGGGGGGAGAGGCATCCCTTGATATGAGTATTATTAAATCTATCTATTAAAAATAGACCTTGGAGGGCAGGCAGACTTTCAGGAACGCACGACTTGTGATGTGATTGGTTCTTTGTGGTGGTGTGAACTATGTGAGCTATGAAATGTTTACACACTGTATCATTGTTTTGTGCGATTTCACATTGCATTGTGTTATTGTTGTGTTGATGAGCTTTGTCTGAGCTTCGTTAAGCACTTTGTGTCAACTGCTATGGAAATGTTCCATTTAAATCGATTATATTGTTTTATAACTTACTTACTTTGTGAAAGACAGACGTGAATTCGAGCGGTGAGGGGAGGGGGAGATGTGTGGAGGGGGGGACATTTGGGGGGGATACGGCCCCGTCGTTGGACGTGCGTTGTCATGGATTCCGGCTCGCAGCCCGCTTATCGCATGCCCACGATCTCTCGTCGTCAGCAGGGAGAAAGGTCATCAGCCAAGGGGAGCAAAAGAAAAAACGTTTCCCTGCATTTTATTAACTTCTAATTCCGAACCTTGAAGAGTGTCACATCGTTTTTTAAAGGAAACACATGCCAAAATGTAATTGGCTTTAACACTTAATAATAGACTAAATATTCTATAGAACCTTAATAAGCACTAAACCATCAAGATAATTCATGAGGAACTGCGATTAGTCAAAATTATAGAAGATAAAATAAAGAAAAATTTGTTTAGCTTTTTACTTGAGTAATTTCTGTTCGGGCCTTGAAGACAATTCATTAAAAAGTGACATGGAGAGAAAAACGAGGAAGTCACCTCTAAAGGGTACCTACTCACTTATTTACATTTACTTATAATGTGGGGTGATATTTCACTGTGACCACTGTACAGTTTAAACCGCTACGTAACTCATCCTCCCCACTCCCTGGACCCATAAAATGTGTGTGTGCGTGGGATATATATGTGTGTGTGTGTGTGTGTGTGTGTGTGTGTGTGTGTGTGTGTGTGTGTGTGTGTGTGTGTGTATGTGTGTGTGTGTGTGTGGGCATATGTGCGTGTGTGTCTCCATTTTGGAATCAGCCAGATAAGCATCTTCGTCTTTAAATTTAGCACGTAAGGTCAGGGCCGATTTTTAAAGGCATGATCGGCCTCAGATAACAAAGAACAAGCTACTGTTTACAATGTAGTGTTATCCCACCCAGCACACAACGTCTTTTGGACGTTGATATCTGGGCTAGAGGGGATTTAGCCCAGATATCAACGTCCAAAAGACGTTGTGTGCTGGGTGGGATATTAACACTGTGCCATGACACGAGGGGTGGGTTAGTGTAGCAGAGAACAGGATGTTCCATTGACAGCCCAAAGATCCAGGGTTCGATGCTAAACATCTGCAGACTCCCTGGCATCACTGGGCAGGCTGTCCCAGCCCTCCCCGCTCCCTGATAAAACGAAACAGAATTCTATGGAAGTCACTTTGGATAAAAGCATCGGCTGGATTATTAAATAATAAATATCTCAGAAATGTTCATTCTGTCATAACGGTATAATAGAGAAAGTAAAATATTCACTCCGAGCTGAAGCCTGAAGTTGAATTTATCGATATTTGTTCCGTATAGAAATAAAATAATACCAAATCTAAACGTCCGTGTCCCAGCCCCAGTTCCTCCAGTAGTTATCCATCATTGCCCTGAAACAATTCCAGACCCAAACCTCGTGCAGCATGACGGCGATCTCTCCCCCACAACCTTGAAGGCCTTCCCGTGACGTACGGGTGAGGCTCCGCATTAGAGTCGACAATTTATGGCGACCTCCAGATCTATCAATTATAGTAACTATAATTTCTCCCCGAGGATCCGTCTGCTGGCTCGTAGCGAAACAACAATATGTGGTGTCGTCTCGATGCTTGACAAGCATTCACATCCCCCCCCCCCCCCCCCCCCCCCCCCCCACACACCATTTTGAGTGTCCGGTATTTGTCATCCATTGTCTGGGCGGCTCACATGGCTGCACATGCAAGGCCGAGAGAGAGGGAAACACAACATTCTGCAGTGTTGTACGAGCACACGTTTAATCTCTCCCCTCCTTCCACTAGCGTCCCCTAACCCGGACGGAATGATGG
>NC_136942.1:9510043-9545043 GCF_949987615.1 Pollachius pollachius
TGACTTGGGCCAATCTATGGTCGCTACCGACATGTACCGACATGGCCTCGTCAATATTTAATGTGCGGGTGATGTGGGCCGGCAGAAACCACCGTCAGACAATATTGATTTCCAGGACACAGACGATGTCATCGTCAATGTCAGGCTTTACGAGACAGCGAAGAGCCAATCATAATGGACATAAGGCAGCGTGCAGGGTAGGGTGGAGTGGATATGAAGGACGCGGGCCGCATTCCATTGTACAAAATGCTGTTTGGAGTCTGAGGGTTCTGCATATCTGGCGTTGATGATTCTCGACTTCACCTCCAAGTCATCAAGCGTTATGTTTTTGTTATGCCAAAATTTTGTTATTTAAAATATCAATGGGTGTTTATCAAATGTAAAGTTATCCTTGTCAATAGATAATATGTTATCTCTGTGGAAATAAAATACCAATTTGATTCCAATGTAGGCTAAAGCATTTACTACTTACTGGAAGAAGGAAAAAACTTTTCCTCCGTACTGAACTGCCTGGAGAATATTCTTTGGCATTTCTACTCCCTCCGCTTCTTTGGGTCCTAACACTGAAATACTCCCAGTGTATTTCTGGATTACTCCCAGAGCTATCAAGATTGTCACAAACAATAATGCCAGTATGAGGCCTGGACTGTTCATTTCAGGTTCATCTGCTTAGAGCACACAGTTAATTTACCCACGATCACGACATGGTGTTCGCATCCCTCTTTGTTTACTCACCAACACACTCACACAGCATGTCTTAAGTGTACTGGTATTGTGCTATCCTCCTTGTAAACACACAGAATGAATCATGGGATTTTTTGTTAGCAATACTTTGCCATTTTCAGGATTCTGTCGCTATTCTACCATAACTTTGGCTAAAGAAAACGTCCCTGATTAGTAATGCTGTGGCAGTTTCAAAATCATTACTACCAACACAATGACTGAGCTTCAAAATGGAGGCAGGAATTGCGATGTAGAAGCCCTGTGGAAAGATTAAACGTAAATTCAAAGAGAACCATTGCTTGTTGCTTTCCCCAAAATGTTTGGATTACCATCCGGCGATGTAGAAGGTCATATACGTACACACTCACTTCATCCTGCGATTAAAAGAAAATCTGCTGAGTTATACGAACTAATTAACACATAGCCCAGAGAGGTGCTCTATTAAATACCTGACACTGTCAAACCGTTGTTGATGTGAATGAAGAACTTGTTTTGAACATACTTCAAAACACCTATGACATGCAGTACAAGAGATAATCTTGTGTTATGGTTCAAAACAAGTTTCAAATTCTGTCCATAATGGTTACTCATACTCTTCCTCAAAGAGACAGTTATTGTCAGATTTTGAAATATGAAATACAAATGTCGTTCATGAACAAAAAACCTTGATGGAGGAGAATGAGCAGGAGGCAGACTCAGAATCATCTAGCCCAAAAGAAGATCTGAAATGCCCCACATCTGGGCTTTTTCACCATCAGATATTTTCCTTAAATAAATAAAATAATGAATGGATTCGCATAACAAAAGGGTACGAAAATGTAGGTTGTTGTTCTGTTCCTTCAATATCCGTGCAGAGTGAAAATACCCAAACATGGGACTAATAGCGTGCAACACACTGTAGAACCGTTGCACATTTGGGAGTAGGTAGAGGGTTTGTTAAAGTGAAGTTTGTTAAGTTTAACATTTCTACATTTTGACAGCAATGCTATCGCAAGACTAATGCATTCTTAGACATTGAGTCTGCTGTAAGTATAGTGTAAGGGCTGCAAGCAGAGCGCAGGTCCATCACAATATCAGCACAGACATCATGCCGGTCAACGTTTGTCACCGGGAGATGCACAAATTTAGACCCAATATCCCCCAGGCGTCCACGACCGAGCATGCCTCCATGCTCACTCTGTATCATCTGCCAAACCTTATTGCCTTACTGCATCACTCCAGCGCAGAGTTGAGTTAGGTCTGAAACTAGTGAGCAGCTCGGTTTCAACTGTCCACCCTATCCTATCCTTGAATGTCGACAACATGGTTCGGGAAGATTCATTATTTCTGAAACACTCCTAAGGCATGGTTGCATTACTGAAAGCTGCCATCGATGACGGGTTATGCGAATTGCCGAACTTAAAACCAAACATCTTTTTATCGAGCGGGATTATCGTTTTGTGTACGCTTGGTGAATGAGTTAGTTAGTGCGCCGGGAGCAAGGAAAGACAAGAAAATAATTTGCAAACAAGTTTCTTGAGTCGGAGTGAAAAATGCATGCGATGAGTGTTTGCTAGTCATTAACTCGATCAACTTGTGCATCAACGGTGATTCATCGGTGCTTCCTCACTTGAGTTCGTGTCAATGCCTGACAAAACTAACAAAGGAGAAAACTTTATGCAAATGTGAATTAAATCCAGTTTAAATAGGCCACCAAATCATGATCCAAGCACATTGGTGCACACACAGACAGAGGCACACACACCCCCACACACACACACACACAAACACAGACACACACGCACACACACACACACACACACTCACACACGAACACACACACACACACACACACACACACACTCATGGTCCCCAAATCCAAGAAGCAGCAGAAAGCCTTTGATACGAACACCAGCATATAATTTGATCAGACATTCCCCGTCGTGAACTCAGACATTTCCCTGTGTTTCTCGACAGAAACACATGTTGGCTATTTGGTCCTATAAGGGAGTCGGTGGGTGGGGGGGAGGGGGGATCCCTACACACAGATGACAGCTTGCCAACCCCCAGTATTTCATCTTGAAACCGCATGCATTTCCAAGCGTGCTTCATCTACCAATCAACTTAACACGAGCCTTGAGATGAATGGAATCCATTATCTTCCATCTCGGAGCGGAAGGTCAGCCAACAAAGTTTTCAACTTATTGTTCGGAGAAAAAAAAAAAGAAATAATAAAAGCCACACGCAGCAGTGGTGGGGAGACATTTCCCAGCTCACTAGAAGGCTGAGATTTCTCATTCGCTGTTGACAGGCCGCCGTGGCGAGCAGAGCTGGCTCACTCAGGGACGGCGCTCGGGCTGTACCTATCTCTCATCCCCGACCACCCACCATCTCTCTCTCTCTCTCTCTCTCTCTCTCTCTCTCTCTCTCCTTGTTTCTTTCCATCTCTGCATCTATCTGCCTCTCAGTCTCCCTCTCTCTCTCTTTTGCCCCTTCTCTCTCTCTCTGTCTCTCTATCCCCTCCTCTCTCTCTCTCTCTCCCTGCCTCTCTCTATATCTCTCCTTCCCTCTCTCTCTCAGTCTCTCTTTCTCTCTCTCTCTCTCTCCCCTCCTCTCTCTCCCTCTCTCTCTCCTCTCTCTCTCTCTCTCTCTCTCTCTCTCTCTCTCTCTCTCTCTCTCTGCCTCAATCTCAATCTCTCCTTCCCTCTCTCTCTCACACTCTCTCACTCTCTCTCTACCTCCTGTCAGCAAACACGCCCCCACACCCTGTCCCACAGCCATAACAGTGGGCCAGGCAGCACAGCAGCTCTTCTCCCACCCACCAGCCCAGTGTACTGGGAGGGGCGTCTCCCAGCAGTAGGTGATGAGAAATGTTTCTCCATGAGCTGTGATGCTTTGGCCCCAAAGTGTGGTTGCGGTGGTGAGGGAGCAATAGGTTGAGAAATCAACATCAAAAAACCACACATCAGCAAGACAACTATCCCAGGAAAGTTTGTTGTTTTGGGGCAGTCTGCAGAAAAAATTAAAAGGCTTTCCAGGAATAGGAGGAAGCTGAAGTTTTAAAGGAACAGTTCACCTTAGTGTGATGTTGTGACATTCCCTTCGCAGCCAACTGTCTGCAGTTTTTGTGTGTTGGGCGCGCGTGACAAAACATACGCAAGTAAATGGGGAGGAATATACTGGACTCGGAAAAGTGTTTACAAAAGATGATGAAAAGTCTCTTGACAGCTCGTGGAATAATTTGCAAGTATCCCCGTTGCCAAAACAATTCCGCAGTGAGGTCCGAACATGAATATCTTTTCTCTTTCTTTAATGGTTTGGATTAGAGGCCCTGAGCTCCACACTTATTGAGGACTGCTCTTTGCTGCCGTGGCGTTGGCCTCCGAACAACAGGTCAGACTGCGGCCGCGGTTTGGAAATATTTCATCCAAATGCACTCCACTTGGAAACTAATTGGAAGGCCTTCACCTCTACAACTATGCAACCTTCTACTGTCTAGGGTCGCTTTGCTGTGCTAGCTACCTCAGCTTTGCTATGCTACGCTAGCTCCTGGTTTGTCGTTCAGGGATGGAGGAGTCAAGGTTACTTGGAAACGAGTCTGAGTCTGATTCCATTTAGGCTAATGGATTTGTTGGAAAAGATTCTAAATGGATTCATATTCCATTGATTTCTTAGTTGTAGAACAAAATATCAGCGCTTTCAACCACTACCGCAGTCTGAAATTGATCAGCCCAAAGGAATCAAACACATATAGGTTATAGATATGCGATTTAAATTACAGAATGAAAGTCACTAAATGGAATAATTTATTAAATTCCACCGTTTGGAGTTGAGTCCAGTTCCAATTATTCTCTGAATCGAATCTCGAAATTGACTTGATGGAATTATGAATCGACTCTCTTCGCTTCAACTCTCCAGCCTCTAGTGTGTGACTATACTGCAGACAAACATGGTACAAAAAAACATGATACAAACAACGATGAAACAAACAGGGTTAGGATCATCGATGAATGATGAAACCAGGCCAGGGTTTAGACTTCGGTACTTTAATATGCATTAAAAGAGTGGAGTAAAAATAATTAAAATAATAAATGAAAACGATTCTCTCCTTACCCCTTTGACATTTCCGCGCCATGTCAGACTGTTAGCACGGGAACACCCATGAGGTAATTAACGGAGGACTCGGAGGGATTAATGGTTTGCTGAGCATTGTGCTCTCGACCTTGGACGCGCTGATTGATCTCTCTAAACTAATAAACAGGTTTACCATTTCGCTCAATGTCAAATAGCAAGGCATGAGAAGAAAAGTGATCTTGATATCGAATGCGGAGCTGCAAGATACCAATACAAAGTCCTTGGTCCGCTACTTTTAATATGGGATAGCTAGAAGTGTTCTGTGTGCCAGTCAGCAAACAATTTAATGAGAATGCGTTGATATGCTAATCAAAGACTCTCTTTATCATTAACAACAAACCACACACCACCATAGACTTTGGATTAGTTTGAATGGAACCTAATCGATGAGGAAATATCTTGATCTAAAAAACTATTTTTTACATTCAAATCATCGTTACATTTAAAAAACATCATGGCCAATGTGTATATTTATACGGCAGAATAATAGACTCCCCAAATGATGTAATCGTCATTGATCAAGGTGGCTGCGATGTAAACTTTTATTTTTGCTCTCGTCGTTTCGTCTTCGTTACTGCCTCCCTCTCCCCCATCTATTGCACTCACTCAAATGTCCGACGTCAATAAACGTGTCCAACCCTAAAGAGTAGTTTAATGTGTGATCATCCTCTCACAAACACCTTCTGTCCCATACGTTCAGAAGTTGAATGGACTGTGGCTTATGCCTACAGTAATGTGCAATACAATTTGCAGATACCAAACGCTGAAAACAAAAGCTAGCATGCTGAGTTTGTATGTATGTCAGATTGCATGTTTGTACGTGGTAACCAATTGGCTTCCAGAGACAAAGATAAGCGAAAGGCAATAAAGATATGAAAAATGGCATGACATTCTACGATTCGCTTCCGCCTTATCCAAAATAGCACATGCTGGCTTTAATTTATGAAAGGGGACGTGATTACATTTAAATGTGTGTGAAAATACAACGTTGTACAATCACATTTGCGTTTTGTTTTCAGCTTTGGGATGGTGACTGTGGTTTGGAAAAAAGCGAAAAGCAATCCTTTTTGTTCATTGTATTTAATTTTGTTTCAGTTGTTGGATTGTGTTTCATTCTGGCAGCGCGTCTGTTCCGGGCTGAAGCCCATCTCTGGGGGGCTAAACTTGTTGACTTGGCTGCTCGCTCATGTTTGTCTTTGTAATAGCCATCATTCAAAGCCCATTGTCTTGCAGGATAAGCGTTTTTTTTTCTTTTTTCGAACCACTGATGACTTATTGGGTGGGGAGAATTCAAATGTTTTTCACAGGTCACTTTACAATGTTATTTATCCGTTTTTATTAACGTTTAATCAATGGGTTTAATCAAGCTATATTGCCTTATATTTAATTTGTCTTTATTGAAATTGAACCGTTAAAGTATATGCAGTAATCAGGGCCCACTTGAAAACGAGAATGTCACTTTGTCACTGTGTCTCATTCCTTGAATAAATAAAGGTTTGGATTGAATGATTGTTTTTGAAGGTTATTCACCCAGCTCTCATGTGCATTACGTCATTGTTTAAAACCATAAAGCATATCAATCCAGATCTGACAGGCTTCGATGACGTATCGTCGTGGTAACCGGGCCGTGAACCAATGGGGTGCGAGGCTTCGCTTCTATAGGTGACATCACGTGGTGTTAGAGCCAGGGACTCGATGAAGCTTGGCCCCGGCCGGCAAGAGGAGTCGCACTAAATATTCATACTCTAATAGCATTTTCTGCATCCTGCATTGTGATGATGGATTCCCCTGTCGTTGCCCTCCTTGAAACCCCGTTTCATACATATTTAATGGGGTCCTCTAAACAATTTTTACATTTTGTCTTCTTTGATAATGTACGCCATCAAACTCGCTCTCTCCGCGCGTCCCCTCCCGCCCCTCGCCACCCCGCCAACTCGCCAACGCATCCAATTTGTTCGCCTGCCAACGTTCTTGGGTTTGCGTTCGCTCAATGCATCACATCTTTGACTCTGCTGAAAATGGCGGGATGCAATTCAACAAAAATCCATAATGGTCTTTGTAATAAAATGTTCATATAATTGCATACATATATATAGTTATATACATAAAATTTGAGTTTTAAAAACCAGATAACAAATAAAAACAACAACAACAGGGAGCTATGAGTGTGTGTGTGGCCGTGTTGGGACTAAATGTGATAAATGAGCGACGTCCTCCTCTGGGTGATGACTCGATGCGTGCTGGCGGGCGGGATACCGTTGAGGGACTCAGCAAATGAATGGATCCGCGGATCCGCGCGCTGTAATTGAATCAACGGGAACGCGCGTGCGTGTCTGCGCGTGCCCGTTTTTCGCATGTACACAATGATCCGCTCCCTTGCGCGCTGCGCTATACAGCATATGCGTGGTGCTGCTGCGGTGGCCGAGCAGTAATGTGATTAAACAGCCGGGACAAAGGTTTACTTGCGGGACATTCTTGCCATGCGGGAACGACGCAGTAGGTAGGTGTCGGTGGAAATACTAATCACCCGCGTGAACACAAGAAGAGGAAAAGACGCACAGCGAGGACGCACGACAAGAGGCCTCTTGGCGAGGAAAGACGCACAGCGAGGACGCACGCCACGAGGCCGCGTGACAGCGACAAGGAACGGTACACGGTGACAAAGTGGCATTCTCGTTCTCATGTTGGCCCTGATTAAAACATATACGTTAAAATACAACAGTTACATTTAAATAAATATTAGACAAATATAGCTTGATTCAACCCATTGTTTCAACTTTATTAAAAAACTGATTAATATTGTAAAGTGATCCGTGAAAAACATTGCCATTCTCCCCCACCCAATGGATCGATCCACAGAAAAACAAACAAAAGCTGGGTTCGAAATTGTTCCCTATCACGGATATAGTGCACTATATCGGGTGCTCGCCATTTGTAGTGGTGTTCGAATTCTCAGTGGTTAAAGGGGTGGTTCGGAATTTTGGACATAGGGCCTGATTCCCAAGTTAGCCTTGGTGTTCTTTATCATTGGAGACAGTTTCAATGCATTTAATTCAGTCCTTCTAGTTGCAGAGTTCGCTTGTGCTAGGCTAGCGCACGGGAACGGGAAATGCTAGCCTGCTAATAAAACAGTCTTACCCACTCCACAGTACACCCGAGGTAAATCAATTATAACGCTAGATTATAGATGTAAATGTCTGTGTTGATAGAATCATGTTAGAAATAAAACTAACCTTGCATCGCATGAATCATCGCATTTACAGGGACTACCTTCTCAGCAGCAGCAGAATTTAACCTAGGTATTAGTCCGCCGCTGACATAGCCTACTACCAGGAATATAACACTGCTGCTGAGACACAGCAAGTCCTTCAAATGCAATGCAATGCAAGGTTGGTTTTATTTCTAAAATATTCTATCAACACAGTCATTTACATCGACCGTCTGGCGTTATAGATGATTTGCCTCGGGTGTACTGTGGAACGGGTAAGACTGTTTTATTAGCAGGATAGCATTGGCCGTTGCTGTGTGCTAGCCTAACACGAGCAAACTCTGCAACTAGAAGGACTGAATGAAATGTGTTGAAAACTGTCTCCAATGATAAAGAACACCAAGGCTAAATTGGGAATCAGGCCCTATGTCCAAAATTCCGAACTACCCATTTAATTTCATGCACTATATAGTGGACTTAAAATACCCAAAATTTGAGTGAACATACGATGTTCCCTACATGTTACTCCCGTATACCACAATGCAATGCGGTCGTGTTTTTCCGGAATAACTGCGAAAATGAATACATTTAATGATGGAGTCTCCGCCTTTCGTTTAGAAATGTCAACAATTTATTTGGGATTTAACATAGAATCCCAAATAAACAAAATTACAAAAAAAAACCTTGATCAAGGAAATGCAACATTCAACAACAATACAACCTCCAGTTTTCCTCGTGGGTGCCTGGTTTGTTTACATGATGTGGGCGCATCTGTCTGCATCACACAAATACCGGCGCATTTACTGACGCAAATGATGTTTAGAAATGTTCAATGTAGTGTACAAATCCTCGTTTGTTTTCTTTGCGGATCCATCCCACCCGCTGTATTTCGTTTTCCGGTCCGGTCTCCGCTCCTAGTCCTCCAAAAACAGAGAAGGGGTTCCGTGGGAGAGTTGAGGTCTACTGTTTACGACTGTAACAAGACCACTGAAGGAAATAAAAGGCTAAGAGTGTGGTTTATCTGTGATTTAACTCATCCCGGCTGATGTTGGCCTGATCTACCGGGACCGTATAACAGTCAACAGTAAAAACAACACACTGCTGCCTCCGCCGTCGGCCCTTCGGATGGCATGGCAACCTTAATGCAGTAAAGTATAGGAGCGCACGGCGGAAGAAACAGACATGTGGTTGTTGAGGGAACATGTTTATATATAGCCGGAGCCATCTTTGTTCATGGGTGGGGATGAAAGCTTGCCATTGCTTTGTGAGGATTATTATGATAAGATTGTATTTTTTGAAATCCTACACGATCGATAAAATAAAGACAGGAAAGAGATAAAAAAATATTGAGAATCTTACTACTATAATAGCAGGCCTGTTGCACCAGTTACTCAAAGTTACTCAAGTGCGCATGTGCCAACCGTGAACGCATATATACACCGCAAGCAAGCACATGCGCACAAACATACACGAAAACGCACACACGGGCACACACTACACACACACACAAGCACACGGACACACCACATGTCAACACAAAGGCAGCAACGCATACACGGAAGCGCACACACACACACACACACAGAGACACACACAGGTAAGACCTTTAACGGCTCCGCCATCGGCGCATGCGCAGGTAAGAACACACACACAAGCATGCACAAACATACACGGAAACGCACACACATGCGCGCACACACACAAGCATGCGCACACACTGCACGTCAACACAAAGGCAGCGACACATGCACAGAAGCACACACATATACGCGCGCACACACACACACACACGCACAGGTATAGACGTGTAACAGCTCCGTCATCGGGACTCGCCCAGGTAAGACGTTATGTTTTTAAACACATCGACAAACTGCCAGGTAAAACCTTCTGGCTATAGACTGTAGAAATTGCGATAAAATAAGGGAAGAGACAATTTCTCACCTCGACAAGCAACGGCAGGTCGTTCATTTTGTCAAACAAAAACCGTTAAATTCAAACATCGCACCGACCGGCATATCAACACAGAAGTCACGTGATTCTTAAAGTGACAATGTCCCTATAACACAGAACGAAAACATGTCAATAACACAGTATGGTGAATTATGTCTATAGAGTCCACCACAAGACTACACTTTGTTGCTCAAATGTAATATAACTCTCCTCCTTGAGCCTCCCGAAATGTCTTGCAATATGAATATCCCCCCTTCCCCCCTGTGGACTGTTTTAGTTGTTTTATTTTTCTTGTGTTTTGTGTGTATGCTAAGTGTGACTGTAGGCTACTGCTGCCTGTCTTGGCCAGGACACTGGAAGAGATGTTTGATTACAAGGATGATTATTATTTTTCAATAAGCCAATAGTGGTTGCCTTGCATTTTAAAATGTCAATACACTTTTCAGCCCTGAATAACAGTAAAAGCTATTTAATAATTGATTTGCATGCATAGTATGCTACACTTTCCATTAAACAATTACCCCTGTTACCATAAATTGACAAATTTTATATATCAAATGCTCACACACTAGCTGCTTTCAGACACGTGTAAGTCCTGATATTCTCCTGATGGGCCGTATGTGTGAACAACATATCCTGACATTTGTACCCTGATAATCTCCTGAATAATACTACCCCTGAGGTAGTATTTTCTCTGTAGGAAATGTAAATGACCTTATATCTGAATGACTTTTCAAAACAAATGCTAATAAACATAGACAATAAAACAGTACACACGCACACTTTGTGCACCTTTCACATGCCGGACTTGCACAGGATAGTTGCACCGTACAAATATAAATATAATTGCGAGGGATAATATTTGTGTATGTCAGAATACACAGGCTACGTAACCTGAGATAAATAGTGCAAAGGAGCTGTGATGCTGTAGGTGGGAGGTCGTGGTGACAGACTGTAACAGCAGTGTTCCATTATGTTAAGCTAGTGTTGGAAAGTCTCCAGCCGTACGCTTCTTACAGCGTGGGTGTAGCAGTCTGTTGCTCTAAGTGCTTTTCAAGGCCCTACAGTCTGCCGTACGCTCCTTACAGTTTGGGTGTAGCAGTCCTTTGCCTAAGAGGTGCTTCCGGCCCTACAGTCTGTGGTATGCTCCTTAGGCCGTGGGTGCAGCATTCTGTTGCCCTAATATATCTTCTTAAGACCCTACAGTCTGCAGAAGGCTCCTTCTTACCGTGTGGGTGTAGCATTCTGTTGCCCTAATATATCTGCTTAAGGCCCTACAGTCTGCAGAAGGCTCCTTCTAAGACCAGGGGTGTAGCAGTCTGTTGTTCTAAAAGCAACTCAATGCCCCAGTCTCATGCAGGGGGGGATGTGTTTGCAATGATGGATGTCAGCCAGGCCCTTCTCTGGCCCACCTCCTCCGTAGAGACTGGCTAGCGCCTCTTAAACAAGTCATTTAGTCCTCCTCCGTCCCTCTCAGTGTTTCAGTGTCTCCCCAGCAGACCACTTGATAGAGGATCGCAGACGCCACCACGGTTCCATAAAATGTTCTTAGTAGTTCCCTGCACACTCCAAAGCCTCTCAGAAAACAAAGACAACTTTGTGTTCCATTCTGTACAGGACACCCCTGTTATCCATCCGGCCCAGTTTATTGTGGAGGTGAACTGGTATTTGCAGCACCATCTCGGTATCCAATCCCTGGATGTTCGCCGGTGTAGCCAGTGATTGACTTCCTGCAGAAGTCAATCGACTTCCTGCAGAAGTCAATCACTGTCTCCTTTGTACTGCTGGCTTTTATATGCTAATCGAAGAGTCTCTTTATCATCAACAACAAACCACACGCCACCTTAGACTTTGTATTAGTTTGAACGGAGCCTCATCGAGGAGAGAACATCTTGATCTAAAAACTGCTCTTTACATTCATATCATTACATTCTATAAACATCATGACAGATGTGTAAAGGTATTGGCTGCTGGCATTTTTCTAAAGGCGAGAAGGTTTCCAATCCCCATTTCCATGATGACCCTTTGATGTTGCAGTTGGTTCCCTTCTGCCACACATCCACTGATGGCTGTTTCACCTGAGAACCTTCGGAGGTGACCCTTGGTGAAAGGGACCACATCAGACACAGCCATGAGCCCTCACATAGTCTGGTCTGCTGGTGAGGGCGTCGATGCTCCACACAGCCCGGTGTGCCCTCCCCCCCCCAACGAGCAGTGAAAACGAGCAGGCTGTGTTGTGTTTAATCAGAAGAAATGACAACCGAAACATCACCCTCACTGCTTTAACGTTCTCTAGGTGTGAGAGGAATCTGTCAGGTAGATGGATGGCTGTGTCGTCCCCCCCACGCCCTGGCTGATAAGCAACTGGCAGGGGTCCAGCTCTGAGCTCACCAGGGGACAGGAGGTTGTTGGGAATGAACCCCTCCATGGTCTTCAACAGTTCAGAAGTTAAGACCACCGGCCTGATAGGTTGTTCCAAGTCACTAGAACGCCGATTGAGAAACAGCACCACAGCCTGAGACAGCCATGTTAAATGGGATGATGATCCACTAAATCGATATAATAGATGATAGGGATCCCCTCTGACTCTGGATTTTGTGGCCTGGTTAGCCACAAAAGTCGCATTGAAGAGGCTATGCTTTGCCATTCTCTTCAAAGAATGAATGAATCCAAACCCTTGCACATTAGCTTTGTGTCTAGGTCCTGCATAAACCTGTCGTGGCTTGTCACGCGATAATGAGCGGGTCGCTGAACATTCGATTCTGCGTTCGGAAATAGTGTCCATAGCAACGGTCTGTTATTCAGCAGTTTGATAGAAATAACCAATCGAACAATCAGAACATTCAACAAAGCAGTGTGATAAATAAAAGTAATGCTTTGTATTTGTCCTTGGCTATTGATATATTAGTTGATAAAATGTAACAGAAATATAACACAATGGATATATCACACTAATTTTTTAGCCTTTGTTTAACACTTGCAACCAAAAAAAAAGTGATTGATTGGGGCTGAGTCAAGAGAATGATTAAACAGAACAGTAATAGTGGTTATTCAAGCAGGCTGGCTGCGTCTGACTCCCGGCTCCCCACAGACAGTGAGCCATCTCTGCTCATGGTGCATGCCAGCTGCAAGGCTCACACCGCTCCATCCTACCTGCTTCATTAAATAAAGTTCATTGATTGTGGAAGTAACGTGACCCTGGTGCATTCTATGTTTTAGTGAGGATCATTTTTGTGCGATGAGATAACGTTTTATTAATCCAGAGAGGAGAAACTGGAGTTACTGTTGGGCGGCAAAAAAGCAAGAGCACGTAGAATCCAGGATGAAACATGGATTTTAATAATCAACATTAAAATATGGGATTGTTGACTGACGTTATTATTGTTATTAATGGGAAAATATACACAATTTATGAGTTCTAAAAGGACACGTACAAAAAATCGATACATGCGAAAAAGAAATATGCATGAAAAGAGGAAAGATCCATTATAATATAAAACCACTTTAGCTTCCTATTCATCAATAAATCAATCGACGAAAATTGTCAAAGGTAAAGATAAGCCAGTGAGGGAGCAGGGAAGCAGTAAAAATAATGATTTATAGTCGTTCCTGAAGTTCACGGTCGGTTCACATCACTCGCCGTTTTTTTCGGAACACTACAGTGGAGCACAGTTCTCCCGCTCGGTTTTGTGAAGGAGGTTCAACATCTCAAAGCCGCGCACCAAACCGATGTACGAGGCGAGCGCATGCTAACATACAAATGTAAGCACGATTTCACGTCTGAACATTCCAGCGGCCGTAGCTTTGAGGTCATTCAACTCTTTGAATTAAGTTATTAAGTCGCCTTTGTCCCGAAGATGAGACGCTGCTGTGCTTGCCTGTTTGGTTCTGTCGGGTGAGAGTTCTGCTTCCGCAAGAGGAGGAGGCAGGTCCTTTGTTTCAGCAGGGGACACCTTGACAGCGTCGGGGTTCAAAGGGCATGAAAGCGAGTGGTTCCCTTGGGAACGGAGGGAAGAGAGTCCTGCGCCGTGGGTTCCCAGGAGATCACTGGAGGAGGAGAGTCCGGTGGAGATCAGGGAGTGGAGATGAAATCTTTCAAAGGATCTTTGAAGATGCAAAGGTAGTGGTTCAGGAAGGTACGACCCCTCCTGCATACGTAATTGAACTGATACGGTAACCTTGAAATTATGAGGTAATTACTAACGGCACTACATTGGTCGTCCATGTTAAAAATCTGTAAATATTTCCTATGATCCATGTATTAAATCGTGATCTGCAGTGTGAATCCTCAACAGTACCGTCTGTCTGTGTCTCTGTTATGACGGACAGAAGGTCACGTTTCCCAACCCATTGACAATTTGTGTGGCTGCTGCATTGGGAACAAACCACGAAAACAGAGAAAATAAAACATAAACATGCGTCTGACGAGTTTCCACGCGGCGACTGTGGGGACTCGGTTTAAAAAACACTAAACCGAGCAGAGAGGTGTCTCAAAGACAAAGCCGGGCGGACAATGCATGACCCCCCCTGCCACCGTTCCAAACACCTCTCTGGCTCACCATGAAAACATAGAAGAGCAGCAAACACTCAGAGACAAGGACACGGTGGAGTGCAGTGGGCCAATTTGCCTCCGCTGGGTGGACCACCGCGAGCGCAGCTGATTGCCCCCGGCGCGGAGACGTGTGTGGAGTCGTGGAAGTGAACGTAAGGACCACCGAAAACAGTCCACTTTGTTGTAAGTGATTCTATTCCGTTTTACACTCCTCGGCATCGTAACTCCTAAAGTGCAGAACACAAGGCCGTCGTGCCTGTTCCATCCCCAGAGCTTCTTCTGGCTGGTATTATAGGCGGCAGTGGCTAAGGAGGTAGAGCGGGTTGACTTGAAACCGGAAGGTTGCTAGTTCGATCCCTGGCTCCTCCTAACTGAGTGTTGAGGTGTCCCTGAGCAATTCACCTCACCCTAACAGCTCCCGACGAGCTGGCTGTCGCCGTGCTTGGTTGACTCCAACGTTGTTGTGTGAATGTTTATATGAATGGGTGAATGTCAGGCAATAATTGTAAGGCACTTTGCGTGGCCACTGGTTAGAAAAGCGCCATATATGTGCAGCCCATTTACCATCTATTATGACAGGGGTGAGGTATGTTTGATATTTGCTGACTTAGTTGACTTGTATGTAAGCTGAAAATGTTACTGATGAGTTAAAGATTGTGTACATGTTCTCAAATGTGTGAGTTCACTGAAGATCTCAAACCATTTGATAGAGAAACGGCTTTAACCATCCAATACAAATGTCTTTGGTAACTCAATGTGTGAGGGGACCGGCTACAATGTGCTAGAAACAGTGTTTCAAGCTGCAATCACATTTTAATTACTTTAATTTAAAAATACGATAATTTTAATGTCATTGGAGGCATGTCCCTTCAGTTCAGATTCCCTCAAATAATGTTTTCAGATTGGTTTAGTAATGAAAAAGTTTTGCTTCTTTAGGAACCGCTTTTCGGTTAAAATTAGTTAAATGTTTTCTTTGACTTGTGTCGTAATAGCAATGGACGGGATGTAATATAGCACGATTATGTAATCGTTAAATAGCACATTTGCACTCCGTTTAATCCAACATTGGCTTCCTTACCGGAACACTGTCATTGAGCGCTAATTAGTGTTCGCTCAACTTAACGCATTAATATGCAGTGCGCTGTATTATCAGATCCATAGCCAGCCTGCTTTGTTTGTCTAGAACTGTGCAATGATCCTGGATCAGCAGGTGTATCTCCCGGTCTCCAGCTGCCTCTGGCATTTTAGCATCTATTGACATCGACTTAACTCGGTTTTACTGGCAAAGTCAAACTACATTTTTCGTGTTTTGTCGCTGTGGTCTGGGTGATCAAATGCATTACATTACATTGACATTTAGGGCATTTAGCAGACGCTTTTTTCCAAAGCGAGTATATATGTCAGAAGAATGAGAAACAACAATATATCGCCATCGGTAGAGTCAGGATGTTCATAGAAACAATTGCCTAGCACTAACAATTGCTAGGTTAACCCATTCCCCTTATACAACAAAGACGGCTAGGTTAAGAGGTTCTGTACTCAAAGCTGAAGACCAGCCTCCCCTCAGAAGGTAAATCCAGCACTCAGAATTCTAGCCACAGAATCCAGCGGCTTGCATCGTGATAAGACACTTTCAAAACACACATGGGTTCATGATGGTACTGCCAGCTTACTTTGCAACTTCGCCATAAGGGACCTGCATCACCTGATGCTTCAGCTGAACCCTCTCTTCCTATGCCATCGCATTAAAGGGAGAGTGGTATTTTAAGATGTTCTTAAAATACAGATTCTAAGTATGTGAAATATATATGAATGAAGTTGTACTGTGTTGTTATTATGTTATGTGATGATAATCCACCTTAGTTTAGTGTTTTGGCTGTTTAAGCTTGTTATGTGAGTTTTAATGGATTAATTGGATTAATAGCTTGGTATAGCTCAGAAGTGGAGCTAACCCAATGGGTTTGTCTATTTAAGCCTGAACCGCTTCATTAGGGATTGGTGAGGTGATGGTTTAATCACAGTAGACTCAGGTCTAGAGTCAGTCTTTTTGTTAGTTTCCTTCGAGATTCTTGTTTGTCAATCCTGCATTTTTTTGGAAATAAAATCTAAATACAACTTCAACACATGGCTTGAACCTCAATTGAATCCAAGACACATTGACCCTACCACAGTCCACATTTGGGTACATGATTTCTCAATCAAAAAAATCGCAAAATCAATTTGGCTAACCACATCAGAAACATAATCAGACAAGCCCCCGACAATGTAGACCGTGTTTCGTCCTACCATCCACAGCAATGCTAGCTAAACAAATCCAATCATGTAGAGAGTGAATTATGCGTCTTATGCGCTGTGTCATATGTAAGTATCATGGGCCAGATGTGGGCTCCGGTGTGCAGCTTGATAATACATAAACCGAATTGATAATGACAGTGATTAGCTAATGGAAGGGCCTCCACCGTGTGCGTGTGTCTGCTGCCTGATAAAAGAAGTGTGGGTTCCATTAATAGCCCTTTCCAGAGGGCTAACTTCAGCAGAATCCTCCTCAGTAAAAGGTTTAGCGATCCCTCGCCGTTCCTGCGCTCCCTGCCTTCCCAAACGAGCTCCCCAAGCTAATTTGTTTACTTGTGGCTTTTGCACACAATAACAGTATAATTGCGGTCGTAATGAACGTAGAAATACGGCGAATTAGGAGGACAATAACATCAGGGAGACTTCCATGCTTACCACTCCTGTTTCTTAAATCCTGGAGGATAAACACATAGACACACACAAATGCCTATCACACACACACACACATAAACGTCTCTCACACACACACAGACACACACACACACACACACACATCTTGTGTACCTCACTACTTAGCTTGGCTATTAGTATTTCTCTTGGTCAAACAGCTCAGGTCACACATCAATACCTGCCTCATGTTTTGCGGAATTTCCGGAAATACATTAAATGTCTTTAGCTGCCAATATATATTCCATAAGTGGCCGCTTTGTTCACAGCTGGTAATAATGAATTAATTAAATTCATGATGGCTGTATTTGGCAGGTAATGGGGTGCTAGTTTGATGCTTAGCTTCTCCCTGCAAAACAGCGTTGAGGACACTGAACCACTTAGTGTTTTCTGGACAAGCTGTGATGGTTTCCTGACATGCTTGACTTCACCGTGTGCATGCATGATTCGATTCTCTTCTCTTTTCTTCCAGGCATGTGAGGAATCCATTGCAAAGCACTTGTGGTAAAGTGGATTGTAGAAGTGCTTTACAAATTACCAGTCCATTTGTCAATGAAAATTTTAATAATTACGATTTGAATTACTTTTGGGTTTCCTTTCTCAAATTAGCCTAAATGTCATTTTTTACTCTGCACTGTGATAACTTTAATCAGACAGCACGTACAAAAACAACATTAAGATACGACAAGGGTTCAACGCTGTTCATTTGAGGACAAAAAAATGATCATCCCACCAAACCGATAATTATCTTGTACTATTCATGCTGCGTGCCGTCGGCGTGTGACTCTGGGGGGATCCGTCCAGCGCTAGCCCCTACTGCAGCATCTTCAAAACCAAGAACAGTGTTTGGATGTACCCCCCATCCGCCAATCCCCTCTACAGGCCTCCTAACCTCATTAACAGCATGCATATTGCATGCGATGGCGCCACAGATGCGGCCACTTGACGGCATGTCGTTTTGCATGTGCTGTCCTGGCCACGAGCAGAACGCAAGGCAGGAGAAGCAAGCGTTTACTGCAGGAGAATTCAACCCCTTAAAAATGGAATCACAGTGTATTAAATGTGATGTTTTGGGTTTGGGTGCCATTGATAGATTAGCATATTTAAGTACTTTAAGCACCCGTCCTTTTATTGTTCTTATCTATCAAGTGATCCGCCTTGTTAAGTTTTGAACCCGGGAGAGGTTCTGGTAAGTGGTGGCGCTAGATAGAACACTTTGACCAGCAGCATGAATGATTTAACTGGGGCTCTTCAACGTGAAGCAAATTCACTACTACTAATTTCAATACACAGATTTAATTATATTTTTCTGAAAAGCGTATCTCTTCCACCTCCTTTTACTATAAAATCAGACCAACCTTGGAGCTGACGCATTATCACACTAATGTCTTCAGATTAATTGAACAGATTTAAAAGCAAACATATTCTTACAATTATTAAGAACTATTTCTAGTTGACTACTTTTCGAATGTGCGGTCTTCTGGATGCACAAATCCACCCATGAGAACTCACAAGGCCACGTTTAGCTGTGTTCAGGCCAGCCCAGGCTGGTCCATCTGTTAGCACATTTAAGATCCATCCATGACGCCTCGTGTCCGTGTTATCAATAACACTGTGTCATCCTTAGCAAACACACGTGCTAACACACACACAAACACACACACACACACACACACACACACACACACACACACACACACACACACACACACACACAGGCAGAGTCGCCTGTAAACACACACAAGGTGAAGCTCATAATCCTCCGATAGTGTTGAGGCTGATTGGGTGTCAGTGCGGCCCGTTCCAGCGTGTCGAGGGTGGAGCAGTGTAATGAGACATACATGTGATTAATGATTATTGGGCTCCTGTGGTTCTGGAAACAGAAAGACGCTGCACAGGGCCGGCCGCCAGTTTCTGTTGCACGATGGAACGGAGCGGGGATTCAATCTGTGGCAAAAAGGAACAGTATCCCTTTCTTTTTTTTTACAACTTAAGGGATTTAGCTCTTAGTGTTTTTTTGCCAAAAGCGCGGAATGTTTCTGCACTCAACCTTGAAGAAAGTCTGTTCCACAACAACAACAAAAACCCCACAGGACGGGATCATCATCAACGCTTGGGGGGAGAAATATGCGTACTCAGATATTGTCCTCCTTGAAGACACAAAGGAGACAGCCCTGAATGAGTCTGTGCTTATTTATTTATTTATCCCCCCCCCCCCCATCTGCGACAGCGACAGTGTCGTTTGGCGGGGCGGGACGCGGGGTGACAGTGTCCGTGCCAACGGCAGAGCATTAGTCAGCCATCACTCAGGTGACAAGAGTCGTTAGGATCACGCACTGAAATTTGGCTGAGGCGTGCAATTGCATATACTTAATCAGCATTATTGCCCGCGCTCGCGCGCACACGCAACACTCCGTAAAGACGCAGCCACCGCCGACGCTCAGAAGCCGAGACGCTGGGCGCCGGCGCGGTCCGACTCCCTGGCAGCACGTTGCGGAGCTGGCCCCTTGCCACCGCCATCGGACCCCGACTCCTTCTGGAAGGATTCTGAACCGTTCTGTCAGAGACTCCAACTGCTCCCAGAACGAGGGGTTTCAAACGGGCGACCCGGTAAGTGACCCAAACACATGCCCGTAGCCAGCTATGAGCTCACGAGGTCCAGAAGTCTGTAATTTCTGTAACGATAAAAAATATATATATACAAGAATATATATTTATACACAAAAATATTGGTTGAGAACTTCTCCGATATGAGTAAATGCTTAATCAGTTGAAACTTTTTACTTTTGTGTCTGCCATACGTGACATTTGTTGGTGCGTGTGAAAGCCCCCCCCCCCACAAAACCGAACCCCCGCAACTGAAGCCCGATCTCACTGTTTTTTAGACCCCGGCTACGGCCCTGCCCCAACAAACCGTATCTGGTTGCTGAATGGAACAGGGAAGAGAAAGTGACGTTGAGAAGGTAACAGGGCTCCTCTAAGGTAGAGGAAGTTCAACAGTGAGTAGGGGGGTGGGGGGGGCATAGTGGAACTACAAGGATCTATTCTGACTAAGTGGATCATTAAAACTAATTGGCTTCTTAGCTGGCTGTAGCCATCTGGCAAATAGTGTCAGGTTTAACATTCCCCGCAGACGCTAAGCGATCCCTTATCAAAGTCTGCCGCCGTCATAGGCCGGGGAACCCACCGATGTCGGGGTTTATTACAGCTGGTTAATTAAATCTGCGCATTGATTCTTGGAGTAACGGAACCCTGGTGCATGCTTACCTTGGCGCGGATCGCCGTACCATCGACTTTAGTTCGGCCTTCGACCACCCGTAATAGAAGGGGCAGCTGTCTGTCGCTGTACAGTAAGTAAGTGAGTCATTCATATTTATATATAAATATAAATACAGGTACGGCTTGCTTCACAAGCTTAAAATCAATCCATCAATGGAAACACATGGAGACAGGATAAGAACTACCGAGACAATGCACACAGCACAGCCCCCATAGAGCTGTCTCAGTGCCGATCTGCTGCCTAGGTGTCCACAGAGTCCGCAGCATTCACAGGCAAAGTGAGCGCAGTCCACCGGGAACCATAGGCCGATACCCATCAGAGGACCTCAAAGATCCAGGTTCAAGTAGCCACTAGCATGAGTCCCCTGGCCCTGGCCCTGCCACGTCTGTCAGTCTGACAGCCAGAGAGACAGGGTCTCTCTCTCCTAACGCCAGACATGGTTTGGACTGACAGACCGAATAAAATCCCACGGACGTAAGATGCGATAAAGACCTGCGAGGAATAACATGACACCATGCAACACACTCACTTACGTGTGGCTTATAACAATCAGGCCCCAGTCCTGCACACAGGGTTCAGAGGTTAAAGAGAGGTCACTGCCAAAGGTCAAATGAAAAGGTCACAACACTGTGACCTCGTAAATTACCACTCATCACTTTCAATCGGGTTTCCTCGACCAAACGGAGAGCGGAGCACACGGGGTCAGGGCCCGGGGACACAGACGTCAACCCCTCCCAGCCTCAGACCGACCTCTCACAACACATAATCACACCCACACCTACACATCCATCGCAGCACGCAGAAACCTCACCTACACATCCATCGCAGCACACCCACACCTACACATCCACACATCCTACACATCCGCAGGTCTCTCTCTCTTCCAACGGCATAAAGTATAGAATCAGAAATATAGTTGCTGCAAACCATCCAAGAGTTTTTATTGGCCATTCACCAAATCCCATTGTCAGTATTATCTCTGCAGACCACCGCGACCACGCAGGCACCATCGCAGGCCCATGCGAACAACTCAACGATTGCCACATATGAACCTTGAATGAAATGGAATTCCACCCCGGGCCCTGGCCACGAGCTGTACCTATTTAGTGGGAGCGTATACGCAGTGAAGGAACTTTAATGGATAGATGCGCAGTGTAATCCAAGCATGCACGGAATCTAATGGGCATTGGAATTCAGAGCAACACAGCCGTTACTCCCTCTGCCCGCACACAGCTGCAACCCCTCCGCTCTGTTCCGCAGCGCAATGTCGCCCTCTTACAGGTCTCGGCGGTACTGCAGGCCCCGGCTCTGCATTAACACGCCATGTCTCTGATTCTGTATTCTGGAACAGTGGCGTGACGAGAGCCCATTGTTCTGTGAACGCAATCTGAGCCAGCATCTCTTTTTTCGCTCATTGCGTGGTATGCATATACTGCGACGGCAAAAGTGGATCGTCTGCCACGCAATACAGAACTCAAATGAGCCTAAGGGGAGTGTGGGGTGAGGGGTGTGGGGTGAGGAGGGGGGAGTCGGGGAAGGCACAAATGTGAATTGATCCAATCAACATGATGAACGAGGGATGCCAAGTATTCCTTCGAAACTGCCAGGCTCTCACTCTGCGATATTGTGTCTCTCGTTGTGTTGTGTTTGGAGGCTGCAAGGGCAACGTCAATACGCCCATAGCCATTAAGACGGGTTACACTGATATTACACAGGCCAGGACACCGGTCATCTTTATCGGGGACCGTGTTGAAATGAAAAAAATGAAATAAAAATAAAATAAAATCTTGACAAAGAACACTTCTACCGCAACTGTGACAACCTCTTCACTGGAGGGGGACAGAACTGCATTAGACAACAAACACACAATATTACTAAACACTGCTCTTGAACCCATGTGTACCTCCAGGAACACTGGGGGACAAAGTAAGTGTAAAGTAAGTGTGTGTGTGTGTGTGCTGTTCTCAGACGACTCATACTGTTTGTGTTTGTGATTATTCACAAGCGTGTGTTGGGTATTGCTGTTAAGCGCTCAGTTAGATGTAATGATGTATCTATTTATTCACATCATTCGCACGTTGGGAGCAACACGATGCCCTACCTCTTAAGAAGTCCACACACGATGGGAAGCACTCCATTAGAGTTATGCTTTTCCTCTCCTGCGCTCAGCACTTTTCCGAACAAACATAGGGGGGAAAAACAGCGGATTGTAACATCTGCCATCACCATCTTTACATTTCACACGCTCGGACGATCACATTATATAGGCCCTGTTTCTTTCTCCGGTCATCGCTAAATGAGGAATAGTTTGTGTCAGTGAGCAGACATTGACCTAACAGCCAGCCTGTTTTGCTGTGAACCAGTGGCACTGACCCAACGGGAGCACACACACACACACACACACACACAAGCACAGTCCATACATCTGCTCTCTCAGCAGTGGGAGAGCAGATTTCCTGAAGCTACACGTTCATTTCCATAGTATCCAGACGTGTATAGTATCCCCACTGATTTGTTTTATGAAGGCATATTTATACGTCTTCATAAATAACGCATGGGGTACTTCCATGTAAGTAAGTAGGTACGTAAGTAGATACTTTATTCATCCTCTCTGAGAAATTCACGTATCCAGTAGCTCACAAACGCTCAAACGTCAACGCACACTACAACTGACAAACAACAAAATGGACAAGCAGCAAACATCAACCAAATAAGTCAATACAAGTCAATAAAAAGTGAGCAATATTGCCAGTATTAAACGTGTTCAATGTGTTCCTCGTTTTGGCCGTGGTTCACCTTTTAACCCTCTGCCTCTGCGTCGAGTCGTCAGGACAAAAGAGGCGCTCGCCTTAAACGCTGCTAAGGTGGCGAGGAGGAGAGGATAACACTCCTCCTGTCGTATTATGTCACCCAAATTACTTCCTGTTCGCCGAGACTTCCTGTCTCCACCTCCTCCCCCGTGAGAGGACAAATCACAAAGAACGCCTGTGCTTTGATCGATCTAGCCGCGAGAGACACCCATCAATACAATTAAATGTCATTCTGAGGCCGGCGAGGAAGGGGTGGCAGGACATTTCTGGAGATGGAGTGTCTGGTTGTGAGTGCTTGTGGACGGGTGAAAATACCCATCCATTACCCCCCCGGCCCCCTGCGGTGTGCACACTGCGTAGTGCGTTTTTTTTGATGTAGGCCATCTTAATGCAGAGCTTTCATTGCGGCATCAAACAGGCGGGCGCCCAGACATGTCCAGCCGTGAGACACGTTGCTTAGCTCCCGTCCCGGCTCGCCTGTCGACCGGAGGGCATCCCCTGGTCCGTCTTCAGAGGACCCCCTGGTGTTATCTCATGTCGCTGTCGTGTTATGGAGTGCATATAGGGACTCAGCAGACATGCAGTGCAATTAACATTGATCACGATCTCTCCACCAAACTCTCTCTCTCTGAGGTCTGTCTGTCTCCCTCTCCCTTTCTCTCTTTCTCTCTCTTTCTTTCTCTCTGACTTGCTCTGTCTATCTGTCTGTCTGTCTGTCTGTCTGTCTGTCTGTCTGTTTGTCTGTCTCTCTCTCTCTCTCTTTTACTCTCTGTGTGTCTCTTTCCCTCCCTCTCTCCATCTCTCTCTCTTCACTCTGTTCATTTCATTCCGCTCCACTCTTTTTCAGGACGATGGAGGAATCAAAAAAGGCGAGTGGATCGAATCAATGGCGACGGAAAATGGGAAAAGGAGAGGAGGCACAGCGCGAGAAGCACTGCGGTCGAGGATGAGTGACCTCATTTAGACCGACCCGCGAGGAGATGGAGAGACACATAAACACACACACACACACACACACAAACACATACACAGAGACAAACACACACACACACACACACAGAGACACATACACTCACACACAGAGATACACAGACTCACACAGACACAAACACACAGACAATCATCTTATCAGCAGCCGGAGAAGACAAATAAAAACAAGCGTCTATAAATGATGGTATTGGTATTCCATGACGTCCGCTGCCCTGCGTCAATAAAAAACTGAAACGAGGCAGGGCATTACACAGAGAGCAGAGTAAAAGAAATAATAAAAAGAAAGCAGAGACACAGAACTACCATGGTCAGAGAGAGCAGGAGACAGAGAGAGAGCGATAGAGAGACAGAGCGGGAGGAAGAGAGAAAGAGAGAGAGAGAGAAAGAGACAGCCAAAGAGAGAGAGTGAGAGTGGGAAACAGAGACAGAAAGAGAGAGAGAGGCAAACAGAGAGAGCGCAGGAGAAAGAGAAAGAGAGAGATAGATAGAATATGAGAGAGACTTGGAGACAGAGAGGAGAGATAGTGACCGAGAGAGAGACTGGGAGACAGAGAGCAGGAGACTGGGATCAGAGTTCACTTGGTGATATAGTTTTGTTTCTATTCCTTCTTCTGACAAATGTACTTATTGTAAGTCGCTTTGGATAAAAGCATCTGCTAAATGCCCTGAATGTAAATGTAAATAGGACAGAGAGAGAGACAGAGAGAGAGAGAGAGAGAGAGAGAGAGAGAGAGAGAGAGAGAGAGAGAGAGACAGCGAGAGAGTGGGAGACGGAGAGAATGAGATAGCGGGTAACAGAGCAAGAGAGAGAGACAGAGAGAGAGAGAGAGGGGCAGAACAGTTTAGCACGCTAGTTTCAAATGGCAACGCTTGAAATCATCAACATTAATCAGAAACCGGGGAAGGGCGAGGGAGCCGGGTCCCAGCGCTGGCAGAGGCTGAGAGAACAGGCGTGAGGGCTGAGCAGTGATTGCTTGTGTACCCCGCGACACAGCAGACATGAATCACACGCATGTCTCTGCCACTTATCACACACACAGGGACAGAGGCAGCTGGAGAGGTGTATCAAAATAAATATGAGTGTGTGTTGTTTTGCATGTGTGTGAGTGTTTGAGTGTTTGTGTGTGTTCTTGTGCGAGCCTGTGTGTGGTCGTGTATGTGTGTGCGCAAGCTTGGGTGCGTGCGTGTGTGTGTGTGTGCGAGTGTTTGTGCGCTTGCGCGTGCCTGTGTTTGTGTGTGTGTGTGTACACATGCGTACGTGTGTGTGTGTGCGCGTGGAGTGTGTGTGTGTGTGTGTCTAAAGCAGACACTGTGTTAGAATGTTCTGCCAGATCTGAACTATGGCAGAATAAAGTCTGCGTTTGTCTTCCAGGTCAATAATTCATAAATCAGAAAAAACAGAGTAGTTATTCACTGAACCCCAACTATTTTATCACTGTAACGATTTTCGAGATATCTTACTACTATAATAGCAGGCCTGTCGAACCAGTTACTCAAGTTATTGAAGTGCGCATGTGCCAAGCGCGAACGCATATATACACCGCAAGCACGCACATGCACATGAACATACATGGAAACGCACACAAATGCACACACTAAACACACACAAGCACGTGCACACAACGCACGTCAGCACAAAGGCAGCGACACATACACGGAAGCGCACACACGCGCGCCCACACACACACACACACACGCACAGGTAAGACGTTTAACGGCTCCGCCATGCAGCAACACGCGCAGGTAAGAACACACACGCACGCGCACACACCGCAACAACAATCGCCCAGGTAAGAAGTTATGTTTTTAAACATAACGGCTCCGCCTTCGACAAACTCTCACAGGTAAGACATTCTGTCTATAGACTATATAAATTGCGATAAAATAAGGGAAGAGACAATTCTCAACTCGACAAGCAACGGCAGGTCGTTCATTTTGTCATATAAAAAACGTTAAATTCAAACATCGCGCCAACCGCCATATCAACACAAGTGACGTGATCTTAAAGAGACAGTGTCCCTATAACCAGCACTCGAGATGAGGGGGGATGGCATCCCCCTTTGGAATTTAAATGATCAAAATCATCCTCCTTCTGAAACAGCCGTCCCCCTTCCCATCCCCTGTTGTTTTATCAATTAATGTGGAAATATTACCGCTATTTCATTATACTGGTTTCCTTTTTCAATTCGGCGCAACGTTACTTTTCCCAGGGACAGATTTGACAGCGACACTGCATTCTCGGGCAGTATGCTATTACGCAAGCACGCAGGCACGCTTGCGGCGCGCCTGCGTACTTGCGCAATAGTGCCTTAACGAGCTCTCTTTCCACACCGTACGAGACAGACACTGGTAGCGTGAAGCTGTCTCTGCATCTCAGACACCCGTGAGCAATGCTAGTCTCCCTTCTCTGCCGAATGCATTTTTGAAAAAAAAATAAGAATCAGTTTTTAAAATCCTTAAAAGTGATGCATGCCTCGAATCGTGTGATGCATCCGATGAGCTGCGTTTTTGGGGATAAAATAAGAGTGATGACAGTAGTCATCGCTCTTATTTTATCCCAAAAAATATATATTAATATAATAATAATACTACTAATAATAATAATTATCACACTGTTGGTCTCCCACCATATGCGCTGTTATCAGCACAAATGATCTGTCCCTAAAAGTTAAAATCCACCATCGCCCCTGGCTTTTTTTTACAACTCGGCCGCTGCCTATAACACAACGAAAACATGTCAATAACACAGAAGGCTATGGTTAATTATGTCTATAGAGTCGACCACAAGACTACACTTAACCCCCCTCCTTGAGCCTCCCGAAATGTCTTTACACTTTGTTGCTCAAACTTAATATTGCCCTCCTCCTTGCGCCTCCCGAAATGTCTTGCCATATTGCCCCCTTCCCATCTGCGGACTGTTTTAGTCGTTTTATTTTTCTCATGTTTTGTGTGTAGGCTATGCTATGTGTGACTGTAGGCTACTACTGCCTGTCTTGGCCAGGACACTGGAAGAGATGTTTAATCTCAATGATGATTATTATTTTTAACTAACCAATAGAAGTTGCATTGCATTTTAAAATGTCAATGCACTTATCAGCCCTGAATAACCGTAAAAGCTTTTTAATAATTGATTTGTATGCATAGTTTTTTTAATAGGAGAGCTGTTATTGTTCTCAATGAGCTACACAATAAAAGACACCATGGCTTATCGTGTCCTTCGATGTACGGTATTTTCTATGTCCAACACGTTCAGACCAACAAAGTAAACGCTAAACGGACTGCATTTATACAGCGCTTTTTCTAACAAGAGGCCACTCAAAGCGCTTTACACCATTTCCTCACATTGAACCATTCATGCACACTTTCACACACCGACAGCGGAGTCGACCATGCAAGGCGACAGCCAGCTCGTCGTGATCAGTCAGGGTGAGGTGCCTTGCTCAGGGACACCTCGAGGCTCCCACGCTAGGAGGAGCCGTGGATCGAACTAGCAACCTTCTGGTTACCAGCCAACCAGCTCTACCTCCAAGCTTCCGCCGCACAAGTGATAAGAGGGGTTAGTACTCTTAGATTAATAGGGTAAAGGTAAGGTTAGTACTGTTTGATGAATAGGGTTAGGGCTATGTTAGTACTCTTATGTTAACAGGGTTAAGGCTAGGTTAGTACTCTTGGATTAATAGGATTAAGGAACACATCTTCAATGCTAACCCTCCTTTGCCAACATGTCAACAAATGCAAAGCAGCCTTCAGGACTTGGTGAGTAAAACACCTGCTGGTGACACCGCCAGCCTGCCCAATCAGATTACAGCTCCCATTAGCACACGCCTCCAGACTGCTGATGTATGCAAAGTTACGGGACATTAATTAATCACCTGCTCAGAAGTTATCGGCGATTCGCCATGTGACGGCGGAACAGGGTATCGGGTAATGGTTGAGACATGCACCTGCGAGAGGTTTCTGATCACAGATGAGTACACCCAGCGATAATCACGACCATGATGATGATCAATGCGGGGAGGTTACAATGGAGGACCGACCCAGGAGTGTGTGAGCAGAGCTGAAGTGGGCCGGTCTGCCAAGCCAATCTTGGGGGTGTAAAATGTGTGTGCCGCATCACTTTCCATTGTTTGACTGGGACTTTCCCTCTGGTTTCTGTTGTAATTGACTTTCATGGCAGGAGTGATTTGTAATTAATGGCGGTTTTGTTACTCATCTATATTCCTGAAGCCTGGCGAAACCGGTCGATACGACTGCCTGTGGCCCTGTGCCACACTCTCCCCCTCGCTCTCTCCCACTCTCTTTCTCTACCCTCCCTCACCCTCTCCCCCTCGCTCACTCTCTCTCTTTCACTACTCTCCCCCTCACTCGCTCTCTCGCTCTCTTTCACCACTCCCCGTCGCTCTCTCACTCTCTCTTTCACTCCTCTCCCCTTGCTCTCGCTCTGTTTCGCTCCACTCACCTTTCTCTCTCGCTCTTTCACTCTACCATTCACTCTGTCCCACTTTCTCTTTCATTCCTCATCCCCTCTCCCTCTCTCTCCCCCCCCTGTCTCTCCACCTTACTCTCCCACTGCGGTAGATATATTTTGACCCCTCCACTTTTCCTTGGCTGGACGGCGCGTCAACATCAAAATGGACACACAAACACACAAACACACGAGCACACATGGCACTCAACAAAGAGAATTCCCCAAAACAGTACGTCTCGCAACGGCTTGAGAGACGCTACCGAGAAAAACACGGAGGAGTCTGAACCAAAGTCAAGAAGCCACTGAGTCTCTGTCAGCCTGCACTGCACCCTTGATGCTGCCCCCCCCCCCCCCCCCCCCCCCCCCCGCAGTGACACCGCAGTGACACCGCAGTGACACCGCAGTGACACAGTGCTGCACACAGCACCCCGCCAATGCAGGCTCCCCCCGCCCCTGGCCACAGCCCATGCAGGCTTTATTTAAATGGATGCCACAGTCAGGCTATCATTCCCCTTAGGGTCACCCCAGCTATAAGCTGTCTACACTCTGGGAGACTCCAGATTACAGAGGGGGGGAGGGAGAGGGACAGAGAGAGAGAGAGGGGGATAGGGAGTGAGAGAAAGAGAAGAGGGAGTGAGAGACAGAGAGAGAGAGAGAGGGACAGAGCGAGAGAAAGTGACACAGAGAGTGAAAATTAGAGACAGAGGGAGAGAGAGAGCGAGACAGACAGAGAGGGAGGGGGTGCGAGAGGGAGAGAGAGATAGACATTTAAAGAGAGACAGAGGAGGATAGAAAGACAGGGCGAGAGAGACAGTTGAACAGAGAGAGAGAAGGAGGGACGGAGAGCGAGGGACAGAGCGGCTATGATAATGCCGGTGAATGTTATATAATTTTTTAACCACCGGTTTATTTAAGCATATCGCCCCAAGGGCTGGATTGATCCAACCAGTATGAAACCCCAGATTTAGAGGCAGCAGATCATCCAACAGCAGCAGTGTAGACACTACTGTAAGCAGTTAAGGAGAATGGAAGTGAAGGCTGGGGTAGGGGAGGGGAGAGGGAGGCAGGATTGGTGTGGAGAAAAATGGTGGTTGACGATAATGACAGACACCAACCACATGTTTCCTTAAAGGTCAGCCGGCAGACGAATGGCAGCTCAGCCCGGTCTCTGCTCTTGTTCCACATCACGATACCCCCCCCCCCCCCCCCCCCCCCCCCCCCACCCACCCCCGTTCAGTCCCCCGCCTGCTCCCGTGTGAATGGGGGGCCCTTTGCTCGTTGTTAGTAAAGTTTGGCACCGTGACGAGACATCCATCACGGCAGGAGGTGTTTCCTTTGTCCCGTTGCCCTGACGACGCACAGAGAGGTACCCTTGACTCCGCCGCCACACACACACACACACACACACACACACACACGGATACACAAGTGGGACAGATGAGGTTAAGGGAGGAGGGATGAGATTGCAGAAGAAAGCTCTCATAACTCCAGCATCTAGAAGGAGGGGGAGGAGGAGGAGGTGCTGAGTAGGTAGAAGAGGAGCTGGGGGGAGATTGAGGAGGAAGGAGGAGAGTTAGAAGGTCGAGGAGGAAGAGCAGGATGTGAAGGTGGTAGGGAGAAGGAACTGGAGGAGGAGGTGATATATAGAGAAGGTAGAGGATGAGGAGGTTGTAGGGGAAAGGTAGAGGAGGTGATATAGGGAGGAGAAGGAGGACAAAGTGGAGGATGTAGGGAGAACGTAGAGGAGGTGATACAGGGAGGAGGTGGAGGTTGTAGGGAGAAAGCTTGGGGAAGAGGAGGAGGTGCCTTGCTGAAGGAAACATGTCGGTGCCCTCATTTACTCCTGCAGTGTTATGCAAACCCAGTATTTGAGAAAGTTTCTGGAATATTTCACACAAAGACACTCCAAATGACTCAAGTTTGACAAGCAGCAAGGTATTGCGCGAGACAAAGCTGATTGCGTCAAAAGCGCTCATGACTTTAATGAAACCACCCTGTCACCAATGAGCCCCAGATGAACGCAGTAACATCGGCGGTGGCGTTACACAGCCCTGATCAGTATTCGGTGACAAACAAATGCTTTGCCCCTGCCATGTAGCCTCTGGCTCCCAACGTGGTTCACCAGGTCTCCACAGCAGTAGCAGCAGAGGCTGGGTGGACCGTCTCCTCATCATGAGCAATGGCAACATCTCCACCATGCTCCTGAAACACTCTTGGACTGTATGATTGCTATCCACGTGGAACCTTCCAGCCCTAATGAAAACACGAGGTCTAAAACATCAGATATTCACCTGCATTACACTACATTTACAATAAGTGCACTTGGCAGATGCTTTTTTTAAGGATGTTCATGGAAACAAGTGGAGAGCACCAACAATTGCTAGGTTAATTGCTAACCCATTCCCCTTAAACATCTAAACTAGCTAGGATAAGATGCTACACAATGAGGAGGACTATTCTTAAGTGCCAGGACATACAACATACAATAACTGCGTATATTAATTGCCAGGAAGTAGAACATAGAATAACTGCTCAGGAGGGGTGTGAGGGGGCGGCTATGCAGAGTCTAGATTATATTATATCAAGAGAGAGAACGAGAGAAACAACAGTACATCAAGGAACTTCATAGAAACAAGTGTCGACCACCAAGAATTGCTAGGTTAATAGCTAACCAATTCCCCTTATACAACAAAGATAGTCATGCTAATAAGATAATAAGTGCATGCAAGTCTAAGAGGATTCTATCAGCACATACTACCAGCCTGGTCTATAGTTAGAGCATTGTAAAAAGCATGCAGCTGGCAGCAGTGTACATTGGTAAGCTATATTTGAGCGTATGGAATACTAGAGCCTTCAGGACTGGCAGGTTTCAGAAGAGGTGAGCAGGAGCAGGGGGCAGACAGCTGTTTATGGCGTCTCGCCCTCTTTTCCCTTCTCTGACATCTTAGGTATTACGACACTGCTTTTAAACTGCTATTAACAATACCCATCACATCGCTCTCGCTCTCCCTCGCCAACTCTCTTGCTCACATTTCACATTTTCAAGCAAATTTAGGCACACTGGAAACGTCGCAAAATAGAAAAAGATAGTGGAAGAATAAGAGCTAGCTTCCAGAAACAAAACCAAGGTTTGTCAAATCCTGTTGACGAGGGAGCATGTCATTTTGTCATTCCTGGTATATTGTGGCATTCCGTGGCTGTTTTCATTCCAAAAAGGCTGCAAGGTTTTTATGAGACGGAGGAGCATTCTGTTTCTGCCACACGTAGCTTTCACATGCTTTTACACGTTTTAGGTCCCATATTATACCACCAGGTGTGAGCGTGATTAGCCGTTACAAGCCGTTTAGAAAATCTGCCTCTTCTGACATCACGAGCGAGCGTGTCCATCTAGATGTATAATGCTAGATGAGCAACGTTTGCTACAGTCCACTGGGTAGGCTGGTAGACTGATCTATCGAGCACACGACTAGGTGGAAGGAACTCTCAAAAAGAAAGCCCTTTTTAGAAGCTCCAGGGGGGAAGGGGAGCCTTACCACAGCCGTGGAGCCTTGTGGCGCCCTTCAAAGACATGTCTGTCAGACACCCGCCCAGCAGATTATGACGGCTCAATCTCGGATGAGTCTGTGATCAGGTGATGACCAAACCACAGCGCAGTGTTCACACTGGGAAACATGGGAGGCTGTTCACCGACACCACAGCCTCACTCAGCCCAGTAGAGGGAGCACATGATCCTGACACACATAGACACACATAACAGGCAAACAGACACACATACAAACAAAGACATACAGACAGACACACATACACACAAACAAGTAGACAAACGTAGACAGACAAGCAGACACACATACACGTGGATGGACAGACGGATTGACAGACAGACATAGAACTATAGAGAAAGAAAGCTAGAGGGATAGAGAGAGAGAAATAAAGAGATAGACAGACAGACAGACAGACAGACAGACAGACAGACAGACAGACAGAGAGAGAGAGAGAGAGAGATAGATAGATAGATAGATAGACACACATACATACACACACATTCTGTGGCGTAATCATCTGTAAATCATTTTAATTGGAAGAGGCTCTAAGAACAAAGGCCACCATGATGAACCAACAGGAATTGTTTGCTCTTCTCATGAAGAGGTGTGTGTGTGTGTCTGTTCCTTTGTGCGTGTCTGTGTGTGTCTATGTGTCACACAGCTCGCTGTTCTCCTAGGATTTGATGTTAAATCTTTATTCAACAAAACAAATTGTTGGGGGTGTGCGGCGGAGAGAAACACAAATTGAGTTGCGTGCCCCGTTGTGCGCTCTTTGGAATGGAATTAATCCGTAATGTAACTATCTGGAGAGGAGCGGCTGGGCCACACCGGGACAGCCTGACATCCACCTCCGCTGATAACAGCAGTCGGACGGCTTGTTATTCTCCCGTTTTCTTCCTGTCTTTGTTTCCTTTTCTATCTTTCTTTCTGCTTTCTTTCTTTGATGCCGTATGACTGAGAGCCGGTGGGAGGGAGCGAGTAAATATGAAACAAACCGAGTAATGGAGTCCTTAACGCTGGGAGGAAGGGAGGGAAGGAGGGAGGGAGTGAGTGAGTGTGTTTGCGCGTGTGTGTGTGTGTGTGTGTTTGGGTGGGACTGTGTTTGCTTGTGTGTGTGTGTGTGTGTGCGCATGGTGTGTGTGTGCTTGCGTGTGTGTTTGTGTGTGTGTTGGAGGAGGGGAGATGGGCAGGTAGAGGGGGGGCTGCAGCTCAGCTCAGGTCAAAACGCCCATTTTTTAATCAGCACCGTCACCAGCACCGTCACCACCAGCACCACCCACCAAACCATCCCTCTGTTTTTAATTAGAAGTGCTTGTGAGGAACTTAGCTGCATGAACGGGGGGGGGGGGGGGGGGTAGCTGAGGGCTGTTGTATGCAGAGGTGAGCTATCTGCCACGCAGCTGTTAGCATGAGATTAATGACATGTTTGATTATTGATCATTGGTTTATCTCCTTTTAATTATTTGTCGCATGTGCACACAAACACACAAACACACACACACACACACTCACACACACACACACACACACACACATATGCATATCTGTGATTACACAGTGGTTATTATACACTGATGCAACTACACACTAAAGTAATACACAGCAGCTTTGATGCACTAGTTGTTACTTCACAGTATTACTACTAGTAAGTAGTGTAACTACTAGTAAGTATTTGTTACTAGTGTGTAGTGTTACTATATACTAGTAATACAACCCAAAGTGGTGTTACACCGATGTTACTACTCACTGGTGCTGCTACACATTGGTGGTACACAATAGTTCAACTACACACTAATTTTGCTACACACTAATGTTATTTTATACAGGTTTTACTTCATCATAGTTAAACACACTGGCTCCCTGTCTGACTCCGTCACAGCAAGCTCAGAACCGAGCCAGGGTTGGACTCAGATATCATTTGTTCTCGCTGTTGAATCACTAGAATGCTAATTACAAGGCATCAGGCAACCAAATGAATGGTGAGCTATGAGTAAGACAGTGTGTGTGTGTGTGTGTGTGTGTGTGTGTGTTTGTGTGTGTGTGTGTGTGTGTGTGTGTGTGTGTGTGTGTGTGTGTGTGTGTGTGTGTGTGTGTGTGTGTGTTTGTGAGTGTGTATGTGCGTTTTGTGTTTTTGTGCATGTGTCTGTGGGTGCGTGTAGGTACGTGTTTGTGTGTGTGTATGTGTGTGTGTGTGTGTGTGTGCACATGTGCATGTGTGCATGTGTGAGCTTGTGAACGTGTGTGTGTGTCTGTGTTTTGTGCATGCGTGCATGTGTGTGCGTGTACGTACTTGGGTGCGTGTGTGTGCTTGTGATTGTGCGTTTGTATTTTCTGCATTCACTTTTCATGTGTGTGTCAGTACGTGTGCGAACGCGGGTGTGCGTGTGTGTGTGTGTGTGTTGGCGTGCACACTTGCCACTCTCACATTTATCTACTCTCACCCTCTGCGGCACAGGGTTGTAGAGACAGGATATGAGTCACCTTCAATGACAGACGGAGACAGTAGTGGGGCTGTTTTGTTCTACTACACACATTGTACTTCGGAAACCTTCAGAACATAAAGTCTGCTCCCTTTTTCTCACTCTGCCGGGTAGAGGGGAAGAGGAGGAGGAGGAGGAGGAGGAG